>NW_027507788.1:46233318-46673318 GCF_037356315.1 Lithobates pipiens | reverse complement strand
AACTGCCCTCAGGTAATAAAGGTAAACAAATATATCTATAAAAGCAGCTCCATATCAATAGCAGAAAAATCAATACGAGAATAGGTAAATCAATATTTAGCAACACAACTGTAACCTAAACGTGTCTAAAGGAATAGCAGTTTCCTAGTGGTTTTCGAGTGCACTCAAAAAAATGAGAGAAGGTGGGGTCCCCCTTTAAATGGCAACAACAAACTGCGCAGGGCCGGTGCAAGGATTTTTGTTTATCCCTGGTCCAAGAAGTGATATCATACAGGGGAGGGCTGGCAGCCTGTCCAATCAAGTGGCCCATTGAACCACTGAATCTGCTCATCCATGCTCACCTGGTTTTTCAATGCAGCCTCATCAGTGCCCACAGCCTCACCAGTGTTCATAAATGCAGGCTCACCAGAGTGGTAGTTTCCTCTGCCCTGCTCAGGAGCTTGAGCGCGGACTACAACTCCTGGAATAAAACAGCGGCCGGCTGGGCCTCCGGCCCAACTTCCTACAGAAGAAAAAAAAAGCAGCGGCTGCCAGCTGTTTTTAACATAGGTTAGAGTGGCCTAGGGTGGCTGAGTGGACGAAGGTCTGCTGAGCTACCGCCGCCCTTCTCAGTGCCACCCACCACAACAGCACCGAGCCCACAGGTGGGACAGTGGTGCCTGGTAAACATGGTGAAGAGGGTTGCACATCGTGGCAATGGTGGAAGTGATAGGCGGCTTCACAGCCACTTGTAACACTTCCACATGAAAGGTGACAGTCAGCTTTACTAAAGTACACACACTCCCAGCTGCTATAGGGGCTGGGAGTCTGTAAAAAAAAAAAAAAAAAACACATTCAGCACTGTAAAAATCAGAATCCCCAGCAAGTGGCTGGGGATTAGGATTTTACTGCCCCCCTATCCTGGCGCCCTGAGGTGGCTGCTTAAGCTGCCATATGGTAGTGTCGGCCATAGCCCTTGGGCCATTATAGTTATAGGGCAGTCTTTAGGCTCGGTTCACACCAGCGTGCTGTGCAACCTCACATGTGATTCGCACCACACTGCAGTGCAAATCACATGTGAAGTCTATGCTATGCGATTTCTGCCATACAGATAGTATGGCTGAATTTGCATCGCATTTGGACCCAGGTCATGCAGGACCCTTTTTTGGTCTGCACCAGAATCGGATTGCATGGGTGTAAACACCCATGCGATCCGATTCATGTCTGAATTGACAGTTTGCACAGCAATATGTGAACCGACCTGGGGGTGTCATTAACTTTGTATTGACACTCCAAGCTTTTCGTATAAGGCAGTGTGAACCGCCTGCGAGTCAGGTGTGATGTGGCAACCCGCAGTGGATTTGCAGGGTTCTCGCATCGCACTAATGTGAACCAAGCCTAAGTGCTGGTTCGCACTGCAACGATGTGGGAACCCAGCGAATCCACTCCGGGTTCCCGCATCGCATGTCTCCCGGTGGCAGTTCACACTGCCCTATGCGAACTGCTGGGAGTGTCAGTTAAAAGTTAATGACACCCCCAGATCAGTTTGCGTATCACAGTGCAAACTGAAAATTTGGACAGGAATCGGAATCGCATGGGTGTGAACACCCACGCGTTCCTATTCTGCTGCAGACCAAAAAAATGGTCCTGTGCGAGTTTGGTCCGAATGCAATGCGAATTCAGCCATACTATCTGTATGGCTGAAATCGCATCACACAGAGATTGCATGTGAGTTTAACTGCAGTGTGGTACAAATCACATCTGATGTTGAAAATTGCTGCACTGTGAACCAGCACTAAGTCCTAAATCTTCATCTCTAATTGCTGGTTCACATTGCAGCTGTGAATAGGGCAGTATTAGGGCCAAAAAATAACAGGGTGGGCAGTAGATTATGGCCGACCGGCCCTCTTACCAGACCCGGGGATACAGCAACAATGGTTCCTCCGATCAGAAATGTGCTCATTCTGTGTTGCCTGTGGCGACTCCGCTGGATAGTGCCCAGATCTGTATTCTGGAAATAACTTCACAGATTTCTTCAGGAGGGATGGTGCTGGCTGTGTGGCTTTCTCTCTGGTGGTGCAGTGCAGTGGGATTCTCTCTCTCTGATGGAGTCCTGGGTGCGCTTCCCCAAAAGCTCTCCTGGGCTCCTGGATCTCTCTCCCTCCTTTTCAGCAGGGCATGCTGGGGGCTGCAGTTTATCCCCTTAGTATTGCATGTCCAGCCCTCGGGACTACATTTCCCACAATCCTCCTCTCTGCTTAATTTTAGTATTTTTTCCCTGTCCAATAAGAAGGAGGGAGGAAGAAAAAACGAGTACAGTGATGAGAGGAGGAGAGGGGGGGGGGAGAAGAGCCCGCAGCAGCTTCTCTCTTTCTCCACACAGACAAGGTCACTCCGATCTTCTACTGCTCTGCTCTCTCTGACAGGAGGAAGGAGGGGAATGGGCAGGGAGCATCGAGAGAGAGAGACATCCAATCTTTTAGCGGTGGCTTGAGCAGGGGGGATGAAGCAGGTCTCCTTCTCGGACGCGCTCCTGTCATTTGCTGGCGGCGGCCGGCGGGTAGAGCAAGCAGAATGGAGATCCGCAGCACCCGCTTACACATATCAGGCAAATTCGGGGTTTGCGGGGCCCCTGTGATCGCGAGGCCTAAGGCAATCGCCTAATTTGCCTAATTGGAGAGCCGCCTCTGGTTACCTTGGCCGTGTGTTTTGTGTCATTGTAATGCTGGCATACCCATCCATGACCCCTGATCCATTTTCAATGCCCTGGCTGAGGGAAGGAGGTTCTCACCAAAGATTTGATGGTACATGGCCCCGTGCCTTTGATGCAGTGACATTGTCCTGTCCCCTTAGCAGAAAAACACCCCCAAAGCATAATGTTTCCACCTCTGTTTGATGGTGGGGATGGTTGATGTCAAAGAGCTTGATTTTGGTCTCTCCTGACCACAACACTTTCACCCAGTTCTCTGAATCATTCAGATGTTAAGTAGCAAACTTAAGACGGGCCTGTACATGTGCTTTCTTAAGCAGGGGGACCTTGCTGGTGCTGCAGGATTTCAGTCCTTCATGGCGTAATGTGTTACCAATTGTTTTCTTGGTGACTATGGTCCCACCTGCCTTGAAATCATTGACAAGATTCTCCCATGTACCGTATATACTCGAGTATAAGCCGAGATTTTCAGCCTCTTTTTTGAGGCTGAAAGTGCCCCCCTCGGCTTATACTCGAGTCATCGCCGTCTGACTGCTTGATCAGCGTATCGAGCAGACAGACGGCGGACATACTACAATTCGAAAGCCGCGCCTCCGCCTGTGATAGGCGGAACACTGAATTTCCCAGCAGCCTGTGTTCCGCCTATCACGGACATCGTCTCATCCTCGTCCGTAGTACGAGGATGAGACGATGTCCGTGATAGGCGGAACACAGGCTGCTGGGAAATTCAGTGTTCCGCCTATCACAGGCGAAGGAGGAGGCGCGGCTTTTGAATTTTAGAATGGCCGCCGAGGCGCCGACGAAGAGCGGCGATCCTGGCAAGGCACGGGACGGAGGCAAGGCAAGGCACGGCATGGGACGGGACGGAGGCAAGGCACGACACGGGACGGAGGCAAGGAGGCAAGGCACGGCACGGGACGGAGGCAAGGAGGCAAGGCACGGCACGGGACGGAGGCAAGGAGGCAAGGCACGGGACGGAGGCTCGGGACACAGGTAGGCTGGACACACACACACACACACACACACACACACACACACACACACACACACACACACACAGGGATGGATGGATGGAGACACACACACACAGGGATGGATGGATGGATGGAGACACACACACACAGGGATGGATGGATGGATGGAGACACACACACACAGGGATGGATGGATGGATGGATGGAGACACACACACACAGGGATGGATGGATGGATGGAGACACACACACACAGGGATGGATGGATGGATGGACACACACACACACAGGGATGGATGGATGGATGGATGGACACACACACACACAGGGATGGATGGATGGATGGACACACACACACACACAGGGATGGACGGACACACAGGGATGGACGGACACACAGGGACGGACACACACACAGGGATGGACAGGCATGTCTCACCCTCGGCTTATACACGAGTCAATAAGTTTGCCAGTTTTTTTGGGGGTAAATTGGGGGCCTCGGCTTATATTCGGGTCGGCCTATACTCGAGTATATACGGTAGTTCTTGGCTGATTCTTCACTGTTCTCATGATCATTAAAATTCTGCGAGGTGAAATCTTGCATGGAGTTCCAGACCAAGGGAGATTGACAGTTACTGCTGTCACCCTCCGCCCTCTCACCAAGCTGCTTGGCGATGGTCTTGTAGCCCATTTCAGCCTTGTGTAGATCTACAATCTTGTTCCTGACATCCTTGAACAGCTCTTTTGTTTTAGCCATGGTGGAGCGATTGGAATCTGATTGATTGCTTCTGTGGACAGGTGTCTTTTATACAGGTAACAAGCTGACATTAGGAGCATTCCCTTTAAGGCTGGGTTCACATTGCAGCAATGCGGGAAACGCTGCAAATCTGCTGCGGGTTCCCGCATTGCATGCCTCCCGGCAGCAGTTCACACTGCCCTATGCGAACTGCTGGGAGTGTCAGAAGGCCCAAAGCTATGGACTGAGCAGCAAGGAAGATAAAAAGAGGTACGGTAGTTGTACGACATCTCTGTTATATGGCCAAGAGGGCTGAAGTATAAAGCCTGAATGGCAGTACTGCTGAAGGGAGCCAGGTGGCTTGGTATTTTTCTTTTTATTATTACGTTGTTGCTGTGGAAAGCTGAAACCCCTGTGTGGGAAACCCTCCTGTTATTGGACTTGCTTTCTTTTATTTTTAATAAAAGTGGGCCAACAAGCCCTTAAATGGCATGACTGGCGTGAACTCCGCTCACTGGTGTGCTCTACACAGAGGCTAAACAAATATCACAAGTGGTGCTCGTATGCGGGCATAACTGAAGATCCTCGCATATACCAGTGAGCTATTGCCAGAAACTGCCTGTGCTCTGCAGTGTGTGCAGCAGGTGGTATACCTGGAAGGGAGAGGCCCCTTAAAGAGACAGTGCTCCTGTAGTTGCTCTGTGCGGTGGAGTGTCTGCAAATATGGAAAGTCCTCCAGTGTTTGACTCGGCAGTGGATTGGTGCAAGCGGCACCTGGCAGGAATGGACCAAGCTAAAGTGGAAGGCAAGCCAAGCTTTGTTACAAAGAGAGAGCTGACGGATGTCCATACCTGGGAGAGGTGTGGTTGCCCCTGGCAATGCTGTTGTAGTTAAACCAGCCGCTGTTGCAAAAAGTGTGAAACTGACACAGCTAGAGACAGGGTCCAGCGGAGGGAAGCCTGGGTTATGTGCCAGAAGAGAGGCTGATCAAAGGCTGGGACTGAGAATGGTTGCCCATAGCAACACAGAGGAGGCCAGTCGGGCTGTCTGTGGACCATGGGGTATGCCTGCCAAGGGTCGTGGCAAGTGGCTTCCGGAGGAGCCAATACAGCATGTTCGAGAGATCCAGCAAAGTTCTGCTGGGAGAGTGCGATCTCCCATGGCAACGAGAGTGGAAGTTCTGCCTGGAGGGAGGAGCTACAGGGGAGATTCGGCTCAACATCCCCACAAAGAGGTCTGTGCGTTTTTGCCAGCTGGGAATCGCCAAGAGAGAATCACTTTGGAAAAAAATCATCCAGTACCATGCCTGGAATGTGGCCAGCTGGGGCATGGCATGTTTTCTTGTCCCAGGTTGTGGAATACTACTGGTGATAGCACTACTGGGCAAAAGTTTTTTTTCTGCAAGCCCTGGTTCCTCTTCAAATATGTTTGCAGTCACCCCTAGCAACACGGAGTTTCCTTTTGTGTTGGCAGGGGGTGCTAAACAGTGGGAGATACCTGCTGTAATTTCATCCCGTGGCCACCAGGGGGAGTTGGCCAGTAAAAGTGCAGCAGAGGACTGGTTCTTGAGACGCCGTACTCAAATGAAGATTGTGACCCCAACTACTGCGGTGGGTAAGACTGTAACTGGTAAATGCATGAAGGAGACTGATTATGTGGCCGTGCACACTGGAGTGGAGGTGACCCCAAATGGGAAATCCACTGTCTGTGTGGAAAAAGACTTGCCTTGCTGCAGTGCCCTGTCCAATGGGGAGGCAAGTGGTAAACTTCAATATGACAATGTAATGGGTAAAACTGCTAATATTGTGTTGGCTAAAGTTGATGGTCCAGTTGCTAATGGGCTAATGCAACCCACTAGAGGTAAAAACATTGCTAAGAATATGGTTAAAGATGTGCTATCTCCTCTAGCAATGGTGACAAAGGCCACAGAGGTGTCCCGGGGAGCTCTGCGTTTTGGAGCCGGAGGTTGCCTGGGACAGCTATGGTGCCGCTCTGAGGGATACAAGGGTACCTGAACATGGTGATGACAGGCTGTTGAATGTTAAAACTGAAATGTTTGAAAACACTCATGGTGGAAATGGTTTAATGTAGTCTGGCAATGACAGATATGAAAGTGTTCATGCGTTTAATGAAGTGCCACCAGAGAAAGGTGGTGAGAGTATGGTATTGCAACCTTCTCTGGATAAAAATGTATTACAACAGTCTGGTTTGAACAAAAATGACAGGTGCAATGTGTCTGTTGCTGAGCCACTCTGTCCCTCTGGGAGCGCAGAGATAACAGACTGGGACAGATGGGCAAAAAACCTGTTGGCTTTGTTGGAAAAGGCCTCTGTTGGTAAGAGTGGAGCAGACATGACTTTTACAGTGCCAGATGAAGGACCTGCAGAGCAACTTGTATGCAAGGGTACACTTGCTACTGCAGATGTGGCTCATGAGATGGAAACGCCAAGTAAGGGCGAATGCACAGAAGAGGTCATGTCTGTGATCCACAAAGAGCATAATAATGTGGTAATGGTTGATGCCATGCCAAATGAGCTAGGGTTAGTGGAAGTGCCAGACTGCACAGAAATAAATGAAGTGATTGTAGTCACAGGTCCAAATGTTTTATGTGATGGTGGTCAGGACAGTTGCTGGCAAAGGATCTCATGCCAGTGGAGTTGGTGTATAGTGAAGCGGCCGTAGACGACCACTCCGCTGGGTACAGTTCCTCTCCAGACACTGCCCTGCCAGACATGGGGAAAATTAAATATAACAAATGCATTTATATTTATGACCATGATGAAAAATGCAGCGCATTGGCAATTTTTGATTTGGTTATCATGGATGACATTAAAAATAATGGCGAGCGCACAGCAGAGACGTTGTCTATGATCCACAAAGCTGAGGTTGACATGGAGTGTCCAAGTGACATTCTCGCTAGTAATAATCTGGAGCAGTTCATTGATGTTGAGTCTGAAAATTTGCATATGAGTCCAGCATCCGGCAGCGCTCTGGTGGAGCACCAGGCTGTGGTTACCTCCAGCTGGGAGGATGTTCGTTTGAAAGTTGCAACTTCTCAAGTCTCAGCGAATGAATCTGTCTGCATCCCCAGTGTCATAAAAGTCCCCAGGAAGGACTTAGGTCTGGAGTCAAGGGCCTGGTTTATAACCAAAGCATTAAAAGAGATGCCTGAACTTTGGGATGTACAGCCAATCTATACTAGTGTGTCTCCTCCACAGTCTAACTCTGGTACTGCGGAGTACCACTAGGTTGCGCACTGAATGGCAGGCTGTACAGAACAAAGAACAGGACAGGAATGGTTTATTCCTGAATTTGTTACTTTTGTTAAAAGTTGCCACTGTGTATGCTGCTGTATTACGTCCAGAAGAAATAGTATTTGAGAGAGACTTTAGAGAAATGGAAAATGAGCCTAAAATGTCTGTGGTTTCACCTCATAACAGCCAGATGGGAAGCATTTCTGCTGCTATGGTCCAGGGTGGTGCTGGTCAGTTGTTGGTGAAGGGCGCGTATACTGCACCAGTGGAAAAAACACATGAGATGGAAGGGCCAATTGTAGACCAGAAAACAGCAGAAATCCTGATCGTGGCTCAGATAGAGGTGGCTAAAGGAATCGGGGTCCCCAGTCCCGTAGTAGTTCATGTGATAAACCTGATAAGGTTCCTGAGACAGGGAAATGGATAAGAAGTGCAATAAAAGTATTGTATGTGGATCAGGCTGTGTTGGCAAAGGTCAGGTGGTAGGACAGCTGTCTGAATAATGGGGGACACCTGAGGAGGGGGAATCTGGTGAGGTCCCCATAGGTCATGGTCACCCTCTGATGTGTGTGCCTTCTGCAGACACTGCCCTAACAAACCCTGGGAAAACTGTTGATGACATTTGCAACATTGAGAGGTTGTTGAAAGTATATGATAATGTGGTGTCCAAAGGTGTTGGGAAACCTGGGAACCAGAAGCGTGGAGGCAGAAGGGTTGGTAGAAAGACCAACGGAACCCTTTAAATTTCAGGAGAGGAAGAGCTTATGGAAATGCACTCAGAAGAAAAGTTGGGAAGGTCGCATCAAAGCTCATGGCAGAGTGACAGTGAGGCTTAGAGGGAGGTATTGAGTAGAGTTCCCCGTTAGGAGAAGTGAGGTTGGACAGGATTGGACTCCTGTAAATGGTATCTGGCACAGAGGTGCCAAAAGTAAAGTGTGTTCCGCCCTCTGGGTCAAAACAAGGGGGGGGGATATGTGGTAGTATGGTACCCCACCAGCAGAAGGATGCAGGGTTCTCAACCAGGCAGGTTGAGGGGCTCCATGGAAGTTGTTTGTTTGGGAGGAAACTGGCTTTTCAGTTTCCTCATTGTTTCCAAAAATCCAGTTGGGGACCTGGAGCCCGGAGATTCCATAGTGTTATGGGTGGTATGGAATCTCCAATCCTGGGACCGGGTTTTGGGAGCAGCCAGAAGTCTGGCTGGATGATTGAACAGGTGGGTCCTGGGCTTATAACAGAGCCAAGACCATGGTTCTGGGCTCCACCCTCCTGAGGAGGAGTCCAGGCAAGCAAGGGAGAAGAATGCATGTCTGCATGGTATAGTCAGGGGGCCCAAAGCTGTGGGCTGAGCAGCAAGGAAGATGAAAAGAGGTATGGTAGTTGTACGACATCTCCGTTATATATGGCCAAGAGGGCTGAAGTGTAACACCTGAACGGCAGTACTGCTAAAGAGAGCCAGGTGGCTTGGTATTTTTCTGTTTATTACGTTGTTACTGTGGAAAGCTGAAACCCCTGTGTGGGAAACCCTCCTGTTATTGGACTTGTTTTCTTTTTACTTTTAATAAAAGTGGGCCAACAAGCCCTTAAATGACATGACTGGCGTGGACTCCGCTCACTGGTGTGCTCTACACAGAGGCTAAATAACCCCCAAATATCACACCGTGCAGAAATCAAACTGTCAGAAGGAGTGTACCAAGTTAAACCTTACAGCAAATAGAAGTGGGGAAAAAAGTGTAACTCCTCATGTTAACATTCTGGGTAATAGAGAGTGATAAGCTAAAAAAAAAAAGGGGGGTGGGGGGGGGAGAGAAGTGGCCAGTTTAGGACAGAGGGCAGTGGTGTCCGGTAATAGAAGTTCTGTCAGAGGGGTGGATTGGTGGCTGTATTGTTTACCTGTCTAGTGGTAGGGGCCCAAAATCAGGGCCCACTGGATAGCAGAACCCTCCTATGGACTGGGCCTGGACCACAAATTAATTTTACATAGACAATCATTTGTTTTCTGTATATGCAGTAACGCATGCTTGTTATACTAACTGTGAAACCTAAGGGGTTAATCCTCTGCATTGTGTAAAAAAACAAAAAAATGTCTGATCCTGTGTTCTCTGATCCGCCCCTCCTTCCACTGTCTCCAATGAGTCTTTGGGATCACTCTGCACATGCTCAGTTTGGTGTGTATTGCTAGAGAGGTGTTTTTTTCTTTTTTTTCTTGGGAGGGTGCATGTAATCACCACACGGCCAATCAGCACTATCCAGAGGGTCAGGGGTCATGTAGCCTCATAGGACAGTCAGAGGAGAATAAAAACTCCTCCTATAAGCTTTAACAAGACACTGATAGTCACAAGACTGCTATTTACTGCTGACGATTTATTAAAAATTATTAATTATTTATTAAAATAATTGCATTTCCATGTTCTCTGTACTGTGAGAGACCAGATATAGTGAATGCAGGGTCCTGGGTTTATGAACACTTTAAATGAAAAATAATTATTGTCGTACTTTTAAATGCATATAGAAGGTACTCTTATTATACCATTCCCCAGTGTACACACAGCTTTAGCCACAGTTTACATGGAAATGTATTCAAAGAGTATTACTTTCTCTGTATATATCTTGCTTTGTGATTTTTTTTTTTTTCCTTGGTTATTATACTGGCCCTGGCTTTAGAATTAAACAGATGATAAAATGTAAGAACATTGTATTACAAGCAAAGTCATGCCTAAAGAGTAGAAGTGCTTTAAACACAGCAAACCTTATTTTTGCAAAAAAAAATAAAAAAAATCCATAAAACAATAGAGAGGAATGCTAGGCAGGTGCAGTCTGTGGGGCACTAAAACCTGAGACTTCAACCTTCACAAACTTCATTTCTTGGTTGTTTTCCTAGTTTGTGATAGGATTTGTGATAAACAGAGGGGATGACAAAGCCAGCGCCATTGACACTCTTTTGACCTGTTTCAATACAAGTTTCTGTCATGTTTTAACTTGCCTCATTTCACAATGCATTCAGTAAGTCATTATTGCAGTAAAAAATACACCTACACTTTTTAATTCATCTCTTTAAAGGCTACACTTTCTAACCAATTGCAACAAAATAAAAATATATCTTGAATTGTATTTGTATCATATTTAATACAAAAACATACAGTATTTCATGTGTAAGTACTGTATGTTATAGGGGCGAGTGGGGTGATTTTGGCAAAAAATAGAATTTCTCCTGTCAGCAAAATTTTGCCAAATATTAGTAGTCAATTATTTTTATTGAGGTGCTATGGCAAAATTTAAGCAAAGTAAAATCTACTTTTATTTAGAGGGTATGGTGTTTGTGTATTACATTTTATTTAGTTTCAGTTAGTGTTCTTTTTATTTGAAAATGTTTCCTATTATGTGTATAGATCACTATTTGTGTAAAATTCCTTTTAAATGTATTATTTTGTTTCACTGTCTCTGAAAAAAAGTAAAATTGAATGAGGCTTACAGGAGGCCATTTTTGCAAGAAAAACAGGTTCATAAAAAAAAAAGTTGAAAGGAGATTTCTAATCTTTTATTGGCCATAAAGGCCACTACACCCTTAACCACTTCAGCCCCGAAGGATTTTATCCCCTTCCTGACCAGAGCACTTTTTGAGATTCGGCACTGTGTCGATTTAACTGACAATTGCGCAGTCATGATACATTGTACCTAAACAAAATCAACGTCCTTTTTTTCCCCACAAATAGAGCTTTATTTTGGTGCTATTTGACTCTGCATTTTTTTTTTTGTGCTACAAAGTGTCAATATTGAAGAAAACTTTTTTTTTTTTTTTTTTTTGCTATAATAAATATCCCCCCCCCCAAAATATAAAAAAAATATATATATATATATATATATATATATATATATATATATATATATATATATATATATATATATATATACACACACACAATTTTTCTCCAGTCATCTTCCAGGACGGCACACCTGAGAGATGACTGGTCCACCTGACAGGAAACACAATCAACAACAAGTTTAAAAGCTCCCACCCCTCCCTCAGACCCTCAGTTCTTGATTGTGTTTCCCACAGGATGGCAGCAAAACCAAGTTTCTCCGTTTTTATTATGTTTTTCGGAGGGATCTGCGACCTTTTTTTTTTTCTACGGAATTGTTTCCCCTGGGACTCAGGCAGACAGGGTCTGTGACAGTCTCGGGCAACCTCCAGGGGCCGCCTGGGGGGAAAAAGTTTTTCCAGGAAAACCTTGTTTTCAGCCTCACGGGACAGGGGAGTTTTCCTAGTAGTGCTGCTCCCTATTTGTGCTGTTGCCTTACCTGAGAACGCCGGGTTCGTTGGTGGAGTGCAGTGAGCTGCATCTTTTCCCTAGGCAGCGGTGCAGAACGCGAATGGCGTGTGTTCCAGCACTACTGCGCATGTCCGGAAGTTCGCCGGAGCACCTCGTCACTTCTGGGCATTGAGTTTCCGGAATGGCGGTGGAGACCTCTCTGATGCAATGATGTCTGGATGCAGGCATGCGTTCCAGCATCACTGCGCAGGATTGGAAGTCCGGCGGGAGCATCCCGATGTCATTTCCGGGCGACGGACCTCCAAAAAATGGCGCCAGTCAGCAGTCATATAATGGCAGAGGGAGCAGTGGAAAGCACCCAGGCAGCGCTGCTAGCGAAACTCTTCGTGCAATTGCAGCATCTCCAAGGCAAACAGGGGGAACGCTCAAGACAGCACCTGGTCCAGCGATTCTGCAGGGCAGCTAAATCGCTATGGAGGTGGAAGGTCCGTCTGAGCAAACAGCCATTGAGGTCGCCACAGGGGGTGAGTGATCCAGCTGTGTTTTGTAGGGGCAGGGTACTCTGAGGCAGACCCCCTTGCCCCTTTAGGACATGGGTAGATAATTGTCTATTTTTACTGTTTCCAGAAGGCTCTGCCCAGGGGTCAGCCAGTAGGTCTAAAGGGAAGGCTACTTCCAAGTCCAGGCGTTGTGGTTATTGTAATTCTAAACTAGCACAAGACCACAGCAAGCCCTTTTGCGATAGATGCATCTTTAAGTCCGCCGGCAAGGAGACCGCTCAGGTAGTGAAGGAGTGTCGGGCCTTGCAGTCAGAAATGCTAGCTACCCTCCAGTCTTTCCAAACTACACTAGAGCAGGGTCGGGATGAAGGCCCATCTGGTAGAGAGACCCCCTCGCTCACAGGAAAACTTTTTCACGTCCTACACGGAAAGTTCCCAGGGCCAGGTCTCTTTGTTGTCTGAGGTGGAGGAGGGTCAGGTCCCAGATTTTGGTACTGGGGAGGAAGATTCGGACCAGGATAGCCAGGGGGAGGCTAAGCCTGGGGGACTTTTGTTCTCAGGGGAGGACATGGAAGGCCTATTAAAGGCCATTTACGCTTCAGAAGATATACAGGTCCCCTCTGCTCAGGTTTCAGTACAGGATAGGGTGTATAGAGGCCTAGGAAGGTTACAGGCCAGAACCTTTCCCGTCCAACAGTCTCTGAAGGATATAATCCTCAGAGAATGGAAGGAACCTGAACGTAAACTTTTCAGACTAAAGGCTTGGAAGAGAAGGTGCCCCTTTAAGGATGAGGAGGAGAATTTTTTTTTTTTAACCCCCCCCCCCCCCCCCCCCCGTTTGGATGCAGCCCTAGCACAGATGTCTAAGAGGTCTGATTTGTCCTTCGAAGACTCTGGAAGCATTCAGGCCCAGATGGATAAAAAGCTCTGAGACCTTACTCAAGAGGAGCCTGGGAGGCGAATGCGGCGGCTATGGCACCTGCTCTAGCCTCCACCTGTGTAGCCAGAAATGCAGACGCTGGCTTGGCAGGTTGATGGATCACGTCTCAGGTAGTAAGGAAACTAAAGGAATTGTAGACTCGCTGGAGGTAATCAGCAGAGCTGGTAGCGTATTTGGCAGATGCAGCGGTGGAGACTGTCAGAACCACAGCTAAGTCAGCAGCACTTCTAAACTCCGCCAGGAGGGCCCTATGGGTAAAAACCTGGGACGGAGATTTTCACTTCCAAATCTCGCTTATGCGGGATTCCCTTTGAGGGTTCCCTGTTTGGTTCAGGTCTAGATCAGGTCCTGTCCCTGTCTACTGAGAGGGGAAAGAAGTTCCCTGTGAAGCCAAGAGGGAAAGGGGGTAAGGATTTTTCGTGGCCCCCACTCAAAGACTCATCATAAGGGGAAAAGTGAACAGAGGAAGAAGTGGAATCTCGGAAAGGGAAAGGAAAAAAGTGCAATCCTTTTCTCCGGTTCCAGAGCTTCTCAGAAGGAAGCCAAATGACGCCACCATAAGATAGGCCAAGGCTCCGCGGCTTCCTTCCCCAGTGGGAAATGGTTACGCAGAGTCCATATATTTTAAGCCTCTTAAAGGAGGGGTACAGACTGGAATTTCAGAGCTTACCCCCACAGAATTTTCTTATTACTTTTCTCTCCCCAGGGAACCCAGCCAGGGCAGAGGGGTTACTGGGAAATATACAAGAGCTGGCACAGAAAGAGGTTATTGCTCCAGTACCAGCCAGTCAGTTGGCCCAGGACTTTTACTCACACATGTTTGTGGTTCCAAAACCCTTGGCCAAATTTCGGTTATAATAGATTTGAGAGGACTCAACCGTTACTTACTGCACAAGAAGTTCAGAATGGAAAGTATTTATTCAGTAAGAAAACATCTTCAGGCGAGTTTTTTATGGTCACTCTGGACCTGAAGACGCATATCTACACATACCCATTGCTCCCGAACACCAGAAATACCTACGCTTCGCAATTTGCATACAGCAGAAGGTACAACACTGGCAGTTCAGAGCACTCCCCTTTGGCTGGCGGCCAGCCCAAGGGTGTTCACATAGGTAATGGCCGAAGTCGTTGCATACCTACACCTCCATGGAATAGGTTGATACCCTACCTGGACGACTTACTGATCTAGAATGTGGATCAGAGGCAAACTTTGATGGACAGAGACATCGTGTTAGACTCTGGAGACCCTGGGTTGGATGGTCAGTCGGGAGAAGTCTCCCTCTCTCCCTCTCTCCCTCTCTCCCTTCCCTCTCCCTTCCTTCCCCCTCCTTCTCCCCTCCTTCTCCCTCCTTCTCCCCTCCTTCTCCCTCTCCTTCCTCCTCTCCTTCTTCTCTCTTCTTGTACACAGGCGCTTGGGGTTGGGGGGCTCATCTGGGGGACCGGAATGCCCAGGGGTCCTGAAACCGCAGCCAAGCCCGGGGAGTCCTCCAATGTCAAGGAGCTTCTGCCGATAGGCAAGGCGCTAAACTATTTCCAAGAACAGGTACAGGTCCTCTCAGACAACCTGGTCACGGTCGCCTACCTGAACCACCAAGGGGACAAGGTCAGGCAGACTGAGGGAGTTAGCACAGCAAATCCTAGGGACTCAGAAAAGAAGGTCCTTCACATTCAGCGATTCATATAAAAGGGTCGCTCAATCTGCAGGCAGAATTTCCTAAGCAGACAACCCCATCCTTCAGGGAGAATGGGATTGAGCAAGAAGTCTTCTCCCTGGTGTGCAGACATTTTGGCAGGCCAGAAATAGATTTATTCGCTTCCCGGAGGAATGCGAAGGTCCGCAGATTTTTCTCTTTACAAGGATCAAGAGGCAGAAGGGATAGACGCTCTTGTACAGGTGTGGGATTTCAGGCTGGCTTATGCCTTTCCCCCACTGGAACTCATTCCCAGAGTTCTACAGAAGTTAACCTACTCAAGGACAGACCTGGTGCTGATAGCACCCTGGTGGCCGAAGAGGGTTTGGTTTCTCACCATTCAGAGTCTCTCAGTAACTCCCCCGCTGCATCTGCCGGTAGGAGACCTGCTCAGTCAAGGACCAGTCTTTCACCCCGACCCGGAACGTCTCTCTCTGACAGCATGGCCCTTGAGAGGGAAATACTCCGTGACAGGGGCTGTTCGGAGAGAGTGATAGACACTCTTCTCCTCAGTAGGAAAGGCGTCACCAGAAAAATTTATGCAAAAGTCTGGAAAGTTTTCTCCCATTGGCCACAGTATAAGGAGGGGGCTCTCCAGATGATACCTACCATCCTAGACTTTCTTCAAGAGGGGGTGGACCAGGGTTTGGCAGTCAGACTCAGCACCCTCAAAGTCCAGGTGGCAGCCCTGTCCATGTTTTTTGACAGGAAGCTAGGACAAGAACCACTGATAAAGGTTTTTGTTGGCCAGGGAAAGGGTAGTTCCAATCAGGTCGGTCAGTTGCCCTCCATGGGACCCATACCTGGTATTAGATGCCCTAACAAAGGGGCCTTTTGAGCCGGTGGCTCAAATTTCTGTTAGACTTTTAACATTTAAGTTGGCCTTCCTTCTGGCTATTACTACTGCCAGAAGGGTGGGTGATATACAGGCCTTTTCGATTAAAGAGCCGTTTTTGCGTATCCTAGAGGATAGAGTAATCCTCAATCAGGATCCTCTTTATTTGCCAAAAGTAGCTTCGTTATTTCACAGAACGCAGGAGATTATTCTCCCATCTTTTTGACAGAATTCTAAGAATAAGGAAGAGGAAAGGTTCCATTTCTTAGATGTCAGGCGCTGTCTCCTAGTATACTTGGAAAGAGTAAGAGACTTTAGGAGATCCAGTCACTTATTATTCACCTTCTCAGGGAAGAGAGATGGTCTACAAGCCTCTAAACCAACGATGGCTAGATGGGTCAGACAAACCATATCTATTGCTTATAGGCAGGCATGTAAACCAGTGCCAGCCCGCCTTAAGGCGCATTCAACCAGATCCCTGGCGACCTCCTGGGCAGAAAGGGCCGGCGCCTCAATCGACCAGATCTGCAGAGCAGCAACATGGACGAGCCATAGGACATTTCTGAGGCACTACAGAGTGGAGCTGTTGTCCCCTCAGGACTTGGCATTTGGCAGGAAGGTCCTACAAGCGGTTGTCCCGCCCTAAAGGTAGACCTGAACTTCTTGCTTATCGTCTCAGGTGTGCTGTCCTGGAAGATGACTGGAGAAAATGACCAGTTACACTTACCGGTAACGGGTTTTCTAGGAAATCTTCCAGGACGGCAGGCCTACTTCCCTACCCTTGTTTTATTGGTGTGGTATATTCATTCCTCACAGAATGTTCCCTCTGACACCGGTGTGGGCTTTCCTTTACCATAACTGAGGGTCTGAGGGAGGGGTGGGAACTTTTAAACTTGTTGTTGATTGTGTTTCCTGTCAGGTGGACCAGTCATCTCTCAGGTGTGCCGTCCTGGAAGATTTCCTAGAAAACCCGTTACCGGTAAGTGTAACTGGTCATTTTGTTCCTCAGTTTAGGCCTATATGTATCCTTCTACATATTTTTGGGAAAAAAATTGCAATAAGCATGTATTGATTGGTTTGCGCAAAATTTATAGTGTCTACAATAGAGGGGATAGTTTTATGGCATTTTTATTTACTTTTTTATTAGTAATGTTGGCGATCTGCGATTTTTATCGGGACTGCGACATTATGGCAGACACATTGGACATTTTTGACACTATTTTGGGACCATTGTCATTTATACAGCGATCGATGGTATAAAAATGCATTGATTACTGTGTAAATGGTACTGGCAGTGAAGGGGTTAAGTGTATCCTAGGGAGTGATTCTAACTGTTAGGGGGCTGGGCTTTAACACACAGGACACTGATCATTGCTCTCGATGACAGAGAGCTGTGATCTCTGTCGTGTCACTAGGCAGAACAGGGAAATGATTTGTTTACAAAAGCATCTCCCTGCTCTTCCTCTCTGTGACACGATCGCGGGCACCCGGCGGACATTGAGTCCGCGGTACCCGCGGTCACAGAGACCGTGGTGGGAACTCGTCCGCGCTGCGGGCACGTGCCCGCAAAACACCGCTTTTTAAAGAGGACCTACCCGTATGCCCTTTTGCCTACTAGCGCCATTCTGCTGATGTACATCGGCGTGCGCTGGTCAGCAAGCGGTTAAAACCCTTCACCAATTCACACTTGCCTATTGACTGTAATGCCTTTTTCTAAAAATTGGAAATTTTTCACTGAAACCTTCAGATTGTTTGATATTTTTGGGAAATGAAAACTCTTTATTGTGCTTATCTCTATTTGGCCAAACCAAGAAATGACATACAGTGCCTTGCAAAAGTATTCACCCCCCTTGGCTTTTTACCTATGTTGTTACATTACAGCTCAATGTTTGTTTGTTTTTTTTAATCTGAATTCTATGTGATGGATCAGAACACAGTAGTCTAAGTTGGCGAAGTAAAATTAGAAAAATATATACATAAAACGATTTTTCAGAAATAAACAAATAATTGCCATGTGCGTATGTATTCATCTTCTTTGTTATGAAGCCCATAAAAAGCTCTGGTGCAACCAATTACCTTCAGAAGTCACATAATTCGTGAAATGATGTCCATCTGTGTGCAATCTAAGTGTCACATGATCTGTCATTACATATACACACCTTTTTTGAAAGGCCCCAGAGGCTGTAACACCTAAGCAAGATGCACCACTAGCAAAACGCTGCTATGAAGACCAAGGAACTGTCCAAACAAGAAGTATAAGTCAGGGGCGGGAAAGGTAAGTGGAGTTTTTCTAAAAAAAAAATGTTTACATTTTCTTATGAACGTCTCCTTTAAATTATTAAATGTTGTCATGCTTATGAGTCACCACTGGGGGCTGTATAGAGCACATAACTTCTCACGCCAGGTGTTTATCCTCCTTAGCAGGTCCAGGAGGCAGCTTTATGTTTGCAATAATTGCTATGACAGATTGCGCCTTCGCTAAGCATCATGCAAGAAGCTCCTGGCTAGTCTTCCCTTTTAGACAGCTATCTGGGGATATTTTGTATATATCCAAAGAATTTCTAGCAAAAGAAAGATACCCCTTTTGCCTGTTAAGTGAAGGAGTAAATGTGTTTTTATTTCAAAACTCCTTCTGTGCCAGGGTCATCAGCCTCCAGGCAGTCACGAAGGCCTCCGCCATCAGATTCAAAGGGTAATCCTCAGTGTTAACCCCAGGGACAAAAGAGGTCTTGAGGGAGGAAGCCTACAAGATGCTGTAGCCTCTGTATGAGGTGCCCCCGCTAGCTCAATAGGGAGAATTGTTCTACAGTTTGCAGGGATCTACAGAAGGAATGGAAAGACAAATGGGGGGGCTTCCTCAATAGTTCCAACGTACAAACTGGAGTTCCAAGAGTTTCTGTCTCCTCGTTTCTCAGTTCAAATGATCCTAAGGATCCAGAGAAAAAAAAACATTTTTTACTCTCTAGCATTGGTCCATCTTTTGGCAAAAAGTGTTTGTGGTGGTCCCCCATGTAAGGGCAGAGATTGGGATTTGATTAAATCCAAATGGACATTCTACATCTCAGAAATCTAAAATTCAATTGCTGAATATAATCTCTCCCTTTTTGCATGAAGATGCGTATCTCCATATGCCTATTTTCTCTCTCACTAGTAATATTTTCTTTCAAAGTGAAAAATCTTTTTTCAGTGTGTAGCTCTGCTTTCCGATCTAGCTGCTACACCCTGAGTACACTGTTCTGGCTCCTTTTCTAGCCAGATTGAGGGCCCATGGTATGATTATGATTTACCTAGTCAATCTGTTCTTATTAGACCAGTCGGTAGCCCGCCTAGACCAAAAGTATAGTCACTACATTCGACTACCTGGTATATCTAGGTCGGATTCTCAACCTAGGAGGAATTTTCTTTAAAACATGAAGAAAATACTTGAGTCTGATCATAGGTACACCCAGTAAAGGGTTTGTACCCCAGGCTAAGATTAGCACCATAAAGGACTGATCTAGGTAGTCGAAGCAAGATGTTTTTCTCCTAATCAACTTTGCAGGAAAGATGGTGGCTTCATTCAAGGCCTTTCTTTATGCTCAATCTCATTCTAGACTGCTGCAAAGCAGTATCCTATTGGCTTGAAACAGGGAATTCAAGCTCTATATTTCCAATGTGTTTGACTCCAAAGCCTATGGCCACATCACCCTGATAGCGCTTGATCTCGTCTGATCTTGGAGGCTAAGCAGGGTCGGGCCTGGTTAGTACCCGGATGAAAAACCACCTGGAAATTCCAGATGCTGTAAGCTGAGTGTGCCGGAGCCTCAGTTTATGGTTAACATCCAAAAATCTGCGAAGGGAAAAATTCTTATTTCAGTTATCTGGGAAATAGTATCAACATATGCTAACCTTTTTTGTTTTGGTTGGGGGACAGTCCTGAAAGAGGCATGTGTCCAGGAAAAGTGGCCTAGATCAGAAATGGCCTTTCCCATTAACATTTTAAAAATTCAGGCAGAACACTTGGTTCTGAGGGCCTGAATGTTCAGTTTAAGGTATTGTCCTGCTAGGAGTCAATCCGTTTACGCCACAGCAATGGCCTATATTAATCACTAGGGGGCACAAGAAGTTGTGCGGCCCAGAGAAAGGCGAATCTTATCCTATCAACAGTTTTCATTCTAGGAATAGAAAATTGGCAGGTGGACTACTTGAGTCGCCAGCAGTTTTTTCTGGGAGAATGGTTCCTTCAACCCAATATCTTCCTGTTAATATGTCAAGGATGAGGGATCCCAGATATAGATCTGTTTGTTTCCAGGATCAACAAAAGATTGACAACTTTGTGTCAAGAACAAAGGATCTGCTAGCTTGTGGAACGGATGCCTTGCTATTCCTGTAGAATTGGTTCTCACTGATTTGTGCATTACCTCCTATTCTGCCTGCATCCACAACTTCTTCAGGATAAAGCAGGAAGGGAAGTCATTGATTCTTGGGATCCCCAGTGGGGATCATAGAGATGACAGTAGGAACCCATGGACCCTACCTTCACAGCCAGACCTTCTCTTGCAAAGTCCAAAGTTCCACCCTACCTGACAAAAGATACATTTAATGGTTTGGCTATTGAGGCCCACAATCTGAAGAAGCATGGGCTGTCAGGTTAGGTAGTTTTCTACCTTGGTTTATGCAGAGCCAGCCTCCATGTTTATAAAAACCTACTAGTTAATATTTGTTTTGCTTCACAATAAAAAATAAATAAAAACATCTACGAAGTTGTGGGCATGTTCTGTAAATTAAATTATGCAAATCCTCAAACAATCCATGTTAATTCCAGGTTATAAGGCAACAAAACACAAAAAATTCCAAGGGGATGAATACTTTTGCAAGGCACTGTACTTATGCAGCGCGTCAGTGGCTACATAGGGAATATTAGTTCAGTTAATTCATTTTGCCACACAGTGAACATCTTTGTGGGAAAATGTAATTACAAACAAGAATACAATAATTTTGTGGAAATTCCATTTTTTTTATACTCGGGAATAAAAAATATAATATTGTAGTTTATCAATCCATAGATAGTGGGGCTACATTAATTGTCTTTTTTCAGGCTTTTTGTTTTAAATTTTCACTTGATAATCCTGTCATTGACACATATTACTCCTAGTATGACAACAATGAAAAGCCTCTATTTGTCAGGGATCTGCATTTATATATTTTGGAATTACCCTTTTTTCTGTTCTCTTCAATAAACCTCTCATAGAATCTTACCACTGTCACCAAACAAAAGCTAATAATGTTATAACCTAGGTTATAGCCGATGTGATTATCTATTGCAAGTTTAATTTGTGTACTAAATTAATGTGTGTGTGTGTATGAATATAATACAATATAATATATGGGAATATAACATGTACTGTATTTACCAGATAGTAAATCACACTAGTAAATGCCAAACATGAAAGTATAGTGAGGGACATACATCAATCTATATCTAACTTCAATAATGTGAACACAGGTTCCATAGGGTTTCAATCTAAATAAAAAAGACAATAAATAGTATTGTATGGTAAAAAAAAAAAAAAATGTTAGGGGGAATTTTTACCTAACATCATTAGGTTGAAAAAATCTACTAGTTAATCTTTATGCAAAGAGTTTATATTTCCAGAGGAATCTATAAGGTATATTATATTATATACTATATATACTACAAGATATATTATGTCTAGGGATGAGCTTGATGTTCGAGTCAAACATCGAACATTACAGGGCTTTCATGGGAAATTTGAGTGCCGCGGAATGCCCCATAATGCACTGCGAGATCGCCGTATGATGACTGGCTAAAAGCATGCACCTGACCTGCATGCTTTGGCCAATCACAGTGCACTCTGCTGAGAGAGCCCTAATTGGCCAAAGGCAGGGTGCCTTTGGGCAATCATGGCTCAGGGGGACTAAGTCAATGCCCAACACTATATAAGGCTGCTTACATATATATGTGTAGTGTTGTGTAGTGTTGTTGGCATGGACTGAGAGCCAGCCTGAGTTAGATTAAGCAGGCAGGTTATTGAAAAACATACCAAAAGGCCAAGTGATGAGAGTAAGGAGGAATTGTACCACAGATGATGATTTTATTACACATTCAAAGGTCATCAGAGAGAGATTCATTCAATATTGTAAAAGAATTAGCGGAGACGCCACGTGATTTATATTTGAATGATAGAGATCGACAATTGAATCCCAGACAAGAATGAGGTTTTATCTCTGATTTTCATATACAATATAAAGAAATTGAAGGTATTTTCAAACATCACTGGCAGGTATTGTGTTTGGACAGAGTCTTACACAGTGCATTAGTCGTGCTGTCCCTAATTTTGGAGACAAGGTCATACAGTGCATTAGTCGTGCTGTCCCCAATTTTGGAGACAAGGTCTTACATCGTACAAAAATATACATTGCTTTTACCAACATTCATACTTATTATTAACCCTCCACCCCCCTTACCTCCCACCGCCCATATAGGCGATATATAGGCGATAGCTCTTCTTTCTTCATATCCACTATGTATCTCCATCCCTGGTCTTTCTATCTCCTGATTATTCTCCAGTCTTGTCTGCTACTTTATTTAGTTATCTCAATCATATATCTCCAGGAGTTTGTAAACTTATCCCATTCTTCTCATTTATCCTTACATTCTACCTCTCCTATCTGGTCATCCTCCCATGCCTCTTCCTTTTCTAGTTTATGTATTCTATTCACTCCAGTTATCCAGTCTTGAGTTTTAGGGCTTTCTGTTTCTTGCCATTTTTTTTTTGGTATTAAACTCTTTGCCACATTAAGCAGCGTTAGGGTTATTGAAGCTTTATATTGCCTTACCGGTCTATCAGTCCCATGAAATAAACACGTCCATGGGTCCGCTGGGATTTTTTCCTTAGTAATTAGATTGATAAGGTCAAGTATCTCCTCCCAAAATTTTTTAATGATGGGGCAGTCCCACCAAATGTGAAACATTGTACCTTTATCTCTACACCC
Organism: Lithobates pipiens; assembly: GCF_037356315.1. Classification (NCBI taxonomy): domain Eukaryota; kingdom Metazoa; phylum Chordata; class Amphibia; order Anura; family Ranidae; genus Lithobates; species Lithobates pipiens. Next base: position 46,650,435 of record NW_027507788.1, on the reverse strand, counting down.
TCGCCAGCACTCAGAAGGTCTTTCTTGCTGAAAATGATTAATTCTATCAGGCGTAAAATACCATCTTGCTAAGCATTTGTAATTTGTTTCTTGGCGTCTTTCGCTCATCCATGAGTTAATTTCAGAATTTTACCTAACCTCCTGTATAGTGCAGTTGGTACCTATTTCCCTCTCCCATCTCTTGATGTATGGAGGGACATCCAGTCCCTCTCCCTCAGAGAGGATTTATATAGACATGTTTTATTTTTGTAGTTCCCCTTCATGATCCAACTCTCTATCAGTGTAAGCTCTTCCCCTGTTCTTATTGGGTTTGGTAGCTTCTCCATAAAAGATTTCAATTGAATGTACCTCCACACATCAATTTTCATCTCCTCCGTGTCTAATTGAATTCTTGTAGTGTGCGTATTTTACCCTTTATTATCTTTCACCTGTAAATTAATATTTTTAATCCAATTTCCCCCACTTCCTGCCTCCCGGGCTCAAAATATTAATTTTCCTTCAAATAAAACAGCGGTGAATTATACTTCCATTTTTTGTGAATGTGTAATCTATCCCATACCTTAAGTAATTTATGTGTATTTTGGCCCAGTGTTCTAAATTTAGGTGGGTTCCATATTATGTGACCTAATTGTGAAGTGCTCAAATTGCATTCTAGATTTACCCATCTTTTATCACTACTCGTCTTTGCCCATTCAATTAGCCGTGAGAGTATCGCCGCATTATAATACTACTTAATATTCGGCAGCGCTAGACCTCCCTGATGTTTACCTAAATTTAAAATGGTAACCGAGAGACAGGGTTTTTTATTTTGCCAAATAAAACTAGATAATATACCTTTTTAACATTCTGAAGAAGGATTGCGGGATTGTTAAGGGGAGCATCTGAAATTTGTAAAGGATTTTAGGGGTTATCATCATTTTGACAGCGTTTATTCGCCCAAACCATGACAAAGCACAGGTTGACTTTTTTTTTTTTTTGTTTCTCTTATTTCATCTAAAAGTGGTATATAATCTATCACAGTGATGGCGAACCTTGGCACCCCAGATGTTTTGGAACTACATTTCCCATGATGCTCCACTACACTGCAGAGTGCATGAGCATCATGGGAAATGTAGTTCCAAAACATCTGGGGTGCCAAGGTTCGCCATCACTGCTCTATCATATAAGTGTTCCTTAAAGTGGGGTTCCACCCTAAAGTGGAACTTCCGCTGATCGGAACCCCCCCTTCCGGTGTCACAATTGGCACCTTTCAGGGGGGAGGGGGGGGTGCAGATACCTGTCAAAGACAGGTATTTACACCCACTTCCGGGCATAGACTCCTACGGGATCTATGCCTCTTCCTGTCCCTGCGCCCTGTCTGCTGGGACACACACAGGTCCCAGAGACAGCGCGGACAATTCCTATTGCGCTGCGCGACTCGCTCATGCACAGTAGGGAACCGGGAAGTGAAGCCGCTTCGCTTCGCTTCCTGATTCCCTCACCTAGAATGGTGGCGGCAGCAGCCGAGAGCCGAGCGATCGATCAGCCTCGGCTGCCGGCATCGCTGGACCCTGGGACAGGTGAGTGTCCATTTATTAAAAGTCAGCAGCTGCAGTAATTGTAGCTGCTGGCTTTTAATATTTTTTTTTCCCGCAGTGCAGTCCCGCTGTAAGGTGTCAGTTAATCTTACTCCTAGGTATTTAATGTCTTTCTTCCATGGGAAATGAAATTCTTTTGAGAGTTTTTCTTCCTCTGCTTTCTATATATATTAATACTTACTATCTCCAACTTATTCAAATTTATTTTAAAATTTGAGATTTCCACAAATTTTTTTTTTTTTTTTTTAAGACTTTTAACAGTGGGGATCGTTGTCCTGGGCCTTGTTCTAAAGAAGAGCACATCGTCAGCGAAAGCTGCTAACTTGTGCTCCTCCTCTCCCACCCTAATCTCTCCAATGTCCAGGCTGCTCCTGATATATGCCAATAAGGGTTCCAGGGACAGTATGAACAAAAAGGGGGAAAGTGGGCACCCCTGTCTAGTACCGTTTTTCATTGAAAATAACTGCGAGAATACTCCGTTCACTTTTCCTGACATCCGGGGATCTCCGTACAGCACCCTTATCCAGCTGACCATTCTGGGGCTGATTCTCATGGCCTCAAGAGATTTCAGCATATAACCCCTCCTGTCGATTAGACGGTGAAAAGGTGTTCGATGGGAGTAGACTGGGGTCACCCCCAATCTTGGCAGCCTGTAGTAGCAATAGTGCCCGAACCCCATTGCCCCTTCCTTCTCTACCAGTTATAAACCCGACCTGGTCCGGGTGGAGCACAAGCATCTTGTCCTTAAGTCTATTAGCCAGTAAACTTGCAAATAGTTTGGTATCGGTGTTCAGTAAGGCGATGGGTCTATAACTTGAACAGAGGTTGCTGTCCCTGCCTTCTTTTAGAATAACTGTTGTCGATGCCATCAAAGCATCTCTTCCCATAACACATTCTATTCTTAATTTATTCCAATAATAGGAATAGGAATAATATAATAGGACATTGTGAAACCGCCTGGACCCGGGCTTTTGCCTGAGGGCGATTTCTTCAAGGTTTCAAAGATTCCTTCCTCTGATATTGGTCCCTCCATGCTGGCCCTATCATTATCTGATAGTGACTAGATATCCTATTATCTAAGAATTCTCACGTTTATTTCTTCCTTCTCTCGTGTGGGCTGGTCCCTCTCCTTCACTGCATAAAGTGTTCCATAATACTTCTCAAACTCCTGCACAATCTCCTTTGTGGAGTATTCTATCTCTCCTGCTTTATTTTTAATTTTCTCAATGAAATTTATTTCCCTTTTTTTTTTTTTTTTCTTCAACAGTCTAGACAGGTGTTTGTTTGATTTGCCCCCCCAACCCCCCCCCCCCCCCCGCCCCCAGAAATGTTTTTCACTTAATTCTATTTATCTCCCTTCTAGATTCATACTCCATAAGGTCGTTAAGTTCTCCTCTTTTATTGATTAATGCATGGTAGACTTTCTGCTGTTGACCCCCTAGATTTTTATGTTCTTGTATTAATCTGAAAATTCCTTCTAAAAGATTCTTAATATTTTTATCCTTTTCTCTTTTCTTCCTTGCTCCAATGGAGATGGGGCTCCCTCTGATATAGACCTTATGCGCCTCCCAAAGGGCTGGAGCCAAGATGTCTCCAGTGTCGTTCATTAAAAAATAATATTCAATTTCTTTCCGAACTTCTTCACCCAACTCCTCTTCTTGTATCATGCTTTCATTCAATCGCCAGGTGAACGGCACTCTTTGAATATCCAGGGTCCCCAACTTCATCAAGACCGGGATATGATCAGAAATCGACATTGTTTCTAGGTTCACATCCCTCACTCGTTCAATCATTCTATGATCTACAAATATGTAGTCTAGTCCAGAGTAAGTCCTGTGCACAGGGGAGAAGAAGGTATAGTCTTTAACTTTAGCATGTTTCACCCGCCAAATGTCTATGATTTGGGACTGATGTAATTTAACTTTTATCTCATTTAATTGTACCCTACTCGTACTATCTATCAAGGGATCCAGGCCAAAATTTAAGTCCCCCGCGAGGATGAGCTCCCCTGCCTTAAACTTTTCCAATCTAGTCAACATCTGCTTCAGGAAACGAATCGGGTTTTTATTTGGGTAATAGAGGTTCGCTAGAGTGTATATTCGCTCTCCCACTCTCCCTTTTAAAAATAAAAAACGGCCTTCTGGATCTGTCACTCTATTGATAACCTTAAATTTAATTTCCTTTGAGAACCCTACTGTGACCCCCCCCCCCCCCTTTGCCCCCCTTATAGAAGAGTCGCTGTAATACCAAGTAGGGAAATCTATTGAAAATATTTTTATGTTGGTTTCCTGAATCAGATGTGTCTCTTGTATGAACACTGTCTGCCTGGCGTTGTCTAATATCTCTAAGAAACTTATGTCTCTTGATCCAGGAGTTCAATCCTTTCACATATGTCAGAAAATTTAAATCCATCAACTGCCCTTATTTTTACCAAGGAATACTCAGTGAAAGATTAAAAAGACATTACCTTAAAATCTTGTGGACCCGTTCGCCCTAATTGGTGCATCCCACCTCCCCTCCCCTTCCACCACCCCCCCTCCCTCCCGCCATAGCTCGGCTTTGTGCCCACAGTAGGGAATATGTATTGATCCCAACTTGGCCCCCAATTCTCGAGGGTGGGTCTCAAGACATATCGGCTCAAGTCCAACCCCCTCCCTCAGAGGGGGGCAGAGCGTGCATGTTTCACCCCCTATTCTTCAGCCTCCTCTGCCCCCCTCTACCTCCCTCCACCCAGAGGTTTGTTCTAAATTTTTTCCTTTTCACTTTCTAGGACTGAGAAATGGCAAGCAGTAAGCTGAACAAATATCTTGTCACAAAAAAAAGAAGCAACCTCTGAAACATTGCAATGACCAATAACAGGCCGTGTTATAGACCTCCCCCCTATGTCCGCTCCTTCTTATTCACTCCTTTCATTAATTTGGAATATTAGGGACAGGTATGTCCAAGTTTTTGCAGAACTCTTGAAGGTCCTCCAGGAAGCTCATTCGGACAGTTCTCTCTTCGTTATGGACAATTTAACATTAATGGATGTCCCCAACTATGCTTCAGATTTGCCGCCCTCAAAGCGTCTAGAAGAGGTTTCAGTTTTCGTCTCCAAGCTAATGTCCCTACTGACAGATCGGAAAAAACTTGGATCTCAGTTCCATCAAATTGTAGTGGGTGTAGACCTCTCAGTTTGTTCCAGATTTTATTTTTATCTTCATACACCTGGAACTTAACTATAACATCTCTAGCAATCCCTTCTCTTAGACCCGGAGGTTTCCTGATCCTGTGGACCCGATCTATTTTTAAACCCTCCTCTCTTCCTCTGCCTAGGATGGGGGTAAAAAACTTTTCCATTTTTCCAGGCAAGTCTTCCCCTTGTTGTTCTGGTAGGGATCGGATACGGAGGTTCTGATGTCTACTTTGGTTCTCCTGCTCTTCTAATTTGTATAAAATATCCCTATTAATTTCCAAGGCCTTCACTTGAGACTTAAGTCTCTTTATTTCTAGTGCTTGCTTCCCAGATATTTCCTCCGCCTCCTCCACCCTCCTTAGCAGCTGGGCCATATCTGTTCGTATAGTATTAATCTCTGATTTAATTGAGAGTTCTAGTTCATTAAACATTTCTATCATTTCCATTTTCGTAGGGCTTTGTGACATGTCTCCTACTTCAGGGAGCTCATTTACTGCCTGGGCCAGTCTAAGCCTGCTTCATCCTGTGTCTTCTCCGCCTGTTCAACTCTTTGTTTCTCCAGCTCCCTCTTTCTTTCCTTGGCCCAGCTTTTTAAGTTCCCGTCTTTAAGATATTTCTGTATTAAACTGGTATTTAAGCTATCTCTTGTGTTCTTCGGTTCCGGCCCTCTCTAGGGACGACCTTTTAATGGTAGACTAGCTTTATCAAGTCTATTCTGGGTTCCCCTATATTTTCTCTTCCCAAAAAGCAGGCCGTTTATACCCCTGTGTCACTGTGCTTTATTCTAGTGGCTATGGCCGATACCAGATGGAATTTTCCAAAAAAGAGGGGTGAGAGAGGTCCAAGGGTTCAACATTAAGGACCCACCAGGGATAAAACCGACCAGTCTCTAATTTCTACGGGGCGCCAGCTAGTCAGGCTTATTTCAAATGTTCTCCAGGGGAAGAGGCCTAATATTGGCTCAATAGGTTTGCATTTGTAGTCTTGCCCAATTTCTTTATCCCTTGCCCGAGAGGGCACCAGGGGGCATTACAACTTTACCCTGCCGTTTAGATTTCTTTATAAGCAGCTTTCCACAGTCCCACCAAGTGCACAGATATCTCAGCTTATTACAAAATCTCAATCTGTATACTTTTCAAACATTTCCCATATACCTGTAGAAAGCATCAGTTCTCTAATTCAGGCAGCTTTATGCATAGAAAAAGTTTGTTACCGTTTTAGTGGGTTAGCGTGAGCTGCTACCCTATCGCCTCCACACCAATAATTTTTTGTTACCATTTTAGATGGTATGTATGGTATCCTCCTGCGTGAAGTGTAATCCCCAGCTGCTCTAGTATAGACCGAGAGCTCCAGGGAACCTCCTATCTTGCTTCAGGATTGTGGGACACTATAGGGCTGCTAGGGGGCCACAACCCTCTTGTGTCCCCCTTCCTCCATGTTCCGCTCTGCTCGCCGGCCCTCAGCCATCTGTCTTTCACTGCCGGGATTGCAGAGATTTGCGGGGGAGCGCATCAGGGGGTTCTCGCAGTAAACCGGGGGATCATCTACAAGGCATGTGCAAGCTCTCACATCGCACAGCCTCCTTCCCCCGTTCTTCCAGCGCGTCCTCTCCCTTCTGCGTTGCACGCTCACACAGCGATCTCACACGGCCAACATCCCCTGTCTCCTCCCCTCACCTCCAGGGTGTCTGCATGCTCCATACAAAAAGTACTTGAACCTCCAGCCAGAAAAACTATGTTCTGGCAGTGCACAGGTTTTTACTCATGTAGGAAGTGCAGTGTATGCTTACAATTAAATAATCCGATTAGAGGCTTGTCCAGAATTTGTGTCCACTGGTAACAATAACATTTTTTAGTATTTCCGAATTCATTACATGCAACACTACACATGTAGTGTACGTGTTAGTGTCCTTGCAATCTAATGTATGTTGGCTGAACTAAAAGAAAATTGAAAATTAGGATTTCTGAACACATACATAACATCAAGATTGGGTTCAAGTTTCATAGTGTTACCTTACACTTTAAAAATTTCTACAATCAAGATCCTTCTGGTCTTAAAATTTGGGGTGTGGATTGTATACACCCCAACTGGAGGGGATATAATCTGGTGCGAGAAATTTCGAAGAAAGAAACTCTGTGGATTTTCCTCATGGATACATTCACACCAAGGGGAATGAACATCAAACTAAATGTTAATTGTTTTATTAGTGACTTTTAGCTCCGTCTGAAATATATATTGGAAATCTGATTTTTTTTTTTTGTTTTTTTTTCTCTTTAGTGGTTTTTCAAAAGGGGTAACAAAGTTACAAAAACAGAGCTTCAGGGCATTCCCTGGCTCAAAGTACCACGTAAATCGGTACCTAACAGGTTATCTACCTAAACAATACTATAATTGACAGAAAAAAAAAGAAAAGAAAAAAACAGCACTGCTCAGTCACTCCTTTTGGAGAATTATGAAGGGATAGTGTGTTACTCGTCTTCGATAGAGGTGTAGTTTCCCAGGAGGGAACCTTGGTACTAGGCCTAGAATACTCAGGATTCAAATATGGGGGGGGGGGGGGTGTATCATGAGGGTCTTAGCAGGTGTTAGCATGGATGGAGTAATCAATATGTATCATATAAACCGGTTATTATTAAGCAGCATTAGTGGAGGCAAAGTCAATCCATAGTTTACACTATGTCAAATTTGGCGATACATCCACGGGAGAGATATTTGGCTTTATATAATGGTATTGTTGAATTGACCAGGGCTTTCCAAGAATTTAGAGAGGGCGCTTCTGATTGTTTCCATTTCAGCAATATTGCTTTACGGCAATAAAAGAGCAAAAGGCCTATGAGGGTCTGAGTTGCTGGTCGGTGAGCTAATTGACCCACCATGCCCAGCAAGCAGACTGGTATAGTCTGCGGGATTGGTATTGTTAACAGTGAGGCTATAAATTGCATCACCTCTACCAAGAAAGAGTGCACTTTGGGACAGGACCACAACATATGGCAGAAACCGGCCTCTGGATTACCACATTTCCAACAACTAGGATAGGTCCCAGGATAACTTTTGTTCAGCCGTTGCGGTGTTAAATACACCCGGTGTAGAATCCTGAATTGAATTAAGTGGTCCTTAACTGCCTCTAATTGGAGAAAAGGGTATTCCCACATATCCTCCCAATCCTCTGTGTCTAGTTCAGGAAAGTCCACCCTCCACTTAGCTTAGAGTTTCAAGCCCAAAATGCATTGAGGTTAGTAGTGCCTTATATATATAGTGGACAGGGGTTTTACCAGCTCGTCATTCTGGAGGAGGGATTGTTAATAGAGTGGAGTGAAAGAGTAATACCGGTTGAGACCCAAATTGGGAAGAGAAGGCCTGTATAAGCTGCAGATATCTAAAGAAGTAAGAATTGGGTAAGTCATGGTTCTGCTTGAGAGTATTGAAGGGCAGGATAGCCCCATCAACACTTATATGGTCGAGTACCTTAATACCCCTTGTTGCCCATAAGCTCAGATCAGGGATAGTATGGAACTCTGCGAGGAGCGGGTTGAGCCACAGGGGGGTATCTGTGGACCATCTATTCAGTTCTGCTTTATGTTTCCAAATTTGCAATTGCCACACCTTGATCACTGATTTCATAGAGTGTGTGAAAGTCATAGGTGCCCGGAGACCTCTGTATAGTGCATTTCTCAGTGATTCAAAGGACTCCAGCAAAGCAGCCTCCAGCACCACCGAGGCGTTTGTATCATCAGAGATCACCCAATTATGTGCCTGGACAAGTAGGGCTGTGAAGAAATATTTTTGAAGGTCAGGACAGGCCAGACCCCCTTCCATCCAGGGTCTACGGAGAATTGATTTGCTAAACCTGGGGGTTTTAGACTCCCATAGGAATGAAGAGATGATGTCATCTAATTGTGTAAAAAAAAAAAAAAAACATTTTGGGTATCCATACTGGAGTGAGTCTTATGACATATAGAAAAATAGGAAGGCATTTAATTTTGAATAGGTTTATTCTGCCTATGAGAGACAGAGGCAGATTATACCAAGCTCTTAGTGTGGATTTAAAGGTTGATAATAGGGGAGTGAGATTCAAGGCAATAAAGTCCATCGCATTGGGGGTGATATTGATCCCCGGGTAATGGATTGTCATGGCCCAAGGCAGGGGCAGCGAAGGGTCTGCCGCCTGGTCAGCTGCTGGGTCGATAGGTAAGAGTTGTGGGTTTTCCCAGTTGACTTTCAGACCAGATAGAATTGTGAAACGGGGAAAAAATATTAAGAGCCTCTCGGAGGGAGGGCCCAGGATCGTTTAAGGAAAAGCACTAAGTCATCGGCGTTAGGGATGAGCTGAACACCCCCCCCGGTTTGGTTCGCACCAGAACCTGTGAACTAACCGAACTTTAGAACCCTGTTTAAAGTCTATGGGACTTGAATGTTCAAAATCAAAAGTGCAAATTTTAAAGGCTAATGTGCAAGTTATTGTCCTAAAAAGAGTTTGGAGACCCGGGTCCTGCCCCAGGGGACATGTATCAATGCAAAAAAAGTTTTAAAAACAGATGTTTTTTCGGGAGCAGTGATTTAATTAATGATGCTTAAAGTGAAAAAAAGTGAAATATTTCTTTAAATATCATACCTATAGTATGCCTGTAATGTGGCGCGTGTTTCCTGTGCTTAGAACAGTCCCTGCACAAAATTACATTTTTAAAGGAATAAAAGTCATTTAAAACTGCTTGCGGCTTTAATGTAATGTGTGATCCCGGCAATATGGATGAAAATCAGTGAAACAAACAGCATGGCCCCCCAGTCCATTACCAGGCCCTTTGGGTCTTGTATGGATATTAAGGGGAACCTCCGCACTCAAATTAAAAAAGGGAAATGCGTGGGGCCCTCAGGCCCTATATACTCTGAACAGCAGTATACAGGCAGTGCAAACAAGACAGGGACTGTAGGTTTGTTAAGTAGAATCTGTTTGTAATTTTGAACTGGTACATTTTTAAAGTGTAGCTCCAGCCAAAAAATATATTTCTATTTCTAGCTTTTTGGAAAACATGAGGAAGGGTTATCACCCCTGTAACATTTATTTTGCTGTCTGTGCACCTCTTCAGAAGATTTCACCTCACTTTCTATCCCAATGACAAATGTTTTTTGAAATTTTTTTTGTGAAACAAGGATTGGTGATAAAGAATCAGTGGACAGGAGACACGTTTTTCCCATATCAACTCTTACAGGAGAGAATTTCCCTTCCTAGGGGTAGATTTCAACTTCCCTATCTGTTGTCTCCTTCCGTTTGCAAGTAGGAGACATTTGTAAGTTGGATGTTTGAAAGTAGGGGCCTGCCCTATGTGCTCTGCAGAAATGTGGGTCTAAGGTGTTGGTGTTGCCACAACACTGTAAGCCCTCATAGTTGCTCTTGGTGGGCGCTGGAACGCCCTGCTGTGAAATATTAGATCAAGAATTGTAACTACATGCCCTTGTTAAACAGGGGCAGCAAAATTGGGCCTTAGGCACTGGTGCCACAACACTACAACCCCTCACGGATACTCTAGTTGGAGTGCAGGAATGAGCCATGCTGCAAAGTATTGCATCAGAAATTGTAATTACACACCCCTGTTAAACAGGGACTGAAAAATTGGGCCTTAGGCACTGGTGCCACAACACTACAACCACTCATAAATATTGTAGTTGAGCTTAGCAACAAACCCCCCTGCAAAATATTGCATCAAAAAATTGTAATTACACACCCCTGTTAAACAGGGTCTAAAAAAATGGGCCTTAGGCACTGGTGCTGGTGCCACAACACTGCAACCCCTCACAGACACTCTAGTTGGAGCGCAGGAATGAGCCCTGCTGCAAAGTATTGCATCAAATTTTAATTACACGGCCCTGTTAAACAGGGGCTGAAAAATTCGGCCTTAGGCACTGGTGGCGGCGCCAAGAACCAAAAATGTTCTTACAAGCTATCAGCATGAACATTGAGGAGGAAGAGGATAGTCACTCAGCATAACAGGATAGACGCTCTGCATCAGCATAGGCAGTCTTGAAGGGATCTGACATTTAAAAAAAAAAAATATTCGGTTACATCAGCATCAGGTGCTTGGTAGCTGGTGGTGATCCAAGACTGATTCATTTTTATGAAGGTCAGTCGATCAAGTTGGTGGACAGGCACACCCTGTGATTGTTTACAAAGCTTCCAGCAGCACTGAATGTGCGTTCCGAAAGAACACTGGATGCAGGACTGGCCAGTAGCTCAATTGCATACTGGGCAAGCTCTGGCCAGTGATCCATCCCCAAGACCCAGTAACCCAGAGGATTTTGGTGGGAAAGGTGTCCAAGTCTGATCTTGCCCCTAGGTATTCCTGCACCATGAAAATCAGACGCTGGTGATGGTTGCTGGAACTGATCATACCTTGGAGCTGCGAACTAAAAAATTGTCTGAACGCATCGGTCAGACAGCCACCTTCTCCACCGCTCCTTCTGTGACTGACCGAAGCCTCAGCAACATGTTGTCCAGGACCAGGAATTTGTAACCTCCCAGTCTCTGGGAATGCATTGCACAGACCTTTCTGTAAGGCCTCCCAAAGAATTTTCATCCTCTGCTCCCTCTGCGATGGCAAGATAAGGTCTGCAACCTTACTCTTGTAAAGTGGATCAAGGAGGGTTGCCAGCCAGTAATGATCCCTCTTCTTGATTCGACGAATACGAGGATCCTTCCGCAGGCTTTGCAGGATCAGGGAGGCCATGCAATGTAGGTTAGCTGAGGCACTCAGTCCGGAGTGCTCTGGGTTACTAAGGACTACATGATCCACAGCCACCTCCTCCCAGCCACGTATAAGTCCACGGATTTCTTGGGACTGTAAATGATCCCCAAAAGACTGCTTCTGATGCTGAGTGCCAGGCTCCACCTCCATGCTAACACAATCCTCCTCCTCCTCTTCCTGTGTGATCTGCGGGGCAGCAGGAACACTGTCTGGATAAAGGGGGCTTGAGAGGTAAGGAAGTCGTCCTCTTCCTGCCTCTTTTCTGCCTCAAGTGCCCTGTCCATTATTCTACGCAGCGTGTAGAGGGACAGTGTCACTGATGCATGCACTGTCACTGCTCACCATCCTCATGGCCTCCTCAAATGGTGACAGGACAGTGCATGCATCCCTGATCATGGCCCACTGGCATGGGGGAAAAAAAAAAACAAGCTCCCCTGACCCTGTTCTGCTGCCATAGTCGCACCGGTACTCATTGATGGCCCTCTGCTGCGTGTGCAGCTGCTGCAGCATGGCCAATGTTGAGTTCCACCTGGTAGGCATGTCACAGATTAGGCGGTTCTTGGGCAGGTTAATTTCCTTTTGGAGGTCAGCCAGCCGAGCACTGGCATTATATGACCGGCAGAAATGCCCACAGACTTTCCTGGCCTGCCCAGGTCTGCATCCTGTAAGCCCGGGTACCTGGCCAAGATCACTGCACCACCAAGTTAAGGACGTGAGCCAAACAGGGCACATGGGTCAGTTGTTCCTGTCGGAGGGCGGAGAGGAGGTTGGTGCCATTTTCGCAAACCACCATTCCTGGCTTAATCTGGTGTGGCGTCAACCACCTCTCAGCCTGCCCCTGCAGACCTGATAGAATCTCTGCCCCAGTGTGGCTCCTGTCCCCCAAGCACACCAGTGCAAGCACCGCATGGCATCTTTTTGCCTGCATACTTGCGTAGCCCCTTGAACGCCTACGGAGCATCGCTGGTTCCAAGGACAAAGCACAGGAAGAGGCCATGGAGGAAGAAGAAGAGGAGGGGGTGGATGAGAGAGGTGTCAGAATCACCATTAGTAGCATTTTGGAGGCATAGTGGCAGAACAACCTCCAACACTACTGCACCATGTCCTGCATCCTTCCCAGCTGCCAGCAGAGTCACCCAATGCGCCGTGAAAGATAGGTAACATCCGTGTCCATGCCTGCTGGACCATGAGTCAGCGGTACCCAACAGTGTGCTCAAACAGTTTGGGGGACTCCTCAGGAGGACATGATGGACTAGGGAAGAAGTGACTGATGACATTGAGCCGAGGGAAGAGGCCGCATTGGCAGATGCTTTGCCAGTACCCTGAGCCTGTGTGAGAGAGGAGGATGAGGACGGCTTGGTCATCCACTCTACCAAGTCTTCGGCATGTTGCGGCTCAATACGGCCAGCTGGCAAAAAAAAGGACAAGCATGCCCCATGGCCACGTGCTGATGAGGATGCACCGTGTCCACGACCAGCACTGTTGCCTCTAGACACAAAGCCGCTTGCCCTCCTTTTATTGGCTCATGATTGTCTGCCTCTCCTTGTTGGCCTTCCAGACATATGAATGGCCTGCAGGGAGATGTAGCTGCACAAAGCTGGGATGTGTATATACTGGGGTGATTAAGCTCAATTTGGTAGATGCGCGTTTTAGTCTACATCAGGCAGGCGTGTTATGGTTAAGGGCCTGGTAGCCCACGTTTATTATAAGAAAACAAAATATTTAGTTCATCAGTAATCCCACGCAGGGGTTTAAATTCATTCAGCACACAAATGAACATACCAAGCCACCTGGCTCTCAATTGTCAACAGTTCCTCTGCTTGCTCCCAACAGATTTGTCAACTCTTTTCCAGCCCCCTGGACTCACCGACTTCCTTAGTCTTCCTGACTCTCAAGGTTGTCAGCCTTTCCCAGTCCCTTACACGGACTACAGTCTCCCATAGGGCAAACCACTCTTCAGCCAGCAGCAAGCTGTTCACACTCCTCCACCTTCCACACCAACAGCCCTTCATTTATATGGCTTATATGCAGCTGGGCACACACCCTGCTCGTTAACATCAAGACCAGACACAGGGCTGGAGATATGCAAACTCTGTGTCTGCGTCTCGTTTTCCTCCAATTTCATAGGGACAGAGCCTCGCTCTGTCACATATCCCCCCCCTTTGTTTCGATCCGGAGGGAGGAACACCAGCACCCATCATGATGGTTGGGACACCTCTGTGCTGGCTGTCAGCCACCGTAGGCCCAACCTTTTTTCCGGGTGCGCTTCCAGGAACATTCCCCCCTGGATCTTAACAGGTTCCTATATTTTCCTATACTCAGCCTTCCCTCTTCTTTTGGGGTCCCTGGGCTTATTCACTTTTCTTGGGGGAACTCTGCCTTCCTTGAGCCCTCCTTTCACCTTACAAATACCCATTTTACCTTCACCATCGGTATTTCAGGTTTAAAACAGTTTCTCTTGGTACCCACTGCAACCAAATCATTGTTTACAGAACGAACTCTTAACAGATCACAGCTTTCCAATTCAGTGTTTGTTAGAAGAAGACCTGAGGAGGGACTACATCCGACGGGACCATAGCACAGCTCCATCTCACCCGTTGTCCAACACTCCATGGGTACCTGTTCTAACAAATTACCCTGACCTAAGCATAAACCATTTTTTTCAGGTATACACATTACATTGTTATGGCAACCAATATTAACACTTTCTTCCACCAGTGTCTCCAGGCACCTTAACTTGTACCTCTGGGCGAGTGACAGAAAGCATCTCTGCTACTGCTGAGTCCATTCTGGGCCCTTCCTTCTCATGAGGCCTAGCGGGTAAGGCAGTATCTGCGCCCTCTACTGACCACTGCTCCGCCGCACCTCGGACCACACCAGCAGAGATTTTTCTAGTCACCGCCCCAGACGGAGAGACCTCTGATATCTCAAGCAGTTCTCTCGTGTGCCTTCCATACCAATCAATAACTAGAAGTACGCTCACAGAGAATCTGGAGATCCTGTGCCAAATGGGTAACCATTGGTCCCACCAATTCCACTGTTGGTCACGGTTTCCCAGCACTGCCTGTACCACTGGCTCCACCCATTGGTGCTACGCAGCACCACCTGGTCCAACTGCGGCAGAGATACCCAAGTATACAGTAAGTTCATCTTTACCAACTTTAAGTTCCCGTCTTTAAGATATTTCTGTATTAAACTGGTATTTAAGCTATCTCTTGTGTTCTTCGGTTCCGGCCCTCTCTAGGGACGACCTTTTAATGGTAGACTAGCTTTATCAAGTCTATTCTGGGTTCCCCTATATTTTCTCTTCCAAAAAGCAGCCGTTTATACCCCTGTGTCACTGTGCTTTATTCTAGTGGCTATGGCCGATACCAGATGGAATTTTCCAAAAAAGAGGGGTGAGAGAGGTCCAAGGGTTCAACATTAAGGACCCACCAGGGATAAAACCGACCAGTCTCTAATTTCTACGGGGCGCCAGCTAGTCAGGCTTATTTCAAATGTTCTCCAGGGGAAGAGGCCTAATATTGGCTCAATAGGTTTGCATTTGTAGTCTTGCCCAATTTCTTTATCCCTTGCCCGAGAGGGCACCAGGGGGCATTACAACTTTACCCTGCCGTTTAGATTTCTTTATAAGCAGCTTTCCACAGTCCCACCAATTGCACAGATATCTCAGCTTATTACAAAATCTCAATCTGTATACTTTTCAAACATTTCCCATATACCTGTAGAAAGCATCAGTTCTCTAATTCAGGCAGCTTTATGCATAGAAAAAGTTTGTTACCGTTTTAGTGGGTTAGCGTGAGCTGCTACCCTATCGCCTCCACACCAATAATTTTTTGTTACCATTTTAGATGGTATGTATGGTATCCTCCTGCGTGAAGTGTAATCCCCAGCTGCTCTAGTATAGACCGAGAGCTCCAGGGAACCTCCTATCTTGCTTCAGGATTGTGGGACACTATAGGGCTGCTAGGGGGCCACAACCCTCTTGTGTCCCCCTTCCTCCATGTTCCGCTCTGCTCGCCGGCCCTCAGCCATCTGTCTTTCACTGCCGGGATTGCAGAGATGATGCGGGGGAGCGCATCAGGGGGTTCTCGCAGTAAACCGGGGGATCATCTACAAGGCATGTGCAAGCTCTCACATCGCACAGCCTCCTTCCCCCGTTCTTCCAGCGCGTCCTCTCCCTTCTGCGTTGCACGCTCACACAACGATCTCACACGGCCAACATCCCCTGTCTCCTCCCCTCACCTCCAGGGTGTCTGCATGCTCCATACAAAAAGTACTTGAACCTCCAGCCAGAAAAACTATGTTCTGGCAGTGCACAGGTTTTTACTCATGTAGGAAGTGCAGTGTATGCTTACAATTAAATAATCCGATTAGAGGCTTGTCCAGAATTTGTGTCCACTGGTAACAATAACATTTTTTAGTATTTCCGAATTCATTACATGCAACACTACACATGTAGTGTACGTGTTAGTGTCCTTGCAATCTAATGTATGTTGGCTGAACTAAAAGAAAATTGAAAATTAGGATTTCTGAACACATACATAACATCAAGATTGGGTTCAAGTTTCATAGTGTTACCTTACACTTTAAAAATTTCTACAATCAAGATCCTTCTGGTCTTAAAATTTGGGGTGTGGATTGTATACACCCCAACTGGAGGGATATAATCTGGTGCGAGAAATTTCGAAGAAAGAAACTCTGTGGATTTTCCTCATGGATACATTCACACCAAGGGGAATGAACATCAAACTAAATGTTAATTGTTTTATTAGTGACTTTTAGCTCCGTCTGAAATATATATTGGAAATCTGATTTTTTTTTTTTTGTTTTTTTTTCTCTTTAGTGGTTTTTCAAAAGGGGTAACAAAGTTACAAAAACAGAGCTTCAGGGCATTCCCTGGCTCAAAGTACCACGTAAATCGGTACTAACAGGTTATCTACCTAAACAATACTATAATTGACAGAAAAAAAAAGAAAAGAAAAAAACAGCACTGCTCAGTCACTCCTTTTGGAGAATTATGAAGGGATAGTGTGTTACTCGTCTTCGATAGAGGTGTAGTTTCCCAGGAGGGAACCTTGGTACTAGGCCTAGAATACTCAGGATTCAAATATGGGGGGGGGGGGGTGTATCATGAGGGTCTTAGCAGGTGTTAGCATGGATGGAGTAATCAATATGTATCATATAAACCGGTTATTATTAAGCAGCATTAGTGGAGGCAAAGTCAATCCATAGTTTACACTATGTCAAATTTGGCGATACATCCACGGGAGAGATATTTGGCTTTATATAATGGTATTGTTGAATTGACCAGGGCTTTCCAAGAATTTAGAGAGGGCGCTTCTGATTGTTTCCATTTCAGCAATATTGCTTTACGGCAATAAAAGAGCAAAAGGCCTATGAGGGTCTGAGTTGCTGGTCGGTGAGCTAATTGACCCACCATGCCCAGCAAGCAGACTGGTATAGTCTGCGGGATTGGTATTGTTAACAGTGAGGCTATAAATTGCATCACCTCTACCAAGAAAGAGTGCACTTTGGGACAGGACCACAACATATGGCAGAAACCGGCCTCTGGATTACCACATTTCCAACAACTAGGATAGGTCCCAGGATAACTTTTGTTCAGCCGTTGCGGTGTTAAATACACCCGGTGTAGAATCCTGAATTGAATTAAGTGGTCCTTAACTGCCTCTAATTGGAGAAAAGGGTATTCCCACATATCCTCCCAATCCTCTGTGTCTAGTTCAGGAAAGTCCACCCTCCACTTAGCTTAGAGTTTCAAGCCCAAAATGCATTGAGGTTAGTAGTGCCTTATATATAGTGGACAGGGGTTTTACCAGCTCGTCATTCTGGAGGAGGGATTGTTAATAGAGTGGAGTGAAAGAGTAATACGGTGAGACCCAAATTGGGAAGAGAAGGCCTGTATAAGCTGCAGATATCTAAAGAAGTAAGAATTGGGTAAGTCATGGTTCTGCTTGAGAGTATTGAAGGGCAGGATAGCCCCATCAACACTTATATGGTCGAGTACCTTAATACCCCTTGTTGCCCATAAGCTCAGATCAGGGATAGTATGGAACTCTGCGAGGAGCGGGTTGAGCCACAGGGGGGTATCTGTGGACCATCTATTCAGTTCTGCTTTATGTTTCCAAATTTGCAATTGCCACACCTTGATCACTGATTTCATAGAGTGTGTGAAAGTCATAGGTGCCCGGAGACCTCTGTATAGTGCATTTCTCAGTGATTCAAAGGACTCCAGCAAAGCAGCCTCCAGCACCACCGAGGCGTTTGTATCATCAGAGATCACCCAATTATGTGCCTGGACAAGTAGGGCTGTGAAGAAATATTTTTGAAGGTCAGGACAGGCCAGACCCCCTTCCATCCAGGGTCTACGGAGAATTGATTTGCTAAACCTGGGGGTTTTAGACTCCCATAGGAATGAAGAGATGATGTCATCTAATTGTATAAAAAAAAACATTTTGGGTATCCATACTGGAGTGAGTCTTATGACATATAGAAAAATAGGAAGGCATTTAATTTTGAATAGGTTTATTCTGCCTATGAGAGACAGAGGCAGATTATACCAAGCTCTTAGTGTGGATTTAAAGGTTGATAATAGGGGAGTGAGATTCAAGGCAATAAAGTCCATCGCATTGGGGTGATATTGATCCCCGGGTAATGGATTGTCATGGCCCAAGGCAGGGGCAGCGAAGGGTCTGCCGCCTGGTCAGCTGCTGGGTCGATAGGTAAGAGTTGTGGGGTTTTCCAGTTGACTTTCAGACCAGATAGAAATTGTGAAACGGGGAAAAAATATTAAGAGCCTCTCGGAGGGAGGGAGGGCCCAGGATCGTTTAAGGAAAAGCACTAAGTCATCGGCGTTAGGGATGAGCTGAACACCCCCCCCGGTTTGGTTCGCACCAGAACCTGTGAACTAACCGAACTTTAGAACCCTGTTTAAAGTCTATGGGACTTGAATGTTCAAAATCAAAAGTGCAAATTTTAAAGGCTAATGTGCAAGTTATTGTCCTAAAAAGAGTTTGGAGACCCGGGTCCTGCCCCAGGGGACATGTATCAATGCAAAAAAAGTTTTAAAAACAGATGTTTTTTCGGGAGCAGTGATTTAATTAATGATGCTTAAAGTGAAAAAAAGTGAAATATTTCTTTAAATATCATACCTATAGTATGCCTGTAATGTGGCGCGTGTTTCCTGTGCTTAGAACAGTCCCTGCACAAAATTACATTTTTAAAGGAATAAAAGTCATTTAAAACTGCTTGCGGCTTTAATGTAATGTGTGATCCCGGCAATATGGATGAAAATCAGTGAAACAAACAGCATGGCCCCCCAGTCCATTACCAGGCCCTTTGGGTCTTGTATGGATATTAAGGGGAACCTCCGCACTCAAATTAAAAAAGGGAAATGCGTGGGGCCCTCAGGCCCTATATACTCTGAACAGCAGTATACAGGCAGTGCAAACAAGACAGGGACTGTAGGTTTGTTAAGTAGAATCTGTTTGTAATTTTGAACTGGTACATTTTTAAAGTGTAGCTCCAGCCAAAAAATATATTTCTATTTCTAGCTTTTTGGAAAACATGAGGAAGGGTTATCACCCCTGTAACATTTATTTTGCTGTCTGTGCACCTCTTCAGAAGATTTCACCTCACTTTCTATCCCAATGACAAATGTTTTTTGAAATTTTTTTTGTGAAACAAGGATTGGTGATAAAGAATCAGTGGACAGGAGACACGTTTTTCCCATATCAACTCTTACAGGAGAGAATTTCCCTTCCTAGGGGTAGATTTCAACTTCCCTATCTGTTGTCTCCTTCCGTTTGCAAGTAGGAGACATTTGTAAGTTGGATGTTTGAAAGTAGGGGCCTGCCCTATGTGCTCTGCAGAAATGTGGGTCTAAGGTGTTGGTGTTGCCACAACACTGTAAGCCCTCATAGTTGCTCTTGGTGGGCGCTGGAACGCCCTGCTGTGAAATATTAGATCAAGAATTGTAACTACATGCCCTTGTTAAACAGGGGCAGCAAAATTGGGCCTTAGGCACTGGTGCCACAACACTACAACCCCTCACGGATACTCTAGTTGGAGTGCAGGAATGAGCCATGCTGCAAAGTATTGCATCAGAAATTGTAATTACACACCCCTGTTAAACAGGGACTGAAAAATTGGGCCTTAGGCACTGGTGCCACAACACTACAACCACTCATAAATATTGTAGTTGAGCTTAGCAACAAACCCCCCTGCAAAATATTGCATCAAAAAATTGTAATTACACACCCCTGTTAAACAGGGTCTAAAAAAATGGGCCTTAGGCACTGGTGCTGGTGCCACAACACTGCAACCCCTCACAGACACTCTAGTTGGAGCGCAGGAATGAGCCCTGCTGCAAAGTATTGCATCAAATTTTAATTACACGGCCCTGTTAAACAGGGGCTGAAAAATTCGGCCTTAGGCACTGGTGGCGGCGCCAAGAACCAAAAATGTTCTTACAAGCTATCAGCATGAACATTGAGGAGGAAGAGGATAGTCACTCAGCATAACAGGATAGACGCTCTGCATCAGCATAGGCAGTCTTGAAGGGATCTGACATTTAAAAAAAAAAAATATTCGGTTACATCAGCATCAGGTGCTTGGTAGCTGGTGGTGATCCAAGACTGATTCATTTTTATGAAGGTCAGTCGATCAAGTTGGTGGACAGGCACACCCTGTGATTGTTTACAAAGCTTCCAGCAGCACTGAATGTGCGTTCCGAAAGAACACTGGATGCAGGACAGGCCAGTAGCTCAATTGCATACTGGGCAAGCTCTGGCCAGTGATCCATCCCCAAGACCCAGTAACCCAGAGGATTTTGGTGGGAAAGGTGTCCAAGTCTGATCTTGCCCCTAGGTATTCCTGCACCATGAAAATCAGACGCTGGTGATGGTTGCTGGAACTGATCATACCTTGGAGCTGCGAACTAAAAAATTGTCTGAACGCATCGGTCAGACAGCCACCTTCTCCACCGCTCCTTCTGTGACTGACCGAAGCCTCAGCAACATGTTGTCCAGGACCAGGAATTTGTAACCTCCCAGTCTCTGGGAATGCATTGCACAGACCTTTCTGTAAGGCCTCCCAAAGAATTTTCATCCTCTGCTCCCTCTGCGATGGCAAGATAAGGTCTGCAACCTTACTCTTGTAAAGTGGATCAAGGAGGGTTGCCAGCCAGTAATGATCCCTCTTCTTGATTCGACGAATACGAGGATCCTTCCGCAGGCTTTGCAGGATCAGGGAGGCCATGCAATGTAGGTTAGCTGAGGCACTCAGTCCGGAGTGCTCTGGGTTACTAAGGACTACATGATCCACAGCCACCTCCTCCCAGCCACGTATAAGTCCACGGATTTCTTGGGACTGTAAATGATCCCTAAAAGACTGCTTCTGATGCTGAGTGCCAGGCTCCACCTCCATGCTAACACAATCCTCCTCCTCCTCCTCTTCCTGTGTGATCTGCGGGGCAGCAGGAACACTGTCTGGATAAAGGGGGCCTTGAGAGGTAAGGAAGTCGTCCTCTTCCTGCCTCTTTTCTGCCTCAAGTGCCCTGTCCATTATTCTCTTTCAAAATATTTTATTTTATAGTAAAGGCACTTACATACGTATAACAGTACATAAACTAACTGCAGCAGGGAGGGCCTGCTGTCACAATGTAAGTAATGAAAACAGGAGACATTAGTGAAAGACAGACAATATCAAAAGGGTACAGTCGGCATGCCCTTCCTCATCGAGGGGCTACATGAAAAAGAGGTAAACGGAGGGTGACCCCCCCGGGAGAGCCCACCAAGTAGAACTATTAGGGGTAGCTCCCAGGAGCCCCCATCCCGACACCCCTAATAGGGAACTTGCTGTGCCAGGATGGGGGAGTATCCTCCCAGGCCCCTCCCTCTCAGAGGGATAAAGCAGTTGGAGGACCGTCTGCAGTGGGTACCGCAACATTAAATTGGACTGTATGGTGAACCTGTCAATTACAGCTCTGTTGAGCAAACCAAAAACTTAGAACGACTAGAAGGACAGAGAAAAGAAAAGAGGAGGAGAAGAGGAGAACAGAGGGGTCAGGGGAGGTAAGCTATGTCCTGAAAGGGTGGAAGGTTATAGCGGGGGAATGTTTCGCATTCAATGTAAGAGAGGGCGCTTTAGGGGTGAGGTCTGGTCACTAGGGGAGAGCCTGGGGGTACCCCAGGCAGCAGAGAGATTCCCATGTAACGGGCCCAAGGGTCCCACACCTTTCGGAATTTAGGTGTGGTGTCTGACAGAATACCTGACAGTTTTTCTTGGGACATTATCCACGATATCTTCCTCTTAACTGCGAGGAAGGAGGGTTTGGGTTGCTTCCATGCGGAGGCAATCGCAATTTTGGCTCCTAATAGGATAAAATAAGTTAGTTTCTGAATGTTACCAGACATCAAAGGAACC
Organism: Lithobates pipiens; assembly: GCF_037356315.1. Classification (NCBI taxonomy): domain Eukaryota; kingdom Metazoa; phylum Chordata; class Amphibia; order Anura; family Ranidae; genus Lithobates; species Lithobates pipiens. Next base: position 46,628,500 of record NW_027507788.1, on the reverse strand, counting down.
GGGGTATTGAGTAACGCAACCTCTGGAGTTCTCGGAACCCGGCAGCCTGTGACTAAGTAAATCAAGTTGAAGATTTTAGTCCAGAACGAACGAAGTCTAGGGCATTCCCACCAGATGTGGATCATGGAGCCACGAAGTTGGCACCCCCTGAAACATAAGGGGTTAGCCGTGGGATATATTTTGGCTAGCCTTACTGGAGTGAGGTACCACCTGGTTATCAATTTGATGCTAGCCTCCATTAGTGAGGTGTTCTGGATCCCACGAAAGGATTTGGCTAGGGCCAGCTGCCAGGTTTCGAGACTGCCAGAGGTCTGGAGATCAGATTCCCAAGCCGTCATATAGGGGGATTTGCCCGTTGGGGAAGTGAGAGCCGCGTAGATCACTGAAATACCACCCCTCTGCTCCCCGATCCTACCACACCAGGCTTCATATTCAGTAAAGGAAGGAGGAAGGGGTTTGTTTTTCCAAAGTGAGTTCAAGAAGTGAGATATTTGTTGGAAGCGGAACCTCTCTGTGTCTGGTAGCTCTAAGTGTTCGATACAATAAGCTAGGGAAATCGGACCCCTGGAATTGAAAAAGTGACCTATCCGGTATAGTCCCTTGTCCAACCACCATCTGAAGGCCTCAATGTTCAGACCAGGGGGGAAGTCATGATTACGGAACATGTGAGCAAGGGGTCTTAAAGTGGAGACTAGGGAAGGCTCTTTGCGAAGACCGTCCCATAGGGCGCAGGAGTGAGATAGGGATGGGGACATGATGGGCGGCCTGGCTTTGGGCGGGCACCATAATAGAAAATCTAGTGTATAGGAGGGTACCGAACAGCGTTCTATGGACTGCCAATCCGGTTTCTCATATTTGGAGTAGATCGAGGAGAGTTGGGCTAGGCGAGCTGCAAGGTAGTATTTGTGGAGGTTAGGCAGACCCAACCCCCCCCTGCGTCTGTGCAGGAAGAGCGTGTTTTGCGGTAGACGGTATCCCTTATTACCCCAGATATATTTCAGTATTTTGCTTTGCAGAGAGCTAAGGTGGTCCTTCCGAACTGGTATTGGCAGGGCTCGAAAATAGTAGAGGATTTTGGGGAGAAGGGTCATTTTTATGGAGTTAATCCGGCCAAGCCAGGATAGTTCATGTTTAGACCATGAGGAGAGATCAGTTTCCAGCTGTCTGTATAATTTGGGGTAATTGTGGGCATACAACATCTCTATTTTAGGTGTAAGGGAGATACCCAAGTATTGGATGGCAGTGTCACTCCATTGGAACGGAAAGGATTGTTTGAGTGAGAGGACTTGGTGGGTGGGGAGAGAAATATTCAACGCCACAGACTTGGAGTAATTAACCCTCAAGCCTGAGACCTTGGCAAAGTCGTCCAATACCCGGGATAAGTTGGGCAGGGTTGTGAGGGGGGAAGTGAGGAACAACAGTATGTCGTCCGCGAAGAGTCCACATTTGTGCGTTTGACTACCGCATTGGACACCTCCAATGTCCATATTGTGGCGGACTGCGATCGCCAGTGTTTCAATGGCTATTGCAAATATGAGGGGGGACAGGGGGCACCCCTGTCTGGTCCCCCTGGTGATGGGAATTGGCTCAGAGAGGTATCCCTGCATTCGAATTTGGGCCCTCGGCTGGGAGTATAAGGCCCGTAATAAGCCCAGGAAGCGAGCCCCAAATCCCCACCTGTCAAAGAGCTGGAAGATGTACTGCCATGAGACCGAGTCGAAAGCCTTCTGAATATCTAAGGAAAGGAGGAAGCCAGATTGTCTGGGTCCCCCTTCCCAATTAGACTGCAAAATGGAGATAATATCAATCGCCCTCCGAATTTGATCAGGTCCCTGTCTGCCGGGGATAAAACCAACTTGGTCCTTGTGGACGTAGCGTCCGATAAAGGAGGCTAACCTATTGGCCATAACTTTCGTGAGAATTTTGAGATCATTATTAATAAGGGAAATCGGTCTGTAGTTGCTGACATCTTCCAAGTTCTTGCCAGGTTTGGGGATGACCGTGATATACGCCGTGTTAAGGTGGGGATCCAGGGGGTCTCCATTAGCTTTATGATTACCGAGATTGGCCAGGTGAGGGGCTAGCGTGTTGGCAAAGGCTTTATAGTAAGGGATCGAAAGACCGTCGGGTCCAGGGGCGGAGCTTTTTTTAAGAGCCTTTATGACTTCCAGTATCTCCTCTGCCTGGAAGGGGGCTTCCATAACTTGTTTGTGAACGTCCGATAAGGCCGGGATGGGAAGTCCCTCCAAAAACTTTGGAAGGAGGTTATCTTTGGGAGGTGGGGAGCTACTGTAGAGAGAGGTGTAAAAGTTCTGAAAGGCATTCAGAACTGTGACCGGATTAGACGTGGGCGGGAGTCCTGCGCTTCTGATCCGAGGGAGGGTGCTCAGCTTGGTTCTAGGGGAGAGTCTATTAGCCAGGAGTGTGCCTATTTTGTCCGCCTGTGAGTAAAATTTGTGGCCAGACCACCTAACCGATTTTTCAGCTTTCGTGGTGAGGGCGAGATTGAGTTCTAAGCGAGTCTTGTCTAGTATGGAGGTGGGGGTGCGGAGGGGGTCCTTTTTGTGAAGAGCTCTGAGTTTAGAGTATTCCTCTTCTAGCTTCAGGATGGTTGATTGCCTTTCCCGTTTTATTTGAGAACCTAATTGCATGAATTTTCCCCTAATATATGCTTTGTGCGCCGCCCACAGGGTTTCGGGGGAGACATCAGGAGTCGCATTAATAGAGAAATATTCCTGCAATGCTTTGTCGAGATCCATAACTCGTGATGGCTCCGAAAGGAGGGATTCATTTAACCTCCAATGCCTAGGGTGTCTCCCACTCGAACCCCCCAGGGTCGTCACAATTACCAGTGAGTGATCCGAGATCACTGTGTCAGTGATGGAGGCTTTGAGCATCCTGGGAAGGAGCGAGGAGGGGACAAGAATGTGGTCTATGCGTGCATATGATTGGTGAGGCGCTGAGAAGTGAGTGTAGTCTCTCTTTGTGGGGTTTAATTCCCGCCAGACATCGGATAACCCATGAGCGTGCAGCAATTTGGCGATCCGTAAGCTTGCCTTCGTGGGCCTGGTTAAGCGGGAACGTGAGGGGGAGGATTTATCAAGTCCTTGATCAAAGGCGACGTTAGAGTCCCCTCCGACAATAACCGTTCCCTCTAAAAGAGGTGCTAAGGTGCGCAGCAGGGATTCGAAGAATTTGGCCTGACCCGTGTTCGGGGCGTAGTAGGAGACCAAGGAGTAAAGTTGGTCCCCCACAGTGCCCTTTACAAGTAAATACCTGCCCTCCGGATCCGCTTTTTCAAAACTTTTATTGAATTTGCATGTTTTGGCAATCAAAATGGCTACCCCCCTGGTCTTGGATTCCGCGTTGGCTAAGAAGAACTGAGGGAAGTGGGCATGTAGGAACTTGGGACTATACCGGATAGGAAGGTGGGTTTCCTGAAGTAGAATTATATCTAGTTTCAGGGATTTGTAGTAATCAAGGGCTTTTCTCCGTTTGATGGGGGAATTAAGACCCTGAATGTTATGGGAGGCTATCTTAAGCCTAGCAGCCTGTGGATCAGCCATGGAGCAGAGGGGGAGCCCAGCATCTGAAAGCGACCTCACTTACCCAATCCATAGCGGGGTTCTTGGTAAGGGCATTGGGATCGGTGGCCCGAGGTTGTCTCCCAGGATACCATGTCGACTGGGTTGGCTCAGCCCAACCTGAGGAGAAAAAAAATAGTGTCATGTAAACATTCAACGGGGGTAGCTTACCATCAAGGGGGGAGAGAGGGGGAGAAAGGGCAAGGAAAGAAAGGGTTCCTGAGAAGAGAAAGAGGAGATCAGGGCAGGAGACACCCCCCGAAATCCCAAGAAAAAACAATGAAGACAACCGACCCATAAGGTCAGAAGTCCCGACCCTCAGACGCCTGGGATAGGCCGAGGGAGGGAGAGTTACACATGTGGTCCCTCGCGGAACTGGGGACCCCTAGTCGGGTAACTACCCGAGCTGTGAAATCAACTTTAAATAGCAATAACATATAAGCAGCAATATACAAAAAAAGGAATTTTTCTTGAGGCACGGCTAAACATAATGTCTAGAAGACACTGGGGCTAAACAATGAATGCTGTTCTTTAGGCATAAGGTAGGATGGTATATCCAGGGGGGGTGCTGTGGAATGCAGCCCCCTGGGAAATCCTCAAAGCAACCTTAGGGCCCATTTCGAGGGGATGTAAAAAAATATGCGGGGTTACGGGCAGTCCAGTAGATGGACGAAGTACTGCATAGCGTCCCGGAATATTGGAGGCAATGGGGAGAAGGGTAGGACAAGGGTAGCACAAGTCCTAGGCAAGGGGAGGGCAAAAAGGGTTGGAGGGCCAAACTTTCAATGTTTGGGGAGCAGTCCTCCGGCCCTCTCCAGGACCTCGGACGGTCAGTCACAGAATGGAGAGTCTGAAAATGGGACTGGAAGTTGCTCAGGTGGGTGCATTATCCTTGACCTTCTTGGCTCTTCCGGAGGTCCACAACGGGGATTGTGGGCTGTTAGGAGTGGGTCGTTTGTTGGATCCTTGGCTAGGGTTAGAAGTGTCCATGTCAGCTTCTTGAGAAATGATTTTCAGCCTGGTGAGGAGCTTTTCCCCCTCGGGGAAAGTGGAGAAGGCAAAAGACTTCCCTTTGTCCGTGAACCTGACCGCAAATGGGAATGCCCATTTGTATTTTATGTCTTTTTGTGACATTGCAAGCAAGAGGGGTTTTAGAGCTCTCCGTCTCTGAATAGTGGAGGGGGAGAGGTCCGCAAAGATCTGAACCTGGTGACCCTGGTAATTGACGTGTTGCAGGGATCTGGCTCTCTTCATAACTTCTTCTTTCACCGAGAAGTGATGTGGCTTGGCCAGAACATCTCGCGGGGTGCCATCCTTCCTAGGGGGGCCGAGGGTTCTATGGACCCGGTCAAGTTCAAGCTTAGTAGCTGGGATGTCAGGGATTAGCTGTTGAATGAGGTCTTGCACCGCCCTGGACACATCAGTTATTGATTCTGGAAGCCCGCGAATTCTGACGTTATATCTGCGTGACCTATTTTCGAGGTCATCTATACGGGCCATGGCTATGTCCAATTGCTCCTGTACTGAGTAAATGTGCCTGGAGTTTTGGATGGATCTGGCTATGGTATCCTCCATTTTATGTTCGATCGTTTCGATCCGGGAGCCTAGGTTAATAAAATCAGCTTTCAATTCCCCCGTGATTTGCAAGGCAGTTTGGGAGAGGCCCCTCTCTAATAGTTCAGAGAATTTGCCAAACAGGGCATCCATGTGGGAGACTGGGTCTGCATGAGCAGCCTCGTGGGGGGCCATGGCGGCCTGGGTAACCCTGTAGGTCCCCGCTGGGGAGGGGGAGAACTCCTGGATGGTGCGTTCCAGCAGAGAGACCGTGGAGGCCGGGGACGGTGTGGCTTCCTTGGGGAGACCCCTGGGGTTGCCTGGGGTGGCGTGGAGAGGAGGAAAGTCTGTATCTGACCTGAAATCCACTGTGCCTGCGGATCTGTGATCCTGAGACAGGAGCTGTGCTGCGGTGGCCATCTTGGATTTCTCCCTCACGTCCAATGAAGCGAACAGCGGGCCCAGATTGCGTTTAGCCAGTCCACCGGTCATTCAGAAATGTGCCCCAACACTTCGGGAGTCCGCCCCTATAGCTCGGGAAGCGGAAGGGTAGCCGTGTCGTGCGGTAGGGGTTCCGTCGTTCCGCGAGGCAGCGGAGCTTTAGATGATCGCGGCCATCTTGGAAGCCTCGCGCATGCGCACTCCCCCCCTGTCCATTATTCTACGCAGCGTGTAGAGGGACAGTGTCACTGATGCATGCACTGTCACTGCTCACCATCCTCATGGCCTCCTCAAATGGTGACAGGACAATGCATGCATCCCTGATCATGGCCCACTGGCATGGGGGAAAAAAAAAACAAGCTCCCCTGACCCTGTTCTGCTGCCATAGTCGCACCGGTACTCATTGATGGCCCTCTGCTGCGTGTGCAGCTGCTGCAGCATGGCCAATGTTGAGTTCCACCTGGTAGGCATGTCACAGATTAGGCGGTTCTTGGGCAGGTTAATTTCCTTTTGGAGGTCAGCCAGCCGAGCACTGGCATTATATGACCGGCAGAAATGCACACAGACTTTCCTGGCCTGCCCAGGTCTGCATCCTGTAAGCCCGGGTACCTGGCCAAGAATCACTGCACCACCAAGTTAAGGACGTGAGCCAAACAGGGCACATGGGTCAGTTGTTCCTGTCGGAGGGCGGAGAGGAGGTTGGTGCCATTTTCGCAAACCACCATTCCTGGCTTAATCTGGTGTGGCGTCAACCACCTCTCAGCCTGCCCCTGCAGACCTGATAGAATCTCTGCCCCAGTGTGGCTCCTGTCCCCCAAGCACACCAGTGCAAGCACCGCATGGCATCTTTTTGCCTGCATACTTGCGTAGCCCCTTGAACGCCTACGGAGCATCGCTGGTTCCAAGGACAAAGCACAGGAAGAGGCCATGGAGGAAGAAGAAGAGGAGGGGGTGGATGAGAGAGGTGTCAGAATCACCATTAGTAGCATTTTGGAGGCATAGTGGCAGAACAACCTCCAACACTACTGCACCATGTCCTGCATCCTTCCCAGCTGCCAGCAGAGTCACCCAATGCGCCGTGAAAGATAGGTAACATCCGTGTCCATGCCTGCTGGACCATGAGTCAGCGGTACCCAACAGTGTGCTCAAACAGTTTGGGGGACTCCTCAGGAGGACATGATGGACTAGGGAAGAAGTGACTGATGACATTGAGCCGAGGGAAGAGGCCGCATTGGCAGATGCTTTGCCAGTACCCTGAGCCTGTGTGAGAGAGGAGGATGAGGACGGCTTGGTCATCCACTCTACCAAGTCTTCGGCATGTTGCGGCTCAATACGGCCAGCTGGCAAAAAAAAGGACAAGCATGCCCCATGGCCACGTGCTGATGAGGATGCACCGTGTCCACGACCAGCACTGTTGCCTCTAGACACAAAGCCGCTTGCCCTACTTTTATTGGCTCATGATTGTCTGCCTCTCCTTGTTGGCCTTCCAGACATATGAATGGCCTGCAGGGAGATGTAGCTGCACAAAGCTGGGATGTGTATATACTGCAGCTAACAGAATCAACTGCCTGCCTGGAGTAGTATTTGTATGAGAACACCAGCAATTGGGTTAACTTTAAGTGCACACTGTACAAAGGACACAGTACACAGGAACGAATCTAGCTAAACTGAATTGTGTGTGTGTGTATGTATGTGTGTGTGTGTGTGTGTGTGTGTGTGTGTGTATATATATATATATATATATATATATATATATATATATGTGTGTGTATATATATTGTAATGTTGGGGTGATTAAGCTCAATTGGTAGATGCGCGTTTTAGTCTACATCAGGCAGGCGTGTTATGGTTAAGGGCCTGGTAGCCCACGTTTATTATAAGAAAACAAAATATTTAGTTCATCCAGTAATCCCACGCAGGGGTTTAAATTCATTCAGCACACAAATGAACATACCAAGCCACCTGGCTCTCAATTGTCAACAGTTCCTCTGCTTGCTCCCAACAGATTTGTCAACTCTTTCCAGCCCCCTGGACTCACCGACTTCTTAGTCTTCCTGACTCTCAAGGTTGTCAGCCTTTCCCAGTCCCTTACATGGACTACAGTCTCCCACAGGGCAAACCACTCTTCAGCCAGCAGCAAGCTGTTCACACTCCTCCACCTTCCACACCAACAGCCCTTCATTTATATGGCTTATATGCAGCTGGGCACACACCCTGCTCGTTAACATCAAGACCCAGACACAGGGCTGGAGATATGCAAACTCTGTGTCTGCGTCTCGTTTTCCTCCAATTTCATAGGGACAGAGCCTCGCTCTGTCACATATCCCCCCCCTTTGTTTCGATCCGGAGGGAGGAACACCAGCACCCATCATGATGGTTGGGACACCTCTGTGCTGGCTGTCAGCCATGTAGGCCCAACCTTTTTTCCGGGTGCGCTTCCAGGAACATTCCCCCCTGGATCTTAACAGGTTCCTATATTTTCCTATACTCAGCCTTCCTCTTCTTTTGGGGTCCCTGGGCTTATTCACTTTTCTTGGGGGAACTCTGCCTTCCTTGAGCCCTCCTTTCACCTTACAAATACCCATTTTACCCTTCACCATCGGTATTTCAGGTTTAAAACAGTTTCTCTTGGTACCCACTGCAACCAAATCATTGTTTACAGAACGAACTCTTAACAGATCACAGCTTTCCAATTCAGTGTTTGTTAGAAGAAGACCTGAGGAGGGACTACATCCGACGGGACCATAGCACAGCTCCATCTCACCCGTTGTCCAACACTCCATGGGTACCTGTTCTAACAAATTACCCTGACCTAAGCATAAACCATTTTTTTCAGGTATACACATTACATTGTTATGGCAACCAATATTAACACTTTCTTCCACAGTGTCTCCAGGCACCTTAACTTGTACCTCTGGGCGAGTGACAGAAAGCATCTCTGCTACTGCTGAGTCCATTCTGGGCCCTTCCTTCTCATGAGGCCTAGCGTGTAAGGCAGTATCTGCGCCCTCTACTGACCACTGCTCCGCCGCACCTCGGACCACACCAGCAGAGATTTTTCTAGTCACCGCCCCAGACGGAGAGACCTCTGATATCTCAAGCAGTTCTCTCGTGTGCCTTCCATACCAATCAATAACTAGAAGTACGCTCACAGAGAATCTGGAGATCCTGTGCCAAATGGGTAACCATTGGTCCCACCAATTCCACTGTTGGTCACGGTTTCCCAGCACTGCCTGTACCACTTGGCTCCACCCATTGGTGCTACGCAGCACCACCTGGTCCAACTGCGGCAGAGATACCCAAGTATACAGTAAGTTCATCTTTACCAACTCTAACATTTCTAGTAAAGTTTCTGTCATCTCTAAACATCCCATGTCTAAACACCAGAACTTTCTAGGGTCCTTTACCCTGTCCAAGACATGGAGGGGCTCAGCGACTGCAGGTTGAGAGGGTGAGACATTTGAAGAGACCTCATCCTCCTTGGAGGTACTCATCATCACAGCTTGTTTCTCCCCTGGAGAGCTGTCAGACACATGTCTCACACTTATCCCTTCTGCACCAGTGTTGGTGAGCCTCTGCAGGTCATTACAAGTCACACTATCACTTTGATACTCAATATCATTTAGCTGTGGGGCTGTGGCCAACACATCTGCGATGCCAGTGCCCTGAACTGTTTCTTCAGAGTGGAGGGCAGCAACCTTTGCAGGGACCAGGACGCCCTCAACCACCGGCGGCTCTGCGATCCCCCTGTCTGGCATAGCAGTTGTGTCCACACCCTTGTTACTTAAGCTAGCCTTAGCCAGCAAGGCTAGCAATTGTTTGGCCCAGCTGTCCCAGTCCATTGTGGTTCCACCATAGGTGTTCCACAGCGTTGCATCACCTGCTGTAGAAAGCCGCACAGAACCCTGGGATTCATTAGCTTTAACTGCACATTCGTCATTTCTATATACATCATTTTGTAACACCACACTTTTATCAACGTTACATTGGGGTGATGCTTCATCACCTAAAGCTTGGTGCAGCACACCATTTTGAACACCTTTTTCTGGTGGCATTACAGACACATTCAGCTTTGTACACTCAACTTTTGCAGGCTGAATTAACCCCTTGCCCACTGGGCTACATGTAGGGTTGTGGGGCTGCGCCCACACGCTCTCACTGTGTGAATTAGTCCCCCCTTGTTCCACCAGCATAGCACCAGAGCCATCCTGGGCAGCCTCTGACTCCAACACATGGAGTCCCCATGAGACTTCCATGGACAATCCTGTGCCTCTGCCTGTCATGGGAGATCTCCTACTCTCATCACTGGTAGTGAACACATTACCAACCTCACTCTCAGATATGACATTACAAGAAATACATGTTTCAATGTCATTACACTCATCACGTTTAGCAATAGTATCACTTTTGTTAGTACGATCATTAGCATTCTCATTACATGTAGACACAACTGCTGTTTTTGTGGTTTGTTTATGAGCCACCATAACCTCTGAGCGACTCTTCACAGCACCTGCTCTCTGTAAAGGGGCACTTTTGCCTATTTGGGCGGCTCCATAGCTGACCTGGGAAACTCTCTGCTCCAACACTGCAAGCTCCTTGGAAGTTTCCCTGGGCAACCCTGCAGCAGCTGTCACTAGGGAACATGGTACCAGCACTGTTTTGGTCACCCCTAGCTCAATTTTCCCAGCCATCTGCTGGATCATAGCAGGCATATGCAAAGTCCCCATGTCCTTTTCAGTCTTTAGCCCTACGTCTAGTTGGGCTTTATGCTGCGCCTCCCCACTGCTCTGGGTAGCACAATGCAGAAAGTCTATGTCCATTTGTACTGTGGATCTCCCCACTGGACATACTCCAACTTCACTGGGTTCAGCATCATAAACTGAAACAGTCTTACCAGTTCCTGCAGCTGATGTCATAGCCTTCACTTGAGTGCGTTGTCTCACTGGTGTGGTGTCTCCACAGGCTGACTCCCCCATGTGGCCATGGAGCAAAACTGCAGCCTTTCTGGACCCACTGACGCCCCCTGTAGGTAACACAAGATCCTTGTTGCTAGGGGTAACTGCAGACTTGCGCTCCAAAGCTGGTTGGCTATACCTCATGCAGGATTCAGGCTGATATACTCTCCTTTCTGGACTGACCCCTTTGCCTAAGTGGCCATGACAGAAAACCTTACGTTTCTCTGGATTTCCAATTCCTAGGACTTCCGGCGACACTTCTCCCATCCTGGAGCATTGCTGGCGGCCCATGATACGATGGAACTCTCCTCTAAGAAGGATTTCCTCTTTAAACTTGCGATAGTCATCCTGGCCCCCATCCATCAAATGGTAAACCGACCGGAACTCTATCCGCAATAAGGTTTGCAGCAGTTTTGGCCACCGGTCCCTAGGCCATTTTCTCTTTACAGCAACTTTTTCAAATCTTACAAGGAAGTCTCCCACCTCCTCTGTAGGCAGCATGGGTTGCACATAGTCAGAGGCCAAGATCTCAGCCCCTTGCAGTGCACCCGACTCTTTGCGATTCCGCTTGAACCATTCATTCGCTGTCTCACATGTCACTGGCCCCTTTTTACTGGTCCTACAAGGTGGAGACATCTTCTCAGACCATGCTGAGCTCACTTCTTGGCATCTCCTCCATGATTGGCTCTCACTCGTTGCCATTGGATACCACTTCTGAGGACACAGCTGATCACAATCATTAGTAGATGAGCTCCAGAATTCATCAACCTCCCATCCAGCTTGGTTATTCCACAAACATTCCTGTGACAAGGGGCAATGGGCAACAGCATGTCCCCACTCACTACAACGGATGCAGCGCAGAGGCCTCCTTGCGTCATGCTGTGGCACCTTTGGGCTCAGGCTGCCAGGAACAACATCCTCTTTAACTTGATTAAACATGAACTTCTTGCTTTTTGACTGCCTCATCCTTGCAATCACATGCACACAGCAGCTTGTAACAGTTCTCAGCAAAGAAGGAGAAAAAAAAAATCTGATGTTTTGATTCTTCCTTCACAGGTACACAACCCGCATTCAACACAGTCCATCAAATAAACGTATACGCAATGCTGTTCGCCTGGCTGCCACACACAGCTAGCAGCAGTTCCTGATGCGACTCACTGTGGAGCAAGGACCCGGATTCCACCGTCTACATGCCCGCATTCGAACACCAGTTGTAATGTTGGGGTGATTAAGCTCAATTGGTAGATGCGCGTTTTAGTCTACATCAGGCAGGCGTGTTATGGTTAAGGGCCTGGTAGCCCACGTTTATTATAAGAAAACAAAATATTTAGTTCATCCAGTAATCCCACGCAGGGGTTTAAATTCATTCAGCACACAAATGAACATACCAAGCCACCTGGCTCTCAATTGTCAACAGTTCCTCTGCTTGCTCCCAACAGATTTGTCAACTCTTTCCAGCCCCCTGGACTCACCGACTTCCTTAGTCTTCCTGACTCTCAAGGTTGTCAGCCTTTCCCAGTCCCTTACACGGACTACAGTCTCCCACAGGGCAAACCACTCTTCAGCCAGCAGCAAGCTGTTCACACTCCTCCACCTTCCACACCAACAGCCCTTCATTTATATGGCTTATATGCAGCTGGGCACACACCCTGCTCGTTAACATCAAGACCCAGACACAGGGCTGGAGATATGCAAACTCTGTGTCTGCGTCTCGTTTTCCTCCAATTTCATAGGGACAGAGCCTCGCTCTGTCACAATATATATATATATATAATTTTATAATTTACTGACTGCAGCTAATTGACTAGCCTCCTGCCTGCTCTATCTAACTCAAATGAAATGAAATCACACTGTCTCTCTGTCTATCTGTCTCCGCTGCCGCAACACACTGCATAAGGCCGCCACGCAGGCGGCCTTATATAGTGTGGGGCGTGTACTAAACCCCCCTGAGCCATAATTGGCCTCTCTGGCTTTGGCCAATTATGGCTCTTTGTACAGACAGCGCTGTGATTGGCCAAGCATGTGGGTCATAGTGTGTGGATCTCTAGGTGCCAGGATCTCTCTTTTTGCCCACATTGAGACATATCTCCAAAGGGGAATTATTGTATACCTAGTGGTGAAGGCAAATGAGCAAGATATTAGAAAACTAAAATCCCACTCCCTCAGCGCTCACGGTTAGGGATGAGCGTCGAGTTCGAGTCAAACTCATGTTCGACTCAAACATTGCCTGTTCAGCGAACAGTGGACAATTTGGGTTGTTCGGGGCAAATTCGAAAAGCCGCAGAACACCCTGTACAAGTCTATGGGAGAAATCTAAAGTGCTAATTTTAAAGGCTAATATGCAAGTTACTGTCCTAAAAAGTGTTTGGGGACCTGGGCCCTGCCCCAGGGGACATGTATCAATGCAATGTTTTTTTTTTTTTTTAAACAGCCGTTTTTTCGGGAGCAGTGATTTTAATAATGATTAAAGTGAAACAATAAGTGTAATATTCCTTTAAATTTTTGTATCTGGGGGGTGTCTCTAGTATGCCTGTGAAGGGGCGCATGTTTCCCGTGCTTAGAACTGTCCCTGCACAAAGTGTAATTTCTGCAGGAAAAAAGTAATTTAAAATCACTCTCGGCTATAATGAATTATCGGCTCCCGTAATACAGGGAACACTCATTGAAAGTCATTGATATATTTAAAAAAAAAAAAAAAAAGCGTGGGGTTCCCCCAAATTCAATTACCAGGCCCTTCAGGTCTGGTATGGATATTAAGGGGAACCCCGCGTCAAATTAAACAAAAGTGACGTGGGAGTCCCCCTAAAAATCCATACCAGACCCTTTATCCGAGCACACAATCTGGCAGGCCGCAGGAAAAGAGGGGGGACGAGAGAGCACCCCCCCTGAACCGTACCAGGCCACATGCCCTCAACATTGGGAGGATGCTTTGGGCTTGATGGGGACAAGGGCCTCATCCCCATAACCCTGGCTGGTGGTTGTGGGGGTCTGCGAGCGGGGGACTTATCAGAATCTGGAAGCCCCCTTTAACAAGGGGACCCCCAGATCCCTGCCCCCCTGTTTGAAATGGTAAGGGGGTACAAAAGTAATGGAAACCTGCATTACATCAGAGGGGGGCATACTATAGACACCCCCCAGGTATAAATTTTAAAGGAATATTACAGTTTTATTGTTTCACTTTAATCATTATTAAAATCACTGCTCCCGAAAATAAGGCAGTTTAAAAAAAAATAATTGCATTGATACATGTCCCCTGGGGCAGGACCCAGGTACCCAAACACTTTTTTTTTAGGACAGGAAGTTGCATATTGGCCTTTAAAATTAGCACTTTAGTAGGGTTCTAAAGTTCACATGAAGTTTAGGTCTGTTCACAGGTTCTGATGCGAAACAAACCGGGGGGTGTTCGGCTCATCCTTACTTACGGTGAATACTAAGCTAAAGCTGATGCTATATTATTACAACATTCTTAAATTTGGTGCCAAAGAAGATCACCAATGTAAACATTACAAGGCACTAGCAGCGCTTTAAATAACCTAAACTTACTAAAATAAAGAAATAATCAAAATAAAATTGTAAATGTAAAATCACCTTACTGGGTGTATGTAAATGGCAACTTTCACAGAGTAAGAAACCTTATGGTATAAAATTGTAATTAATTTCATTTGACAGAATAAATACTGTATATTTAAATTTAACTCATTCCTCTATGGACCGCTATGCATCAATATTCCTTATGATCAATTAGCATGTGCTATTCATATATTTAGTGCATTCGGTTACAGTGAAGAAACAAAGTAAAAATGCAAGGAACAACAAAGTCCATCAGTGTTTCAATAATAGTTCATTGCCAAAGACAAGGTAGTGCAAGAAAAAAAATATATAGCAAGTGTTGATAGCAGGTCACTCGAAATAACTGCAGTCCACCACCACACCTCCTGTGCAATTCCCTATGGAGTTTGCACTTACCAGAAACACCTGGTTCAAAAGCACTTCTCTTATCAGCAGATGACCGCTCTTATCGTTGGCTTTCAATTTTAACGTCAAGGCATCGGATATATCTCATCGGTTATATATCACTTTTAAAAGTCACTTTGCACATGTAGAGGAATATATAAAGAAACTACATAGTGTAATCCCATTCGTAACAAACAATTTCTTTATACTTAAAAATCATCAAATTGCACACTCACAAATTCATCATCTTGTACAGCGCATATAATTCAAAAACACATTATGATCGTTCCAGTCTAACCTTGCACCGCTTAACCGCGGTGTTCCTGGGAAGGGTAGAGTGTCACTCGATCGTTCAATCAGGTTAGCTGCGTGGCTCTACACTGATGCGTTTCAGTCATCACTTCTGTCAGAGGGCGTGGCCACGCAGTGCAGCAACCATCTTTAAATACATTGGACTGAGCGGAAAGCCCCAGACCCAGTCATCACATGATGTCGTACGACACTTCCTGCACATCCTGAAGTGTCAGCAATGTATGTAACCGTTCAAACACCAAAACTAACAATACATATACACTATGATCGCTGTATAAAGGCATTCGAAAATGAATATATAAAATACACTCGCAGTAATCTCAAATACATCAATACTTGGCTTATTAAAATCCACCCATTTAAATTCAATGGTACATTTATTCAGTTTGAAGGCCTTTATTATAAAATGCCCCAATATGATGTCAGGTCACCTTGAGGCGAGGTGACAGATGCACACCGTAGGGAACAGGAGTGCACCGCAAGGTTGTGGACCCTACAGCTGACTGCTGCAGACGGGGGACAGACCCCACCGGGGTTAGAACGTAAGATTCCCTGGGGCGCGGAGTCTAAGAGCCAGCAGGTGTTCACCAGCGCCTCTAGTGGTGAGGATAGACTTGGCTGCAACTGGCTCCAGGTCACGACCCCCAGGGTCCTCCAGCTCACACCCACAGTAGGCAACAGGAGGATAGGGATAGTGAGGGACAAAGCCAAGGTCGGGGCCACAAGCAGGCAGGAATAGTCAGGGACACACCAAAAGGTCAGGATCACAGGCAAACAGGGATAGTCAAGGACACGCCAAAGTCGGTAACGGAATAACAGCAGAGCACACGGCAGGTAACAGGAAGCTAACATACAAAGGAATACACAATGGTTGATCAGCCACGTTGGCCTGCAGTGCACAGGTTAATATAGAGCTCCTTGATAGGAGCTAGGGTGGAGCCATGCCAGAGGATGGATTACAAAAGCAGACAGGTGAGGGTCGGCTGGTCTCTAGATGAACACATGGGAACAGGTAAGCAGACAAACTATTGCATAACCATGACATACGAATCGCATGGTTAGTAGTCACCCAATAAAAAACAAGAATGGGGTAATTAAACCTGGGTACCCACATTCAATTGTGGATCTAATAATGTTAATTTTACTCATATTTATATTGGGTCAAATCAAACTATAATAACATTAACTTCCTTTTTCATGGTATTACACATAAATCGTAAGAAGAGGGGTACTGCATCAAAACATGCGATTCTATTCTCTTGCACGTGAACTAACTGATGCATAAATCTGTATATACTCATGACCAAAATTGGCAATATAACCAATTCTATACAATCATAGGCATTATCTTAGTTTTCAAATTAGAAGGGGATTGGGATTGGACTCCCTCTAAATGAATCATTATTTTGTTGGTTGGTATCTATTAGAAGTGGGTATTGGATATGGGCTGCAATAACCTCTATCTACATATTGGTGCAACCAGAGCACCAGAGTACTTACACTAAATTGAGTAAGGACCCAACTTTAGGCTTCCATAAAGATTTGTTTAATTTAATAGAATATGGTTATGACATACAGGTTCTTAATAGTAAAGAAAAAAGTATTTAATACCAAGTTTTGGACGGATACCGACCATATACACATTGACAAAGGTCCATAAGGACCCCATAAATCCACCTGCCCGACCAATTGTAAATAGTATTAATTCAGTATCTGCTTGTGTAGGTCAATATTTAGATTATGTTTTGCAACCGAGTGTGACAAACACTAAAGCGTATTTGAAGGACACTAGACAGTTTTTACAGTTATTAAGTAATTTAAAAATCCCAAGAGTAAAATATGTGTTTTTAGTCACTGCGGATGTGTCATCACTGTACACAATCAACCATGATGACGCTCTGTTGGCTCCTAATTGGGCTTTATGCAAAAGTGATGATTTACCCTTCTTACTAAATTTTTAGGTTGTGTTTTGGACTACTGTCTTAGTGATAATTATTTTTGATACGGGGGTCAGTTTTATGTACAAACTAAGGGGGTTGCGATGGGTGCCAAATTTGCCCCATCACTGGCTAATTTATTTATGAGTAAATGGGAGAATAGGGCTATATATAGTAATAGAAGAAAGGAATTATTATTTTACAAGAGATGTATAGATGACTTGTTTTTTATTTGGGTTGGCACAGAGAGTTCTTTAAAAGTATTTATCGAAGCCTTAAACAACAACACTAATAACATTAAGTTAGATTGCAGTTTGAATCGCGATTCTGTCAACTATTTGAATGTTACCGTTATGTTGAAGGAGTATCAGGTGACCACGAAATGTTATTTCAAGCCAAGTGACAGAAACGGTTATCTATTGATACATAGTGGCCATCACCCATCTTGGTTAAATAACATTCTCAAAGGACAATTCATGAGGGTGTGTCGGAATTGTACAAATGACAATAACTACCTTGAACAAGTACAAAGATTGCATAAACTTTTTGTAGAAAAAGGTATAAGCCTGATAATCTGACTAAATTAGTTGATGAAGTTATGACTACATCTCAGGTAGCTTGCCTAACCAATAAACCCAGACAAGTAAATAATACCCACGAATGGGGTTTTATTCAGTTTCATACTCAACGAAGAAAGTATTTTTTTCAAAAATATTGGCCACTTTTGACTTCCGATAGGATTTTATCGAATGCGATTCCTGAGAATCCTGTGTTTATATATAAAAAAGGTAGTAGTTTCGGAGATGCAATTGTTAAGAAAATTTTAGACCCGCCTATGAGACCGATTATGTTCAATGAGTCCTCAGGTTTTTTTGCCTGTCGCAGGTGCATTTCCTGTCAGCAGGTTCACACCAGACTACGAGGCCTCACAGAATTCCAATCCCCTTCTAATTTGAAAACTTTTAAAATTAGAGATTTTATACCCTGTATCACCATGCATGTTGTGTATGGCCTTCTTTGTCCATGTAATATGCTCTACATAGGATGCACAAAACAGACCTTAACGAAAAGAATTTCAGAACACGTTAATATTAAAATTGGGTATAAGGAACATAGTGTTTCTATGCACTTTAGATTAAAACACAGCAGAGATCCCTCAGGCCTCAAGTTTTGGGGAATAGAAAAGTTACATCCCGACTGGCGGGGGTGCAATAAAGTTCGTGAAATATCTAAATGTGAAACAAAATGTATATTACTAGCTGACATTTTTCACCCAAAAGGGATGAATGTAGATCTTGATTTAAATTGTTTTACTAGTGATTTTTCAATTTTTTATATACATATTTGTTTTTATGCTGTTTTTTATGCGTTTTAAGCAATTTCTTATTCAATCTGTATGTTTTGAACTAAGTTAATGCATATGATTGTATAGAATTGGTTATATTGACAATTTTGGTCATGAGTATATACAGATTTATGCATCAGTTAGTTCATGTGCAAGAGAATAGAATCGCATGTTTTGATGCAGTACCCCTCTTCTTACGATTTAAGTGTAATACCATGCAAAGGAAGTTAATGTTATAGTTTGATTTGACCCAATATAAATGAGGAAAATTAACATTATTAGATCCACAATTTGACTGTGGGTACCCAGGTTTAATTACCCCATTCTTGGTTTTTATTGGGTGACCACTAACCATGCGATTCGTATTGGGGCATTTTATAATACAGTCCTTCAAACTGAATAAATGTACCATTTGAATTTAAACGGGTAGATTTTAATAAGCTTAGTACTGATGTATTTGAGATTACTGCGAGTGTATTTTATATATTCATTTTCGGATGCCTTTATACTATGATCGTAGTGTATATGTATAGTTAGTTTTGGTGTTTGAACAGTTACATACATTGCTGACACTTCAGGATGTGCAGGAAGTGTCGTACGACATCATGTGATGACTGGGTCTGGGGATTTCCGCTCAGTCCAATGTATTTAAAGATGGTTGCTGCGCTGCGTGGCCACGCCCTCTGACGAAAGTGATGACTGAAACGCGTCAGTGGGGAACCACATAGCTTACCTGATCGAACGATTGAGTGACACTCTACCCTTCCCAGGAACACCGCGGTTAAGCGGGGCAAGGTTAGACTAGAACGATCGTGATGTGTTTTTGAATTATATGCGCTGTACAAGATGATGATTTTGTGAGTGTGCAATTTGATTAAGTATAAATAAATTGTTTGTTACAAATGGGATTACGCTATGTCGTTTCTTTATATATTCCTCTACATGTGCAAAGTGACTTTGGAAAAGTGATTGATATTTAACCGATGGGATATATCTGATGCCTTGGCGTTAAAATTTAGAGCTAACGATCAGAGCGGTCATCTGCTGATAAGAGAAGTGCTTTTGAACCAGGTGTTTCTGGTAAGTGCAAAATCCATAGGGAATTGCACAGGAGGTGTGGTGTTATTATATGCAGTTATTTCGAGTGACCTGCTATCAACACTTGCTATATATTTTTTTTTCTTGCACTACCTTGTCTTTGGCAATGAACTATTATTGAAACCGTGACGAACTTTGTTATTCCTTACATGTTTACTTTGTTTCTTCACTGTAACTGAATGCACTAAATATATGAATAGACACATGCTAATTGATCATAAGGAATATTGATGCATAGCGGTCCATAGAGGAATCAGTTAAGTTTAAATAATATACAGTATTTATTCTGTCAAATGAAATGCATTACAATTTTATACCACAAGGTTTCTTAATCTGTGAAAGTTGACATTTACATACACCCAGTAAGGTGATTTTACATTTACAATTTTATTTTGATTATTTCTTTATTTTAGTAAGTTTAGGTTATTTAAAGCGCTACTAGTGCCTTTGTAATTTTTACCATTGGTGATCTTCTTTGGCACCAAATTTAAGAATACCTAGTGGTGAGCCTGGAATGCAGAAGGAGGCCTCACTTGCATTCCCAACTCATGGCCCCTGATAGTGGAGATAGGAGGCATGGGAGTCAAAGGTAGCACGAGTGCCTGGCAGGATCAACAGCCGAAGGATGGATCAGGCAGACTTCAGGAAACTGTAGCTGGAAGAGTCAGGCAAGCCGGGTCAAACCAGACGGTCAGTGCAGGAACAGATGCAGCAGGCAGAGACAGGATCGTGGAACAGGCCGGGTCGGTAACAGATGAGCACGGGTGGACCAGGGGATAAGGCAAATGCAGAGTCGTAGACAAGCTGGGGGTCAAAGGCAGGTAGAAGGCAGGGAAGGTCATGGGTCAGGCCGGGTCAACACAAGATCAGATCGGATCAGACAATAAGCTCAGGAATGCTGTAGATCAAGCAACAAGATCTGAAGGGAGAACTGAGTTTAAATAGCCCGCCTGATGCCAGTAGCACACGTTGCCGCACCCACACAGACAGGTGATTGACTACTGTCCCCAGCCAGCCTTTCCTGACATTGCTCCCCCCAAGGGGCAGCCTCTGGATGCCCAACTGGGCCATTTTCTCGGGATGGGATCTCTTGAAGGCTTGAATCAGATGCTTGGCATGCATGTTGCTTTCAGGCTCCCACGACTTTTCCTCGGAACCGTACCCCTTCCATTTGATGAGAAATTGAACACGGTTATTTCTCTTCCTGCAATCCATTATTGCCTCCACTTTGAATGCCTCTTCACCGGTGACCATTATAGGAGCAGGGGGATCCGTGGCTTGTCCTGGGAAAAGATTAGAGATGGCAGGTTTTAGGAGAGAAACATGAAAAACGGGGTGTACCCGAAGTGATTCTGGCAGTTGCAGTTCGTAGGCCACCTCACTGATTCTTTTCTTGACTGAGAAAGGACCCAGAAACTTAGGGCCCAATTTTTTCAAAGGGCAAGCAAGTCGAAGATTAACTGTAGACAGCTAAACATGGTCTCCAGGTTCCAGAATCAATTCCCCCCCGTCTTACTTTTATTTTATTTTTATTTTTTTTATCAAGTCTTTGTTTAGTTCTTGTGCTCTGGTCATGGTTTCCTGCAGCAATTTTATTGGTACTGAAAAAATCCAGTCTTGAACGGCTGGTACAGAACATTCAGGAACAGAGTTGGGTAGAAATGGTGGGTGGTAACCATAATTGGCAAAAAAACAGGGTCTGCTTGATGATAAAGTGGGTAGAATTGTTATATGCAAACTCGGCCAATGGCAACAGAGAACCAGTCGTCCTGAGTAAAGAAGGAAAAACAGCGAAGATACTGCTCGAGAGTCTGGTTAGTTCTCTGTTTGCCCATTCGCCTGAGGGTGGTATGCTGAAGAAAAAGATAACTCGATACCAAGGGAACTGCATAGTGCTTTCCAGAACCGAGAGGTAAATTGAACTCCCCTATCCGAAATGACTTTTGCTAGTACTCCATGAAGTCTGACAACTTCCCTGATAAAAACTTGTGCAGTTTCTGGTGCTGAGGGTGTTCCTTTCAAGGGGACGAAGTGTGCCATCTTGGACAGCCGATCCACTACCACAAAGTTGGCAGTATGGCCTTCTGAGGGGGAGCTCAACAATAAAGTCCATGGAGATTCCAAGGTCTCTCTGGAGCAGGTAAAGGTTTGAGCAAGCCCCAAGCCCTGGCCTTATTACATTTGTTGCGAGTACAGAAGGTACATGACTCCACGTATCTTTTTCAGTCCTTTACAACTTGCGGTCACCAGAATGTGCGTTGCACTAGATCAAAAGTTTTGGAGACACCGAAGTGCCCAGCTAATACATGGTCCTGGCAGAGCTAGAGTATGGTGACCTGGAGATTTTCTGGAATGAAGATTTTGTCCTCGAGCCAGAACAGACAGTCTTTCGCTAGCAGCCCTGCTTCTGCAGGAGGGGGATTTTGACTGGAAGCTTGCTTAATCCGATTTAAAAGATCTTCTTGTAGTAGGAGAAAGTTTTCTGCCGACAGAATAGTGTCCAGAGAGGTAGGCACTTTGGGATCATTAAACATGTGGGAAAAAGCATCTGGTTTGGTGTTTTTAGACCCTGGTCTGTAGGTAACATGGAAGGCAAACCTGGAAAAGAACAGTGCCCACCTGGCTTGACGTGGCTGCAATCTTCTTGCAGATTTCAGGTATTCCAGGTTTTTTTGATCTGTATAGATCAGAATCGGGTGAGCCGCTCCTTACAGAAGGTACTGCCACTCCTCCAAGCCACTTTTATTGCTAATAGTTCTTGGTCCCCCACATCGTAATTTCTTTCAGGAGCCGTTAGCTTGCGTGAAAAGAAACCAGTGGGAAACAGAAGAACTTTGGGACCTTGTTGCTGTGAGAATACTACCCCAACAGCGACTTCGGATGCATCAACTTCCAAGACAAACGGGTGAGCTGGGTCAGGGTGTTTTTGCACAGAAGCAGAAGTAAAATATTTTGAGTGTGTCAAAATCAGTTTGGGCTTCGGGAGTCCAATTGAAACAAACTCCCTGCTTGGCCAGCTGGGTAATAGGGGAAATGATGGCTGAGAATCCTTTTAATAAATTTCCGATAAAAGTTCGAAAAGCCCACAAAGTGATGAACCCCATTTTTATCCACAGGAGCAGGCCACTCAAGGATACTGGAACTTTTCTGGGGGTCCATTTTGATGCCTTCAACTGAAATGATTAGTCCCAAAAACTGTATGCTTTTGTTGTTCCAATTGACATTTCTCAGGCTCTGCATAAAGGCCATGTTGTTGGAGCCACTGTAACACACACCTGACATGTTGGCAATGGCTATTGATGGAACAGAAAAGATCAATATGTCATAAGTAGATGATGACAAATAAGTCCAGGTAGTCTCTGAAAATTTAATTTATAAAATGCTGCAAGGTGGCGAGGACATTGCAGAGTCCAAATGGCATCACAAGAAATGTCTGAATGGGGTGCGAAAAGCAGTTTTCCATTCATCACCTTTCTTAATGCGAACCAGGTTATAGGCCCTCCGAAGGTCTAATTCAGTAAAAATGACTGCCGTCCTCAATCTCTGGAAAAGTTTGGGTACCAAAGGGAGAGGGTAGAGGTTTTTAATGGTCACCTTGTTTAGCTCCCGATAGTCGACACACAGCCGAAGGGTATGGTCCTTCTTTTCCATGAAGAAAATGCCAGCTCCTGCTGGGGAAGTAGATGAGCGGATAAATCCCTTCTTAAGGTTATCATCACTTTAGTCTTTAAGTGCTGCCAGCTCCAGTTCAGTTAAAGGAAAAATCCTTCCAAAAGGTACTTCGGCCCCAGGAAGGAGCTCAATAGGGCAGTCAAAAAACCGGCGAGGGGGAAGAGTTTTTGCACTTTTCTTACTAAAAGACATCCATGAAGTCGTGGTATGCCTCTGAGACTAATTGGTGAGCTTCGGTATCCAGGCACATCAAATATGTGGGCTGGTTGGAGGTCTTTGGAAGGCAGTATGGAGAAGGGAAGGTAACATCTCTGGTAGTCTAGTCAATGCAGGGGTTGTGGGCCTGGAGCCAGAGCATACCCAGGATAACTGGAAACAAGGGTGAAGAGATGATGTAGAGACATAAAAGTTCCTGATGAAGATTGGATATGCTATCAGAAATAGGGATGGTTTCCTGGGTGACTGGACCAGACCAGATGGCAGATCCATCATCAAGATTTATAAGTAGTCCTTGGAACGTAAAGGAATGTGGTGTTTTGCTGTGAAAGTGGAGTCCATAAAGCAGCTGCACACTCCCAAATCAATGATAGCGGGAACCTGGATGTTCTTTCCGCGGAGCTGCAAAAAAATGGAAAGAGCAAGGTGAGGGCAAGCGTTGGTGACTGCAAGGATCTGATCAGCAGAAAGAGGATGCCACTTACGGATCTTGGCAGGGCAGGATCTCACGTAATGCCTAGGTTCCCCACAATAAATGCACAGATCCTTCATGCGGTGACGTTAGCATTCTTCAGGTGTAAGCGTGTAGCATACCCAGCTGCATAGGCTCCGGTAAATCTGAAGTAGGGGCAGGCTGAGCTGGTGGCGTAGTATTAACTGGACACTCTTGGCAACATCCAGGTTGGACGTGTCTGACCTGTGGCTCTCTCCGACCTGCATTCACATCTATCAATCTGTATGGCTAGATTGATAAGTTCATCCAGGGTCTGAGGAACCCCCTTCTCAGGCAAGTTCATGTTTAAGGGGGTCAGACAGACCCAAATGTAACTGGTAGCGGAGAGCAGCATCATTCCAGTTAGTATCTGCACTCTAATGCTTGAACTCTACAACATAGTCCTTGTGTAATGCATGGAGAGCTTCTTCGGCTGTTGCTGAAAGCTTTGTCCACATAGATTCGGGCCATAGCGTCAAAGAATGTGGTCAGGTTGGAAAGTTCATCAGCTTTTTGTTCAAGAAGGTGATGAGTCCAGGGCTGGGGCTCGTTCTGAAGCAAGAAAATCACAAAGCCCACTTTGGTGGCTTCCAAAGAAAAATGTCTGTGGCTGAAGGGCAGAGCAGAGAGCTCGCAGGAGTTGCAAAAGGCCCTGAATTTGCTGCGTTCACCAGAAAATCTCTCAGGCGTAGTTACTCGAGGTTCAGGGGGTAACATCACTACTGCTAGGGCAGCAGGCCTGTTGGCAGAAGCGGGTGGTGACCTCTGAGTAGTAGCAGGCAGAGAGAGAGCTTGAACACGTTCCTCCTGACGGGAGTAGCTTTTTTGGAGATTCTTAACGGCCTGGGTCAAGCCCGCCAAATGCAAACATAGTTCATCCACTGGAGAGGCTCCCTGGCCCAGCTCAGACATTGCTGCTTGATACTGTTACATACCTAGTGGTGAGCCCGGAATTCAGAAGGAGACCTCTCTTGCGTCCCCCTCGCGGACCCTGATAGTGGAGACAGGAGGCATGGGAGTCAAAGGTAGCCTGGCAGGATCAACAGCTGAATGATGGATCAGGCAGACTTCAGGAAACTGTAGCTGGATAAGCATACCTCAGCAGCAGTGGGCAGGAACCAGCAGACAGCAGGGAAACCAAAGGAACAGATAGGTCCCTCAGGAGCAGGCACACAGAAGAGTCAGGCAAACCGGGTCAGACCAGAAGGTCAGTGCAGGAACAGATGCAGCAGGCAGAGACAGGATCATGGAACAGGCCAGGTCAGTAACAGATGAGCACAGATGGACCAGGGGATAAGGCAGATGCAGAGTCTTAGACAAGCCAGAGGTCAGAGGCAGGCAGAAGGCAGGGAAGGTCACAGGTCAGTCCGGGTCAACACAAGATCAGATCGGATCAGACAAGCTCAGTAATGCTGTAGATCAAGCAGCAAGATCTGAAGGGAGAACTGGTGCCGGTAACTGCATGAAAAGATTGCAAGGGTGCAAGTTTGTTATATAGAGAATATAATATGGAGTCTACGGGGGGGTAAGTAGACTTTTAGCAATGCACACAACACTGTATGTATTTCCAGTGATAGAATGATATACCTTCCTCCCGGGTCTGTAACAACCTTCACCAACTTACAGAGAAGAGATTTGTGAATGAGTATCGCTACCCCTTGGGCATATGTGGAGTAAGTAAGGTGAAAAGCTTGCTTGACCCAAGCCCTGCGCAATGCAAGGACTTTGCTGCCAGTCAAGTGCGTCTCCTGGAGAAACAATATATGAAGTTTGTTTGTGTTAAGGTATTTAAACAATAAGGACCCTTTGAACTTGTTTTTAAGCCCCCATACATTTCAAGAGAGCAGCATAATTTCAGACATTAGTACACCTGTTGAAAAAATGGTTAGCAGGGGCAATCAGGCTAATAAGTAGAGGTATGGAGATCGTTACGAATAAGGTCTCACTCTTCGGTGAGATGATCTATACGCATCAGCAGTAGGGATGAGCCGAACACCCCCCTGTTCGGTTCGCACCAGAACCTGCGAACAGACCTAAACTTCGTGTGAACTTTAGAACCCTATTAAAGTCTATGGGACTCGAACGTTCACAATCTAAAGTGCTCATTTTAAAGGGTAATATGAAAGTTACTGTCCTAAAAAGTGTTTGGGGACCCGAGTCCTGCCCCAGGGGACATGGATCAATGCAAAAAAAAGTTTTAAAAACGGCCGTTTTTTCAGGAGCAGTGATTTTAATAATGATTAAAGTGAAACAATAAAAGTGTAATATTCCTTTAAATTTCGTAGCTGGGGGGTATCTATAGTATGCCTGTGAAGGGGCGCATGTTTCTGGTGCTTAGAACTGTCGCTGCACAAAGTGTCATTTGTGCAGGAAAAAAAGTCTTTTAAAATCACTTGCGGCTAAATTGTCGGGTCTCCGTAATACAGAGAACACTCAATGAGTGTTCTCTGTATTAGCCGACAATTCATTCATTCATTGATTAAAAAAAAAAAAAAAAAAAAAAAGCGTGGGGGTTCCCCTAAATTCAATCAAAAGGCCCTTCAGGTCTGACATGGATATTAAGGGGAACCCCGTGTCAAATTTAAAAAAAAAATTGACGTGGGGGTCCCCCCAAATATCCATACCAGACCCTTCAGGTCTGATATGGATATTAAGGGGAACCCCGCATCAAATTAAAAAAAAAAATTGACGTGGGGGTCCCCCTAAATATCCATACCAGACCCTTTATCCGAGCACGCAACCTGGCAGGCCGCAGGAAAAGAGGGGGGGACGAGAGAGCGGCCCCCCCTCCCTCCTGAACCGTACCAGGCCACATACCCTCAACATTGGGAGGATGCTTTGGGGGTCTGTGACCCCTCAAAGCACCTTGTCCCCATGTTGATAAGGACAAGGGCCTCATCCTCACAACCCTGGCCGTTGGTTGTGAGGGTCTGCGGGCGGGGGGCTTATCAGAATCTGGAAGCCCCCTTTAACAAGGGGACCCCCATATCCCGGGCCCCCCCCCCTGTTTGAAATGGTAAGGGGGTACAAAAGTACCCCTACCATTTCACAAAGAAAGTGTCAAAATGGTTAAATAAGACAAACACACTTTTGAAAAATTCCTTTATTAAAAATAAAAAAAATAAAAAAAAGATTCCAGCGGTGCTAATCCACTCTTGCTATCCAGCGATGGGTCTCCGGGGTCCAGCGATGGATGATCATATCCAGCGCCGGGGGATCTCTCAGTCCAGCGCTGTCCATACCTCCTTCTTCTGTCTCCACTGCGGAGACAATGCAGAGAGCCGAGCGCTGACATTTCTTATATTGGGAGGGCGGGGCCACCCGTCACCTGACCCCGCCCCTCTGACGCAGGAGAGGGAAGCCAGGGGTTCCCCAGTGACGTGTGGGTGACCCCGCCCCCTCTGATGTAACGCAGGTTTCCGTTACATCAGAGGGGGCGGGGTCACCCACACGTCACTGGGGAACCCCTGGCTTCCCTCTCCTGCGTCAGAGGGGCGGGGTCAGGTGACGGGTGGCCCCGCCCTCCCAATATAAGAAATGTCAGCGCTCAGCTCTCTGCATTGTCTCCGCAGTGGAGACAGAAGAAGGAGGTATGGACAGCGCTGGACTGAGAGATCCCCCGGCGCTGGATATGATCATCCATCGCTGGACCCCGGAGACTCGTCGCTGGATAGCAAGAGTGGATTAGCACCGCTGGAATTTTTTTCAATTTTTTTTATTTTTAATAAAGGAATTTTTCAAAAGTGTGTTTGTCTTATTTAACCATTTTGACACTTTCTTTGTGAAATGGTAGGGGTACTTTTGTACCCCCTTACCATTTCAAACAGGGGGGGGGGCGGGATCTGGGGGTCCCCTTGTTAAAGGGGGCTTCCAGATTCTGATAAGCCCCCCGCCCGCAGACCCTCACAACCAACGGCCAGGGTTGTGAGGATGAGGCCCTTGTCCTTATCAACATGGGGACAAGGTGCTTTGAGGGGTCACAGACCCCAAAGCATCCTCCCAATGTTGAGGGTATGTGGCCTGGTATGGTTCAGGAGGGAGGGGGGGCCGCTCTCTCGTCCCCCCCTCTTTTCCTGCGGCCTGCCAGGTTGCGTGCTCGGATAAAGGGTCTGGTATGGATATTTAGGGGGACCCCCACGTCAATTTTTTTTTTTAATTTGATGCGGGGTTCCCCTTAATATCCATATCAGACCTGAAGGGTCTGGTATGGATATTTGGGGGGACCCCCACGTCAATTTTTTTTTTAAATTTGACACGGGGTTCCCCTTAATATCCATGTCAGACCTGAAGGGCCTTTTGATTGAATTTAGGGGAACCCCCACGCTTTTTTTTTTTTTTTTTTTTTTTTTAATCAATGAATGAATGAATTGTCGGCTAATACAGAGAACACTCATTGAGTGTTCTCTGTATTACGGAGACCCGACAATTTAGCCGCAAGTGATTTTAAAAGACTTTTTTTCCTGCACAAATGACACTTTGTGCAGCGACAGTTCTAAGCACCAGAAACATGCGCCCCTTCACAGGCATACTATAGATACCCCCCAGCTACGAAATTTAAAGGAATATTACACTTTTATTGTTTCACTTTAATCATTATTAAAATCACTGCTCCTGAAAAAACGGCCGTTTTTAAAACTTTTTTTTGCATTGATCCATGTCCCCTGGGGCAGGACCCAGGTCCCCAAACACTTTTTAGGACAGTAACCTGCATATTACCCTTTAAAATGAGCACTTTAGATTTCTCCCATAGACTTGTATAGGGCTTTTCGAATTTGCTGCGAACAGCCCAAATTGTTCACTGTTCGCTGAACAGGCGAACAGGCAATGTTCGAGTAGAACATGAGTTCGACTCGAACTCGAAGCTCATCCCTAATCAGCAGTGAGGTTCTACTCTGTTCGATTGCAGCCAGTATCATATTTGTGCTATCTTGAGGCAAGGGGGCTGACGTTGCTGCTACCAGGGCCTCCCCAGGATCCATTTCCAAATCAGCCAGCAGGGCCTGTAGTCTCCAGATCAAGATGGCGTCCGGCCGTGGCAAAAGGGGGGGTTGTGACTAATGTGGGATATGCAGCTTGGCCTTGGAGGTTTTTTCTTTGTAGAAATCACGCGCCCCCCCTCCAAAAAAAAATCTGATTCTTAATTGATTTGATTTTAATTTATATCAAATTTAAAATCTGATTTTATTAGAACTGATATATTGATCCACTTTTAATGTGTCATTTTAATGTATATATTGTTGATAATATGGCATCTTCTATTTCTATTATGCTATTTAAATTAGACTATTTAAGGTATACATAAACCCACATGGTGTTCTTCTTAACGTGTATTTGTAATGAGCACTATCTTACTTTATTTTATTTATCTAGCTGTTGGTTGTAAATATTTTATAAATTATATCCTTAAAAATTTTGATTTACGGAATTTGGACAGTATATATCTCTGGTAGGTGTCCTTTTCGGCATTGATAGAGCAATATTTACGTTCTCTGCCAGCTAGGAAGTGTGAGCCAATTGGGAGTTACCATGGTGGCCGTCCACTAACAAGGCTCACATCGAGTCAATTGGCATCTCGCCTCATTTGGCCACACCTTCAGATGTAGTTGATGACGAAACGTGTAAGGATTGGACCGCCAATAGTGAGGTCATTACACCAATAGGGATGGGTGCTCGCAAGCGAGCATCGCAGAGCGAAGTAGGAGACGCCGCCTGGTATCTGATCCCTCCCGGATGTATATGGATGTGAAAATGATACATTGCCTATTGTGATTGCTAATATTGTAAGTGTATTTCTTAGGAGGGGGGTGTTGGTTCTTTTGTAACTTAAACAGAATTATGCTATGGATATTATCTCTTTTGCCTCTGTATGAGAGTATCAGTAAAAAAAGGTAATTGGCGCACGAATGAATGGTCCCTTTGTAAAAAACGCTTATCAATATAATAGGATACTCGTTATTTAGGAAGATGTCCCGTAGTTGGTCTCCATGTGCAGCTGCTAACCCACTTTGGACTTGGTGGAAACAAATACAGAAAATAAACGATCAAAAAACAGCGCATCAAAGAAACTCGTGGTGTAATGTGAAAAAAACACTTAAAAAGTCATTTATTAAATATAAAAGGAAACAAAGACATCTGATCCTCTTAGGATCTGGAAAGCATAAAATCCATCAATCGTAAAAAATGGCAGATGCTTGGTGATAAGTACCCCTCGGGTCTTTCAGTTGTGACTTTGAGATGATAAGAACAAAGACAAGACTGCACTGCTAACAGTTCACTGCACCTGGTAACTTGGTGACTGTAAACAATCCTCTCTCAAAAGAAGGGGAAACAAAAAGATTTATGAGCCAGTGCAAATGGATGGAACTATGTTCCTAAAGTCACTCACTTTATGGATGATCTGTTGGGCTGGGGCGCCGCCATGCCGAGCCTATGGAGTGGAGGGGAGGTGTTTAATTCTGCTCCGTATGATGTGTTCGGCTCTAGGGCGGAGGTGCCGTGCACGCTGGATGGTATGTATTCGAATTGGACACAAGGTGGCATCCGTCTGGCGTAATGAGAGGCTTGGAACGCACCGCACTACGTGTAACGCCGCTTGTCCGAGCGGCTGTTTGTCACGTGGAGGGCTCCGAGATAGGAAGGGTTGCCATGCCGACTCTCCTGCTTACACAAAGCGCAGGCGCGCGAAACATGTAAGCAGGAGAGTCGGCATGGCAACCCTTCCTATCTCGGAGCCCTCCACGTGACAAACAGCCGCTCGGACAAGCGGCGTTACACGCAGTGCGGTGCGTTCCAAGCCTCCCATTATGCCAGACGGACGCCACCTTGTGTCCAATTCGGATACATACCATCCAGCGTGTTCTTATTATCTCAAAGTCACAACTGAAAGACCCGAGGGGTACTTATCACCAAGCATCTGCCATTTTTTACGATTGATGGATTTTATGCTTTCCAGATCCTAGGAGGATCAGATGTCTTAAGTCATTTATTAAATATAAAAGGAAACAAAGTGTTTTTTTCACATTACACCACAAGTTTCTTTGATGCGCTGTTTTTTGATCGTTTATTTTCTGTATGAGAGTATCAGTGTAGGATCCAACTCCTGAGCTGCAGAGTGAGAGTCAAATATCCATCCATTAACCGCTTGCCGACCGGCTCACACCGATATGTCAGCAGAAGGGCATGTACAGGCAGATTAATGCACCTGTACCTTGCCCTTTAAGAAGTGGTTTGTGGGCGTGTGCAATGTCCGCAGATACCAGCGATCATCTCACAGAGAGGAAGAATGATGTAAACAAGCATTTCCCCGTTCTGCCTAGTGACAGGAAACTGATCACAGCTCCCTGTAATCGGGAGCGGTGATCAGTGTCATGTCACCTCCACAGTTAGAATTACTCCCTAGAACACACTTAAGCCTTACAGCACCACCTAGTGGTTAACCCCTTCACTGCCAGTCACATTTACACAGTAATCAATGCATTTTTAAACACACTGATCACTGTATAAATGTGAATGGTCCCAAAATAGCGCCAAAAGTGTCCGACCTGTCCGCCATAATGTCGCAGTCACAATAAAAATCACTGATCGCCGACATTACTAGTAAAAAACAAGAAAAAATGCCATAATACGCTTATTGTGATTTTTTTTTTTTTTTACCAAAAATATGTAGAAGAATACATATCGGCCTAAACTGAGGAAAAAAAAGTTTGTTATATATTTTTTGTGGATATTTATTATAGCAAAAAGTAAAAAAGAATGCTCTTTTTTCAAAATTTTTATTTTTTTTGTTTATAGCGCAAAAAACAAACTGTAGAGGTGATAAAATACCCCCAAAAGAAATCTCTATTTGTGGGGGACGTAATTTTTGTTTGTGAGCCACGTCGCATTACTGCACAATTGCCAGTTAAAGCGATGCAGTGCCGAATTACAAAAAACGCTCTGGTCTTTTGCTAGCCAAATGGTACAGGGCTTAAGTGGTTAAGTGACATCTGTGATTATAGATTGATGCTTATTTCCCAGTTCAGTCTGGTAAGAGTATTGAATGGGATCTATAACTAGCTGGGACTCTCTCACTGAACATTGATTGCAGGACTAATCACCTGTTCTCCTTTCAAGATCAATATTATATATCTATATATCAGTGCAGCCAGTGTACAGTTTCTAATACAGAGCAGGCAGTGTACACAGTATATAATACAGTATGTACAGTTTCTATTATGCTTCAGGTGGTGTACACAGTATAATACAATGAAGCCAGTGTACAGTTTCTAATACAGTGCAGTCGGTGTACACAGTATAGTATACAGTGTACAGTTTCTAATACACTTCAGGTGGTGTGCACAGTATATAATACAGTGCAGCCGGTGTACACAATAAATAATAAAGTGTGTACAATTTCTTATACACTTCAGTTGGGGTGTGTGTGTGTGGGTGTACAGTTTCTAATACACTTTAGGTGGTGTACACAGTATATAATACAGTGTGTACAGTTTATAATACACTTCTGGTGGTGTACAGTTTCTAATACAGTGCAGAAGGCCACCAAGGAGGGGCAGACGCTCACAGGTCACTAAAAGTTGGCAAGCAGCCTCTGTGTCTACAGTCAACAGTGGTGGTAATGGACATGGTGCATCCTCTGCAGGTGGCCGTGGGGCACGTTTGTCCTTTTTTTTTTTTTTCTGCTGCTGGCCATGTTATTGAGCCCCATCATGGAGAAGAGTTGGTGGAGTGGACAATAAAGCCATCCTCATCCTCATCCTCTGTCACCCAGGCTCATAGTAGTTTGCCTTCCAACGCAGCTGTCAAAGCTGCCTATTCCACCGGCTACTTGTGCATAGTTACTCCTTCCGTAGCCCCACCAACATGCATGGAAAAGTCCCCAGAATTATTCAGCCACAGTGTCGATTACATGCTGTTAGAGGATGCAAAGCAATTTGAAGGCTCTGATGTTGGTTCCCAGATTGAGGAAGGGAGGAATGTGAGCCTAGAAAGAGGGGGTGCCACAGAAGGACAAGAAAATGGCAGTCATGTTCCCCCATTTGCAGCATACTGCCAAATTTGCTCCAGTGATGAGGAGGGAGGGGATGATGAGGTCACTGACTGTACTTGGGTGGCTGGGAGAAGAGAAGAGGAACATGCGGAGGGAGGAGGCACAACTCCAATGAGGCAGGATGTCCTTCAGAAGGCAGCTTAAGGGCAGCCATCCTATTTAGGTACAGGGAGCTGCTGACTCCCCGCTGACTTTTAAAACTTCCTTGGTATGGCCCTTTTTTGACACGTGTGCAGAAGATTACACTGTTTCTGTTTGCAACCTATGTCTGAAGCAGATCAAGCGTGACCGCTTGGGCACCACATGCTTGATAAGACATATGACAACTTGCCATGCAGTCTGTTGGCAACAGCACCTGAACGACTCACATCACATAAAAAGTCAGACTTCTCCTTGATCCTCATCTGAAATCTTAAACCCTACTATATCTCTAGTCCTCTCAAAAACCTGCACTGAGAGGGGGCGTGGCCACCAGGCTTCAAGATGGATATGTAGTTCAGGAGCTCCACAGTCGGATGAGAGAATTCACCACCATCCAAGCACACTGGCACTATTCAGAGCCACAAACAGACCCATTGGACGGCTACACACAATGCAGGGATGATGAGGCAAAGGAAGATTCCACAGCAGCCACTCAAACTGCCAGATTTCTTCATGATGTCTGGGAACAGCAGCACACAACAGAGGTCCCGGACCGACATCCACTGCCTCACACCTCACCAAGATGCCTAGCCAATCGTCCTCTGGGGCATCCAGCCCCTCCATGAGGAGTCCCACAAAATCAAGACCCAGGAGGGAATCCCCAGCTAGGCCACAGCTTGACCCAGAGATGGAGGTAAGTGGGCCGCTCAACCCACATACAAATCAAGGGGCTCAGGAGGAAGGGGCTCTGGAGGGGGACCTCCCCATTTCTGATAGACCCATATCTGACACAATGTTAAGAGATGCTGCTGTCCCTGTGCTCATCCCTAGAGGCTGACAAGATCACAGGAATTAATAAGTGCACAAGGGAAGTAGAAGCTCTAGGCCTCAGAGTAGACCATGTGAAAAAAAGATGGAAGAATATACATCCTCCTGTTATGATCTTCAGATAGTGAGTCTGACTTAGTGGAAGGGGACCTCTCTTACGGCTCTGGTTCTGGTCTCACTGGAATGGGAACAGGGAGACCGGAGCACAGCGGGGTAGGAGAGTCCAGCCAGGTGCAGCAGCAGATGCCAGGTAGATGAGGATCCTCTTGGAGTGGGAGCTCTCTGTAGCAAGAAAGCAGCTGGGAGAAGACCACGGACCGTGGAATCAGGATGGCTGGATCTCAGGATGAGGAAGTAGCAGACACAGGAACAAGCAGGAGCCAGCAGAGGAATCAGGTAACAAGCAGAGGTTCGGCAACAAGAATCAGTCCAAGGAGGGTCAAACAAGCCGGGGTCGGAGCAGGAGAGATCAGCAAGGTCAGACGGAGCCGGGTCAGATATCAGATAAGGTTCAGGTAGAATAGCAGGTAACTTCGGGTACAAGCTGCAGACGAGAGAGCACAGAACCCCTGCAGCTGTGCCTTTAAAAAGGGCCACTGGCGCCAATCGAGCTAACGCTCGCCCGTGCGTGCGTGTACCGCGTGCACATACGAACGACGTGCACCCGCGCGCGTCGAAAGACGCTCGTGCCCACGACGACCCGCGGCACGAACGCGTGTGCGCGTACGGAGAGCCGATCGCACGGAACGGGCGGATTCCTGACACCTCCTATAATGAAATGGTGAACACACCATACAATGGTGAAGCACACACTGCACAGGGGGAAGACATAACATTGATGAAAGACAAGATTGGAGACTTAGAGGACAGGTCCAGAAGGAACAATATTCAAATCAGAGGCATTCCGGAATCTGTCACACCAAATCTTCTCAAATATGCCATGATGTCACACTCTAAGGGCTAATGCACATCCTCAGCAGAACGTTTGCCAGGATCCGGACCTTTAGAACCCTTTGGCAGTTTTCTGCTCTAGATGGGAGCTCTTGATACACTGAAATTCTGCCTAGTAAGGGTAGTATTTATATTCATACTGGGTTGCAATCCGAGGTGGCTTTGGCATCCTATACGAACAAAGGTTTTGTTTGTCCCAAATGCAGGACCACCAAGGATAACTGGTTCCATGTCATTGATATTGGGATACTTTGAGCATGCTCTCAAGGCATAGTTTTGCTTAGAGTTTTAGGGCATATCTCTCTCTCTAACAGAACCAGCTGGACAGAGAGATCATCCATACTCATTGCTGGATGAGTCATTCCAGCTATTCAATAGGCTTATAGAGCTTAGGACTTGATTTTTCATGGAAGCAGTGGCAACACACTCAATCAAGAGTGTGTAGGCTTTGTGGGCTGCCTGTGAAAGGGCACCAGGATTATTTGTAGGGGCATGGCATGTTTTCTATTAAGGCTGTTCTGGCCCTTTGTGGGATGTAGCTAGCTTCCTTATACTGTTAGTATCTATCCATAAGGTTTCTATGGCTAAGTGCTATGCTAGAAACCTTACCTTAAGGGAAGGGACTCATCACATGCCTGATGAAAGGATCATGCGGGTCTCCGAAACATTGTAATTTGCTGTAACAATGTAAAAAAGGGGGGTCCTGTGTGCCACCACTACTAGATGCTAAATAGAATAAAACAGCAAACCAGCTGCAAGCACGAAACACGTCTTACAAATCGTGCCAAAGCAAATACAGTATATAAATAGAATACACTGCGCTGGAGGAAATATATCGTATTAAATGTGATGCACACTTAATCAGTGTAGAAGCCAAAGTGCATATATTAATAAATACAATACATATGAAGTATATCCGGTGTGATCAATAAAATAGTAAGTAAATAGGCAGATATAAACATACAATATAACATAAGTAGATTAGACAACTCACTTCAACATTGAGAAGTGTTGCCTCAATAGATAAGTACAACGAATAGTTAGGTACCATCATCTCATAATTATATATTCAAGAAAGGAAAAATAGGTCAAAGGCTACACCAAACAATGCCCTCGAACATGGATGAAGGCTAGGACTATTTCAGTACCCAAATGTATAATGAGAAGTTATTATAAAAGATATAACATTTATTACAAGATAAACAGTACAAAATTCACAACAAAAATAACTCAGCAATTGTTGAAGAATTATCACATAAAGAGAGCATTAAAAATTATGATTTAAGGGCCCCCCTACAGATATGTGGAGACAGTGATGTGGGAATAGACATAATCCTTGACAGGTTTCACGGCATATGCCGCTTCTGCAGGAGGCGTCACCCAAAGCATCTATAAAAAAATAAAGGCTCATAATTACAGTATAATGATAATTGTGATAATAGCAAAAACAGTTAGTAGCACACTTGTGGCAAAAAACTGCATCCATTCACAATTTTGGTGTGAATTTTGTACAGTTTATCTATCTTGTAATAAATGTTATATCTTTTATAATAACTTCTCGTCATACATTTTGGGTACCGAAATAGTCCTAGCCTTCATTCATGTTTGAGGGCATTGTTTAGGAGTAGCCTTTGACCTATTTTTCCTTCCTTCACAACTCACTTCAGAGTGCTCATGTGCATAGATGTGTGTATCTACCTACACCTGCCCCTACACTGATTGAGTGTGCATCACATTTAATACAATATATTTCCTCCAGTATGCTGTAACGATATGATCGCTGATTAAAAGCTCTGGCCCTACTCGGGAGATTCTTGGTGTGCTAGTGACATTCTTTTGCTCAACTGAGGGAGGGGCAGTACAATTGCAAACCTTGTGTTCCTAAATCTTCAAAGCCTGCAGACAAGTCCTTTTCAGTATGGAAGGATGCCCCACTTTACAAAGTGAGGGGATGTCTGTTTTGGAAGGTCTGGGTAAGTTATGTGATTTTCAGGGGCTACAAGCTGGAGTTATGCTCTCTGCTTTCTCCTTACTTCATATTGTCCAACTGTCAGAGAAGTACTTCCTGAGGTAGAGGTGCCGAGAGCAGTTCACCCTTGCAACTAAGCACAGTTCGCCCCTTGGAGGTGATACAGGGAGTGAATGGCACAAAGAGGCACAGGCTACCCAGGTGACAGGCCTTGCGTGAAGGTGCTTGTAGGGATGAGCACCTGTGCAAGGGCTGGAAAATGGGAAGCACAGCTGACAGAAGGCCCCGAACCAGGATGAGAGTTAAACACTGAAAGTCTGTAGAATAAAACACAGAATGAGATATGGTGTCTTTGGGAGACACAAGGCAAGTCCAGGTCACAGGCCGAGGGTCAAGGCAAGGAGAAAAGAGGCAGGCCCGGGTCACAGGCAGAGGGTCAAACACTGGAGATAAGCGGAGTCCATTAAACAAGCCAGGAGTCGAGGTCCAGGAGATAGGCAGCAGAGTCCAGAACAATCCGGGTCACAACAGGTCAGGTGCAAGGAACAGGATCAAGTTTAGCAAGAAGCCGAAGACAAACCAGCAACTTGTCTGCGCACAAGAGCAACTTTCATAGGCAGCCCAAAGGGTCATATTAAGCGTGCACCAATGCGAACAAGCATGCACCAGTGCGCGTGCGCGATGCCTCAATTGTGCATGTTTCGGAGCGCCAATTCACCGAGCATGAGCAAAGGAACGAGGCCGAGGTGCCTGGAATGTATATTCTCCGGATAGTGCCCCCCCCCCAATGGTTGGCCTCTGGACACCCAAACTGGTCATCAGTTCAAGATGATCCTGGTGAAAAGCTTGGATCAAGCGTGGGGCATGTAAATTCCTAGAAGTTTCCCAGGAGTTATCCTCAGGGGGATACCCTTTCCACTTAATCAGATTCTGGAGCTGTCTTTCCCTCTTCCTGCAACTCAGGATTTTCTCCACTTCAAATTCACTTTCTCCATCGACAAGAACTGATGGAGGAGGTGGCTTCTCCCTGTCAGGAAAAGGGCTAGGAACAACGGGCTTCAGAAAGGGATGCTTGGAATACTGGATGCATTTTGTAGGAATTGGGTAGGGAAAGTTCAAAAGCTACAGGATTCACCATCCTTTTGATCTTGAAAGGCCCTATGAACTTTGGCCCCAATTTCCGTGAGGGAATAGGCAATCTAAGGTTAACGGCTGACAACCATACTACTTTGCCCACCTTAAAGACTGGGTTTTCCTTCCTTCCCTTGTTGTAGTATTTACTGTACTCACCCTGGGCTTTTTGCATAGCTTCCTGTATCCTCTGAAAGTTCAACTGCATGGACGCTATCCGGTCATGTACAGCAGGGACAGAAACCTCGGGAAAGGATCCTGGAAGAAACGAGGAGAGAAAACCGAAGTTAGCCCAGAAAGGTGTCTGATTAGTGGCAGTGTGAATGGAATTGTTGTATGCAAATTTTGGCGTACGGCAGGAGAGTGCACCAGTCATCCTGAGAGTTGGAACAAAAGCAACGGAGATACTGATCCAGGGTTTGGTTTGTTCTCTCCGTCTGGCCGTTGCTCTGAGGGTGGAGACGGATCTTAATTTCCAGAGATTTACACAGCTCCCTCTACAACTTGGAAGTGAATTGGACACCTCTATCCGAGGTGATGCTTTCGGGTACACCATGAAGCCTAATGATTTCTTTGAAAAAGACATTGGCAGTAGCTAAAGTAGAGGGAGTACCTACCATGGGTAGGAAATGTGCCATCTTTGAGAGTCGATCAACAACAAGGATAGTACTGAACCCCCCCCGAGGGAGGTAGGTCCACAATAAAATCCATGGAGATTTCTGTCCACGGCCATTCAGGGATGGACAAAGGTTTTACCAGACCCCAAGACTTGGTATTTGATCTTTTGCTACACTGGCATGGGATGCAGGAAGAGATATAGTCCTTGCAGTCCCGCCTCCAACCTGGCCACCAAAAGGAACAGGAAACCAGTTCCGCGGTGTCCCGAAGTAGCCTGCCAGTTTGTGGTCACGAAAAGTCCTGAGAGTCAAGGGCCTTGCTTCTAGTGGAACAAAGATCTTCCCTCGGGCCCAGAGTAAGCCATCGTGTCTCTCCAAGGAGGGAGTTTCAGAGTCGGGACCATGGCTGGATGCAGTTTTGATGGCGGTCATTAGTTCGGGTTGAGTGATCAGACAAAAATTTTGCGGGGACAAAATGGTACTGGGTTCAACCTCCTGAGAGGTTTCGTGGAACATCTGCTTTTCCATTTTTCGAGCCGGGTCTGTCTGGGTTTTAAATGTTTAGCTGTCCTGAGATACTCCAGATTTTTATGATCAGTCCAGATCATGACAGGATGAGATGCCCCCTCTAGTAGGTACCTCCACTCTTCTAGAGCAAACTTGATGGCCAACAGCTCCCTATCGCCAACATCATAATTCCTCTATGGGGGCTTAACTTCCGGGAAGCAAAGGCCACAGGATGCAGAAGGGTTTTGGGACCCTGTCTTTGAGAGAGAATGGCCCCAGTGGCTGTTTTAGAGGCATCCCCTTCTAGTACAAATGGCAGGGCTGGATCTGGATGCTGTAAGCCCTTGTACACACGGTTGGAGATTCTGACGGAATGTGTCCTATCGGACCGTTTTGTCTGATAATCCGACTGTGTGTGGTATCCATCGGACTGTTTCCATCAGAGTATCCGACGGACCAAATTTTCCAACTTGTCCGTAAAATTTTCCGACAAAATGGTCCGATAGGACATACTCCGATCATGTGTAGCCTACTCCGACAGAAAAAGTGCCATGCATGCTCAGATCAAATTCCTAGACCAAAGCTATTGGCTACTAGCCTGAAAGTAGTACCGTCGTAATGAAATAACATCATCACGTTATGTACAATCAGATTTTCCGAAAACTTTGTCCGACCGTG
This sequence comes from Lithobates pipiens, assembly GCF_037356315.1. NCBI lineage: Eukaryota > Metazoa > Chordata > Amphibia > Anura > Ranidae > Lithobates > Lithobates pipiens. Next base: position 46,589,071 of record NW_027507788.1, on the reverse strand, counting down.
TGTATGCAACAGTTTCTGACAAGATCCAATGGACTTGGTTGTCAGAATGTCTTACCGTGTGTACAAGGGCTAAAATTGGTGCAGATGAGAACAGTGTCTTTAGTTTGATGAAATCCTCCTAGGCCTCCGGGGACCAGCAAAAGCGACTGTTGGTGTGTTAGCTGGGTGATGGGTGCTACAATAGATGAGAAGCCAGCAATAAATCTCTGGTAAAAGGTTGACAATCATATGAATCATTGGACCCCTTTTTTGTCCACAGGAGCCGGCCATTCCTTTATTGCCTTGACCTTCTGAGGGTCCATTGCGACCCCGTTGGTGGAGATGATGAATCCCAAAAACTGCACCGTTGTTTTTTCAAATTCACGTTTTTCTGCTTTGAGGTATAATTTGTGTTTCCTGAGGATTGCAAGGACCTGTTTGACATGTACCTGGTGGAGTTCAATAGTGTCAGAAAAAATAAGGATGTCATCCAGGTACATGACAAGGAAGTCATCGAGATATTTCTGGAAAATATTGTTTACCAGATGCTGGAAGGTTGCCGGGGCGTTGCAAAGGCCAAAGGGCATCACCAGGTATGCGTAATGCCCAAATCTGGACCAGAAGGCAGTTTTTGGGGAACATGGGAGAAGGGATAATGTCGAAGTGTAGAAACTCCTGACCGGAGTCTGTGGTGATGAGAATGGGTCTGGTTTCTTGGGTAATAAGTCCAGAGCAGGGAAGAGGCCCCTTGGAGGTGATACAGGGAGTGAATGGCACAAAGAGGCACAGGTTACCCAGGTGACAGGAGAAGCCTTGCGTGAAGGTCCTTGTGGGGATGAGCAGCTGTGCAAGGGCTGGCAGCACAGCTGACAAAGTTCCGAACCAGGCTGAGGGTCAAACACTGAAAGTCTGTAGCGTAAAACACAGGCTTTGGGAGACACGAGGCAAGTCCAGGTCACAGGCTGAGGGTCAAGGCAAGGAGACAAGAGGCAGGTCCGGGTCACAGGCAGAGGGTCAAACACTGGAGATAAGCGGAGTCCGTTAAACAAGCCATGGGTCAAGGTCCAGGAGATAGGCAGCAGAGTCAAGAACAATCCGGGTCACAACAGGTGCAAGGAACAGGATCAAGTTTAGCAGGAAGTTGAAGACAAACCAGCAACTTGTCTGTGCACAAGAGCAACTTTTATAGGCAGCCCAAAGGGTAACGTTAAGCGTGTGCCAGTGTGCATGTGAGTGCGCCGGGCCGCGAATGTGCATGCGCGGCGGAGGACCGTTTCGCCACGCATGCGGGGAGGAACACCACCGAGGTGCCTGGAATGTCTATTCTCCTGATACCAACCTACTTCCAAAGGTTCGCTGACCTCTATTCAGCACTTAAAAAACTTTTGAACCAGGGAGGTATTGCAATTTTACAAATGGAAGAAAGCTTTTGAAAAAGTTTATTCCAACCTTTTATTTTACTGTTCCAAAACCAAATAGGGCATTTACCCCATCTGGGACTTGCAGGCTTTACAATTACTTCAGCACTTCCAACAGAATCCATAAAGTCTTTCATAGCCTCCCTCCACTAGGAGGACTTTCTATCCACAGGGGATATCAAAGATTAGGGATGAGCTTCGTGTTCGAGTCGAACGTACGTTCGACTCGAACATTGGCTGTTCGGCCGTTTGGCGAATTCCGAACGTTTGGGCCGTTCGCGTCAAAATTCGAGTGGCGCGCGCGCGGACCACAATGCACTGCGGTGGCACAGTGCATTGCTGCCCCATGATTGGCCAAGCATGCACTGTGACCCCGCATGCTTGGCCAATCGCAGCGCCAGCAGCGAGGAGAGCCATGATTGGCCACAGGCATCCTGCCTGTGGCCAATCATAGCTCAGGCTGTGTAGTGCACGCCCCACACTATATAAGGCCGCCTTTGAGGCGGCCTCGTGTAGTGTGTTAGCATCTGAAGCAGTGGGTGTTCTGTGTACCTTCAACACAGTACACACCGATCGTTTTTGGCTGATTTCCTATCTTGCTGCTGTGTAGTGGTTGTTGTCTGTGCCCTGACCGCAGTATACACCACTATATTCACCTCACCTATATAGCTAGTGATCTAGCTTTAACCACTTAACAACTGCCCATTGCCGATTAACGGCTTAAGGGCGGTTGTTTAACTCTGAGAGGCCGTTAATTAACGGCCTCCCAGAATTCTGCTCTCGCGCGGCCCCTGGGGCGCGCACTCGAGAGCATCCGTGACCGCCGGGTCCCATCACGGATCACGGTAAACGGCCGCTCGTCGCGGCCGTTTACCACGTGATCGCTCCGTCAAATGACGGAGTGATCACTTGTAAACAAACTGGCGTCATGTTATGACGCCGGTTCCTCCCTCCCCTCTCTGTACCGATCGGTACAGCGGAGGGGAAAGAGATCGGTGTCAGCAGCGATGTGGGCTGCATCTGCAGTGCCCACATCGCTGCTCACCGAATTTAACCCCTCAATTCCCTGCCAATACTCTGCAATACCAGTGCATACTCTGCAGTACCCTGCCATTACTCTGCAGTACCCCGCCATTACTCTGCAGTACCCCGCCATTACTCTGCAGTACCCCGCCATTACTCTGCAGTACCCCGCCATTACTCTGCAGTACCCTGCCATTACTCTGCAGTACCCCCCAATACACTGCAGTACCCGCCATTACTCTGCAGTACCCCCCAATACTCTGCAGTACCCCGCCATTACTCTGCAGTACCCCGCCATTACTCTGCAGTGCAGTACCCTGCCATTACTCTGCAGTACCCTGCCATTACTCTGCAGTACCCCCCATTACTCTGCAGTAATCCCCATTACTCTGCAGTACCCTGCCATTACTCTGGAGTACCCCCCAATACTCTGCAATACCCTGCCATAAATTGCCATACCCAGCCATACTCGGAGATACCCAGCCATACTCTGTGATACCCTGAAATACCCAGCCATAGACGCCCCCCACCCCTCACCGCCCTCCAGTGCTTCTACCAACTCGCCAGTACGATCAAAGCCAGAATCTTTTTTTTATTTTTTATTTCAGGCTTCCCAGCCTAGAGGTGAGATGTGGGGTCATATTGACCCCCAGATTTCACTGTAAAGAGGACCTGTCACCCCATATTCCTATTACAAGGGATGTTTACATTCCTTGTAATAGGAATAAAAGTGATCAAAAATATATTTTTGGGGAAAAAAATGTCAAACTAAAATAAATAAAGTAAAATGAACAATAAAAAAAAAAAAAAAATAATTAAAGCGCCCATGTCCCCATGTGCTCGCATGCAGAAGCGAACGCATGCGTAAGCCCCGCCCACATATGAAAACGGTGTTCAAACCACACATGTGAGGTATCGCCGAGAACGTTAGAGCGAGAGCAATAATTCTAGTCCTAGACTTCCTCTGCAACTCAAAACATGTAACCAGTAAAAAAAAATTTAAAGCGTCGCCTATGGGGATTTTTTAAGTAGCGACGTTTGGCGCCATTCCACGGGCATGTGCAATTTTGAAGAGTGACATGTTTGATATCTATTTACTCAGCATAACTTCATCTTTCACTTTATGCAAACATTGGGCTAACTGTATTGTTTTTTTTGTTTGTTTTTTAAGCACAAAACTGTTTTTTCCCCCCAAAAAACGCGTTTGAAAAATTGCTGCGCAAATACCGTGTGAGATAAAAATTTGCAACGACCACCATTGTATTCTCCAGGGTCTTTGCTAAAAAAAAAAATATATATAATGTTTTGGGGTTCTCTGTAATTTTCTAGCAAATAAATGATGATTTTTACATGTAGGAGAGAAATGTCAGAATTGGCCTGGGTGCTCCAGAACGCCTGATGGCGCTCCCTGCATGTTGGGCCTCTGTATGTGGCCACGCTGTGTAAAAGTCTCACACATGTGGTATCGCCGTACTCGGGAGTAATAGCAGAATGTGTTTTGGGGTGTAATTTGTGGTATGCATATGCTGTGTGTGTGAAATAACCTGATAATATGACAATTTTGTGGAAAAAAAAAAAGGAAATAGGCCGTCAGTACTTCAGGTGTGATCAATTTTCAGATATTGGCACCATAGCTTGTGGACTCTATAACTTTCACAAAGACCAAATAATATCCACCAATTTGTACTTATTTTTACCAAAGATATGTAGTAGTATGAATTTTGGCCAAAATTTATGAAGAAAAAATTACTAATCTGCTAAATTTTATAACAGAAACGAAGAAAAATTCATTTTTTCGCAGAATTTTTGGTCCTTTTTCTTTTATAGCACAAAAAATAAAAAACTGAGAGGTGATTAAATACCACCAAAAGAAAGCTCTATTTGTGTGAAAAAAGGACAAACATTTCCTATAGGTCCAGTGTTGCATGACTGAGTAATTGTCATTCAAAATGTGAGGGCACCGAAAGCTGAAAATTGGTCTGGTTATTAAGGGTGTTTAAGTGCCCAGTGGTCAAGTGGTTAATAATAGAGCTTGCAGTCAGTAGTGTTAGGAGATAGTGCGTGCTGTCTGCGTGCTCTGTACCCAGTACATACCGCTATAATATAGGGCAGGCCCCTACTTTCAAACATCCAACTTACAAACATCTCCTACTTGCAAACGCAAGGAGACAGCAGCAAGTGAGATGAAAAAAGATGGACGACAAAACAAATTATACAGGGGTGATAACCCTTCCCTATGTTTTCCAAAAAGCTTAAAAATAGTTTTTTGGACTGGAGCTACACTTTAAAAATGTACCGGTTGAAAATTACAAACAGATTCAACTTAACACAACAAACCTACACAGTCCCTGTCTTGTTTGCACCGCCTGTATACTGCTGTTCTGAGTATATAGGGCCTGGGGGCCACACGCATTTCCTTTTTTTAATATGGGTACGGGGTTCCCCTTAATATGCGTACAAGACCCAAATAGGCTGGTAATGGGCAGGGAGGGCTACCCATGCCATTTTTCTGAATGATTTTCAACCATATTGCAGGAACCAGATATAACATTAAAACCGCAAGCAGTTTTAAATGGTGTTATTTCCGTTTAATGTCATTTTGTGCAGGGACTGTTCTAAACACGGGAAACACGTGGCACTTCACAGGCATACTACAGACACCCCCCAGGCACCATATTTAAAGGAATATTTCACTTTTTTTTCACTTTAATCATCATTAAAATCAGTGCTCCCGCCAAAACGGCCGTTTTTAAAACTTTTTTTTGCAGTGACCCATGTCCCCTGAGGCAGGAGGCAGGTCCCCAAACCCTTTTTAGGACACTATCTTGCATATTAGCCGTTAAAATTAGCACTTTCCATTTCGAACGTTCGAGTCCCATAGACTTCAATGGGGTTCTAACGTTCGTAACGAACGCGGGGGTCGTTCGCAAGTTCTGGTGCGAACCGAACCGGGGGGTGTTTGGCTCATCCCTATCAAAGATACATACTTGCATGTCTTTCCAGTGAACCAACATTCTCTTGTTTGCAGTGGGCACAAAACAACCAGTTTGTTGAGTTACTGTCTATTCTATCACCGGTTCCTTGAGTGTCCAACAAAGGTATGACCCCTGTTCTAGCTCCAAGGATATTCCCATTGTGAGATGTCCTCCTGTTGAGGTAAAGTGATACAGCCTATTCAGATCCTAAAAAGGTTTGGTTGAATCCTAAACTTTCCAAAATAAGTGATGAAACCAACACAATACTTGGAAAAGCTGGGTCCAGTCCTAAATGAGGCCCAAGCCAGGATCTGTGTTGCAGGTGGGGGATACCGAATATGGACTTCCCGGCCTCCAGGTTCAAAAATGAACTGAAAAGTTTTACCTAAAGATGCAGAGACCCTCTGGCAGTTGATGCTCTGGTAGCTCTTTGGGATCAGTATCGCCTGATCTATGTTTTTCCTCTTCTGAAATCCCTTTCTTGTTTGCCCTGCAGGATTTTGATGAAGGGTATTCCAGTGATACTCATAGCTCTAGACTGGCACATAGAAGAAAGCAGATACGGTTGATCTGGCAGAAGATTCATCAAGTTGGAGTGCCACATCCATGTAGAGCAAAGTGACAGAACAGCAGGTCACATTGCCTGCAGGAAGAAAAAGTGGCACTTGTAAAATGCTTATAATTCTGAGGGAGGGAGCCTTTTCAGAGACATTGACACTTTGCTGGGCTTTTAATAGAGTTTTCAATAAAAAGAATAGAGCTTGCTTGTACCCCAGATTGCGAGAAAAGGCTGAGAAAAGTTCAATAGGTGGGCACTTCCGATCTAAGTGTGCAGCAACAATTTCAAAAAATCCTTGGTGTTTTGTGTTAAGATTATATTTCATTAGGATTGTGCTCAATAGTGACTGAGGGGAATAAGTGATATCTGCCAACTGTTATGAATTTGTTGACAAAATATGTTCAGCAACGGCAATGAGACAGGACAGTGATTAATGTTTTGTGTTACTCTGAGATCTTGTGGCACTGTAACTTTATGCTACCTGAGACTCATTTCATTTAACAATTTAGCCTTTTTTATGAGTTAATTTATAACCTAATCTCCTGTTAAGAGTTCCTGTGAAACATAAGTGCTATTAAGGCAATGCAGAAAAATCTGGCATGGCGACAAACATTGTCTACCTCACCAGGAAACAAATGTAAACAAAGTACCAAGGAGAAGGAAAAGGCTTTGTGCAAAATATAAGAAATACGTATTCAAATTGTCTAAAGACATTGAGATATGTGCATACAGGACTGTTGGGGTTGAAGTCCATCACACTGTACATGGCACAGACATCAAGCAGGCTACAAACAGCCGCAGATTTATTACAGTGATAAGAAATTTGATTATTTTAAAAGGAAGGGCATGGTGCCATAGAAACTGTTCCAGTAAAAAAGTATGTTTGACCAGGCTTCACACATGGCTAATCCAGACTGGCCTTACAGGAAGAAAATTGATCATTTAATAGAAAGACTTATCTTCCACTGTTGAGTCTCCGTCTATGCTAATATTGTTGTCTACATGCAGTATTTCCTGTTCCATAGGGCTATTCCATGTGACTGTTCCATTAAAGTAATTGTAAAGTCCTATTTGTTTTAGTTAAAGATAACAAACATGTTATTCTTACCTAAACAATATAAACAGATCTTGTGCATTGACACATTAGCAATCAGCCTAGATACTGACAGTGTTGTAACAGTAAATAATATAGTTCAAGAAAATGGTCAAAAAGAAGAAAGGAAATGGTGGATATCAAACGATTCAAAAAATAAAATGGAATATATCAAAAATGAATAAAAATAGCCAGAGTCCATACACGAATATATGCTCATATATAAAAGAAAAGTCCACTTCTCCAATATGTCATATCATAAACTCAATTTCCATCTATAATGGATATCCAATAGAAAATGAGCTCACAGAACTCTCACCTCAAATCTGTAAATAACCAGTATCAACACCATAACGGCAGCCGTTATCCTTCTATTCCTCCATACTTCAATATGGCTTCCCCGTCTTTAAAGAATTATCCAGGAATTATGCACCAAGTGATGGGATTCGGTGATGGACACACTGTGTCTGGCCCTATGTGTTCAAATGGTGACCAAAATCACCACAGGAGGAAAGGAAGGAAAATAATGCCTCCAATAGTGTAGTATGTTAAATAACCACATATATGGGCGTGGCCTGATGCATGGAGAGGTGAGACATGCTTGCACACAGGTCCTGGCTTCCTCGACTCCACGGACCTCATAACAGCCAGTAAACCAGGCGAAAAAAGACTAATGGGGAAGGATAAGTTCAAGGAATCTAAGGGCAACGGTGGACACCATCCAGGGGGTGATTTCGATTATTATCTTGGAAGTTTCAGATCTACTTCACAGCGCCGGATGGAATCCGATATGGTGCCGGCCCCGACGTTCCCAGCACGTTCTGAATCAGCTCTACACACTCAGGTGAGCGCACACAGCCAATTTTCATTCCCTGAGGGCCCTTATTTTACACCCAGGCTTACCAGAAGCCGATATAATGTCTCCCTGGGATCAGGGGAAGGATGGGACATAGAGGCTCAGATTAGATCCCTCTACAGCTATATCAGGTCCCTGCCCACTAAAGCAGACTTTGAGCACTGTGTACACAGGATTGAGAAAACTTACAAGAAAGATTTCTGACCTAAAGAAGGACATGGGGGCACGCTTTGAAGATATAGAGGGCACTGCAGACAGCCTGCATGACTCTGTGCATATGCATGACAGAATCCTTAATGCTCACGCGGTCATGTTGCAACAGCTCTCTTATCAACAAGACGATCTCGAAAATCGCAGTTGTCAAAATAACATACACATACGGGGGATTCCAGAGTCAGTTGACCCCAAAAATGTACCTGCGGCTGTGTCAGCCATTTTCAATCAATTGCTTCAACGCCCTAAAGATGACCCAATTGAATTGGACCGAGTGCACCTCACGACAGGCCCCCGCACTCCTGATCCCTCCTTTGTGCGTGATACATTGTGCCAGATCCAAAATTACAAGGTAAAGGAGAACATCATGAGGGCTGCCAGTACACAGCACATGATCCTTTTTAATCATGCACCTGTTATGAGGAAAGCTTTGAAGTCACTTACGCAACTCCTGCTATCGAAACAGATTAAGTACCAATGGTGATTCCCGTTCCACCTTCAAGTACACCATGAGGGTAAAACCGACATCTTTCGTACGATAGGAGATCTATGGCAGAAATAGGGCTGCAAACGTAATTCCAGACCTTCCTAGCAACAGGATCCCAACGATTGAACTGCCTCAGAGGGCTATTTTGCCCTATCTCTTTTTTCTCTGCCAGGGACCCCTCCTGAGCCGTGCCTGGACCCGTGAGGGTCTGACTAAATTTTGATTGCTCCTTTTCTTTTTTTTCTGTATTGTTCTGTTCACCTTTTTTTTTTATTTTATTTTTTATTAACAGACAGAGTGTGACCTCATTCTTAATTTCTTATGTTTTACATCCATATGTTTCAGGATTTGATTTTATACACTCTCATAAGCTATGGTCCCTTTATTTTGCTCTTATAAAGGTTTGAAGTATGTTAATCTACTTAGTCAGATCTCTCCTCTCAAGTCTAAATGTACAACAATAACCCCAAGCTTAATTTTATGCTATTCATTTTGCTGGTTTTACTATATACAGTACATCTTATGACCTTTAATGTTGAATATTATGTTGCTGCTACTTTGTTTTCTAGAAGGTCATGACTAATTTTGTGATTTCCCCGTGGAGCCAGGGTGAGGGGGGCTGCTCTGTTCTGTGGTTTTGCCTTGCACCCCCCCCCCCCCCCCCCAAGGGTTTTTTGTTTTTCCTCAGTGCCATAATGGGCATTGTGGAGTACACTGATGTGTACCTCAATGGAAGTTTTTTTTATACCTTGCTATTGATCTTTTGGAGCCACCTAGCCTTTTTTGTTATGGTTCTTTTATTTTTCCTCTTGACCTGTTGGGCCCATTCCCCCAAGACACTATATGTGAACTTTACACTGTTTGTTTCTCTGATTATTGAAGGGAAGGGATGTGGCCATTCTTGCAATTGTCCGTATTACATATATAAGGTCATTCTGTGTTCTGCCTTTTTTTTCCTTTCTCCTCTTTCATCTCTCATCTGCCTTTTTACTTTACCTATATCCCTCTGCCCTCTCCCCTCTGTCTTCCCCCTCCTTAAATACAGATCGTCTCTGTCCCTCTCCTCGAGTGAAGTCGTCTCCTGACCCATCAGCCATACGTACGCCGTCCCGCACCTTCTTAGACTCCCTATGGCGAATGATGGACCAATAGCCCTAGCCTCTTTTAATTGTAGGGGTTTTAACACGCCTGAGAAGCGGAGCCAGACACTATCACTTTCATAAAATGCATTCTAAAATTTTACTTTTGCACAGGTACTATACCACCCCTGCACAATAGATATTACCCACAGAGGTTCCATAGTACTAACCCTCAGGCTAAATCCAAGGAGGTACCTGTTGCCTTTCATAAATATTTTAACCCAGAGGTAGTAGACTCCCTCATAGATGATGCAGGTCATTACATATTTCTGAAACTGAAGCTAAAGAATTTTCTTTTCAAAGTGGTTAACATCTATGTTCCTAACGTGGGTCAGGCTCGGTTCCTTTCATCGGTCCTCACCAGACTGTGCTCCTTCCGGGTCCATCATTCATCATTGGTGGAGATCTTAATGTCACATTGTCCCCATCCACCGACACATCCTCGGGTAAGTCCTCTTTTCCCTACTCAACACTGACACGTATAAAATCATTGTTACACTCCTCCCATCTGGTGGATGTCTGGCAGGTCCAGCATCCCACAGAGAGGGACTACAGTTACTACTCTATTGCACACAATTCCTATAGTAGATTTGATCACTTTGTCATCTCACAATCCCTGTTAGAACCCCCCCCTCCACGCATCGATCATCACATTCTTTGGTCAGACCATGCCCCAGTCAATCTGACCTTGGCCCGCCTCCTGCGATTTGCAGGGGAATGAATTGGAGACTCAACGACAATTTACTACGAGACTCTGTATGCGTTGCCAATGTCTCTAAAGCCATTAAAAATGTCATCGTTTATCACTCCTCACATATGACCTCCCCCTCAACCAATGGGAAACCTTAAATGACACTGGGAATTCTCATACAACATGGTTCTCGCCTCAAGAAAATTAGAGCTGACGACATACGCAGACTCCTTGCCATGATTGCAGAACTTGAACCCATTCATAAATGTGACCTGCTACTTTCGTCCAGCTCTCTAATGCCCGCAGAGACCTACAACAACTTCTAGACTCGCGCTCGATTGCTAGAGATAAAGCACGTTACCACTATTACTCATTGGCACACAAATGCGGTAAACACCTGGCGAGGACTAGCCACCCCAGACCGCCTCATCATTCTATCCCCTTTATTGTCCAACTCAATGAAGACAAAACATTTAATACATCCGGCATCTCTGCATCTTTCCAACAATACTACTCGTAACTGTATAATCCTCCGCGTGCAGCCCCGGACATTCAGCCCTCCCCACCTGGTGACCCCATGCGGGACTACATTGCAGAGACAGTACTACCCACTGTTGAAGTGTCAAATGCTCTAACGCTCCACTTCTGAATTCCTACAAGCCATTAAAGACCTGAAAATAGGCAAATACCCTGGGCCTGACGGATATACACCCCGGTTTTACAAAACTTTTGCCCCACAACTGGCACCCCTTTTAATGAAAGCTTTTAACTCAATCGAAAATTCCAACCTCCCCTCTAAAGGACTTCTATCTGCCAATATTTCCATTATACCTAAACCAGGCAAAGATCCATCCCAATGTAGTAGCTATCGGCCCATCTCCTTGCTTAACATCGATCTTAAGCTGTTTGCAAAAGTTCTGGCCACCCGCTTGTCCCCCCTGCTCCCGAAGGTGATACATAACGATCAGGTGGGGTTCGTCCCAGGCCGAGAGGCGAGGGACAACACCAACAAAACAATACATCTCATATCTCTGATACAGCGCAAAGGACTGAGGGCTTGCCTTCTGTCCTTTGACACTGAGAAGGGTTTTGACAGGGTCTGCTGGAGGTTCCTGCAACTGTCCCTTGAACAACTTGGCCTTGGTTCGTCCTTTATTACCAAAGTAATGTCTTTGTACTCCCAACCCTCAGCCACTGTCCTAGTAAATGATACTATGTCAGAACCTTTTGATATTTCAAATGGCACAAGACAGGGCTGCCCCCTCTCCCCCCTCCTCTGGTTATTATCATTGAACACCTTTCTTGTGCCATACGCCAAAACGCCTACATTCACGGCATACAAACGCCATCTGCCCATTACAAGCTATCTCTTTATGCCGAAGACCTCCTAGTTTATATTCAGAACCCACGTACCTCACTACCATCCTAACTTATGGAATTCCATCACTTTGGCACTTTTAGTAACTTTAAGCTTAATATAGCAAAGACAGAAGCTCTTAATATCTCCCTTACTACCTCTACATTATCCCTACTGAAGTCCAACTTCTCATTTCATTGGCAAACAAAAGGTATTTCCTATCCCGGAGTCATTATCCACTCCAACCTAACCAACTTATTTCCCCTTAATTATATCCCCTTACTTTCCCGTACACTGAAAGACTTGGAGGAATGGGGAGGATCCTCTTTACCATGGTTCGGGAGAATTAATACCCTAAAAAAGATGATCCCCATCTTAGTTCCCAAATCATTTTATGCCTCCTTACTATCCCTAGCCATTAGATTCATGTGGAATCGGGGGCTCCCAAGAGTTACGTTTAATCTACTCACTCTCCTGAAGATGCAGGGTGGGACAGGCCTTCCCGATTTTGAAATATATTATAAAGCTGTCCATATGGCAATTGTTTTGGAGTGGTTCCCTCTCCCATTTTAGAAGGCTTCAGTATCAATAGAGCAAGATCTTTCTCCGGTTGACCTCCGGGCTCTATTCTCTTGTTATAAACATGACTATTCTCGCTTGCCCTTCCTCTCCCCATTGACATTGGCCTCTCTTAAACTTTGGTACAATAGGGGCCTTCACACCATTCTCTCTTCTGATCCGGGTCCCTTGACATCTTTTTCGACAACCCCGCGTTCCCACAGGGAGTAGGAGCATTGACCCTGGGTTCCTTCAAACGTTCGGAATGGCCTCAAGGTCACTCCTTTGTACACAACTCACAGGGGACCCTGTTTTCTCAGGAGGGTCCTGGTGACTGGCTCACTGCCCTACATATGTCTACGTACACCTAACACTTACACCCCTCTTCCCAAATACACCGCACATATACTGGTTTGAAGATCTGTGTTCCCTTCAGGAAACGCTCAGACATCTTCTCTCTTCCCTATATAGCTTGTTACAGGCCTTAACACATGACCAATTGCCACATTACACAAGGATGTGGTCTGCGGACCTGGGTGAGGACATCTCCATACCAGAATGGCAAACATCTTTCCACTTTACACATAAATCAACAATCTCTTGTTGTTCTCAAGAAAAGAATTATAAGATCCTATCTAGGTGGTACATAGATCCCGCCACTCTGCAAAAAATCTTTCCATCTTCGCCGGCCACCTGCTGGTATTGCGATGTCTCTGCTGGGACTTATCTACACATCTGGTGGGACTGTGAGAGGATCCACCCCTTCTGGACTCAAGTGTTTGAATGTTACAATTTTATCTATGATAAGAAAATACTGGCCTCCCCAAAGATTGCCCTCCTTTCTATATTGCCCGGGTCAATGAAATCGCAAAAACAAAACATACTCCGCTTTTTCATGTCTTCCGCTAGGCAACTCATGCCTGCATTTTGGAAAACTCAGATTACCCCTCCACTATCACGTTGGGTCACTACCATGAAAGACACTATGAGGATGGAGGAGATGCTAGCCCTTGATAATGACACATATGCCAAATTTACAATGTTGTGGTCAGTCTGGCTCCACTTCTCCTCCTCTGACACCTTATTGAATAAGTTGTCGTACTCGCAGCGGCACTCTTAGTGCCCCCCGGGCCCCCCTCCAACCCTCCTCTATGCTCCTCCCTACCTTATACCTACATGTCTTCTCTTGATTAACCCCCCTTACCCCCCCTCCCCCTTTTCTTTTTCTTTCTTCTCTTTACCTTGGTCTTTTTCTATTTTCTTCTCTTACTCAATGCAATTTACAAGTATTACATTGTGTTGTGAACCATGAGTACTGTTAATTGACATTATATAATATGTTGGGAAAAGGGCTTCCTTCTCGATGTTACAATGTTAAGTAACTAGGTGCCTAGCTATGGGCAATAGCCATCGGGCTGACTCCTTGTATATTTGAACTTGTAGCCATCTACTGATTATGTTCATCTCATGTTGTTCACTGTGTTTTTTGTTTTTTTTTCTATGAAAATGCTAATCAATATATTTTCAACACTAAATAACCACATATCATTTATTAAATAAAAATAGTTGGACTCATACATAAAACAACATGGAAAATACAGAATATGGCGTTCTATACACCTTCTCCCTTCACTTTCGGTATCCGGTCTACATCCACTTCCAGCCACTCCCTACACATTACGTCACCACGTGACTTCATCAGGGGAACTGGATTGGCTTTTGTGGACTTCCTATTAAATCGTCAAACCGGAAGTGTTCGGGCAGCCAATTTATCACAGCTTGCTATACTAATATTAGCGTGGCCTTTTAGATGATGATTTAAGGCCTACAAGAAAATGACCAATTATCAAGAATTGTAATTATGCCCCCTGTTAAACAGGGGCATAAAAATTTGGGCTTAGGCTGTGGTGGCACAACACTCTAAAGCCTCACAGATACTTTTGTTGAGCGCAGGAACAGGCCCTGCTGTAAAATATTAGATCACAAATTGTAATTATGTGCCCCTGTAAAACAGGGGCAGAAAAAAATTGGGCCTTAGGTGGTGGTGGTGGTGGTGACAGTGGCACAACACTGTAAAGCCTCATAGATACTTTTGTTGAATGCAGGAACAAGCCCTGCTGTTAATTATTTGATCAAAAATTGTAATTACGTGCCCCCCGTTAAACGGGGGCAGAAAAATTGGCCTTAGGCGGTGGTGGTGGCACAACACTGTAAAGCCTCACAGATACTTTTGTTGAGTGCAGGAACAGGTCCTGCTGTGAAATGTTAGATCAAAAATTATAATTACGTGCCCCTGTTAAACAAGGGCAGAAAAATTGGGCTTTAGGCAGTGGTGGTGGTGACAAAACACTGCAACCACTCACAGATGTCATGGTTATGCAGTGATCTTCCTGTGTTTGCTTACCTTCCCTCATGTCTTCAGACTAAGAAGCCAGCTACTTCCACCTGGTGGTTTTTATAACCTCTCCTCTAAGCATGGCTCCACCCCAGGCCCTATCAGGGAGCCCTATATAAACCTGTGCACTGCAGGCCTCAGGGCTGATCAACCATTGTGTATTATTTGTGTGTTAGCTTCCTGTTTCCTGCCGTGTGCTCTGCTACTGTTTTCCGTTACCGACTTTGGCGTGTCTTGACTATCCTTGTTTGCCTGTGATCCTGACCTTTTGGCGTGTACTCGACTATTCTCTTGTCTGCTTGTGGCCCCGACCTTGGCTTTGTCCCTCATCCCTATCCTCCTGTTGCCTACTGTGGGTGTGAGCTGGGGGACCCTGGGGGTCGCGACCTGGAGCCAGTTGCAGCCAAGTCCATCCTCACCACTGGAGGCTCTGGTGAACACCTGCTGGCTCTTAGACTCCACGGCCCGGGGAATCTTACGCTCTATCCCCAGTGGGATCTGTCTCCCATCTGCAGCAGTCAGCCGTAGGGTACACAACCTTGCGGTGCACTCCTGATCCTTTGGTGTGCACCTGTCACCTTGCCTCAAGGTGACCTGACAACAGATACTCTTGTTGAGTGCAGGAACGAGCCCTGCTGTTAAATATTTGATAAAAAATTGTAATTACACGCCCCTGTTAAACAGGGGCAGAAAAATTGTGCCTTAGGCGGCGGTGGTGGTGGTGGCGGCAGAAGCTATCATCATTAAGGTTGAGGAGAAATAGGATAGTCACTCAGCATTTGCAGTCTTCAAGGGTTCCCACGGATCCAACATCCATAGAAAAATCAATCGATTACATCAGAATCACGTCCTTGGTAGCTGGTTAACCAAGACTGATTCATTTTAATGAATGTGAGTCGATCACATTCATTAAAATGAATCGGAGTCTGTCGACAGGCGCACTCTGTGATCCGTTACAAAGCCTCCAACATCACTGAATGTGTATTCAGAAAGAACGCTAGATGCAGGACAGGCCAGTAGCTCAATTGCATATTGAGCAAGCGCTGGAGAGTGGTCTATCCTCAAGACCCAGTAACCCAGTGGATGCTCTGTTGGTCTCCAAGTCTGATTCAGATGCTGGTGATCGTTGCTGGAACTGATCAGACCCGAGCGCTGAGGACTGAAGAACTGTCTGAAGGCATTGGTCAGGCGGCCACCTTCTAGACAGCTCTTTTTGTGACTGCTCGAAGCCTCAGCAACACGTTGTCCAGCACCAGGAAATTGTAACCTGCCAGGCTCTGGAAACATATTGCACAAACCTTTCTGCAAGACCTCCCGAAGATGTTTAATCCTCTGCTCCCTCTGCGAAGGCTGGATAAGTTCTGCAACCTTACCCCTTGTAATGTGGATCAAGAAGGGTTGCCAGACAGTAATGATCCCTCTCCTTGATACCACTAATCCTAGAGACCACTAATCCTAGAGTCCATTCCCAGGCTTTGCAGATCAGGGAGGCCATGTAGTGTAGGTTTGCAGAGATATTCAATCCTGAGTCCTCTGGGTCACTAAGGATCACATGATCCTCAACCACCTCTTCCCAGCCACGTACAACTCCATGGGTTTCTGGGGACTGAAAATTATACCTTGAAGACTGCTGCTGATGCTGAGTGTTACGCTCCACCTCCATGCTGGCACAGTTCTCCTCCTCCTCTCCTTCCTGTGTGATCGCTGGGCCTGCGGGAATACTAGTATCTGGAAAAAGGGGGCCTTGAGAGGTAAGAAAGTCCTCCTCTTCCTCCCACTGTTTTGCCTCCAAGTGCCCTGTCCATTATTCCATGAAGTGTGTGCTCCAACAGGAAGACAAGAGTGACAGTATCACTGATGCATGCACTGTCACTGCTCACCATCCTCGTGGCCTCCTCAAATGGTGACAGGACAGTACATATATCCTCAATCAGTAGCCATTGGCATGGCAAAAAAAGACCAAGCTCCCCTGACCCTGTACTGGTGCCATACTCACACAGGCAGGGCCGTTTGAAGGAATTTGGGGCCCCAGGCAAAATGGACATGGAGGCCCCCCAACCCCCCCCGCATGCATGCACGTAAAGCCTACAGGAATCACAGCATAGTGATACAGTTTAAGTTCACCAACACTTTATATAAATAAAGTTTTACAGTGCAAATACTGCTGTTGCATATAATGTGCATAAAATTTGAACTTTTTCAACATTTGCAAAAAAACACCACTGTACCATAAAATCAAATATACATTAAAAAAGTGCACAATAACTAAATCCAGCATACTTAACCACTTGCAGACCGCTGTTGGGATATATATACGTCTGCAAAATGGCACAGCTGGGTAAAGTAACGTACCCGTACGTTACTTTGAATTTCCTCACTGTGCACGTGCCTGTCGCAAGCTCTGTGAGCGTGCCTGTGGGATCCGTAGACTTAATTACTGCGGGGATACCTGCGATCATGTCATGGAGCTGAAGAACGGGGAGATGCCGATGTAAACAGCATCTCCCAATTCTGCCTAATGACTGGACACTTATTGTCTGCTTCCGGTCATCGGCAGTAGAGATCAGTATCACATCACACACAGCCCCTCCCCCAGACAGTTAGAAACACTCCACTAGGACACACTTAACCCCTCCCCCCAGTGGTTAACCCCTTCACTGTCAGTGACATTTTTACAGTAATCAATGCAATTTTATAGCATTAATCGCTGTATTAATGCCAATGGTCCCAAAAATGTGTCAAAATTGTCCAATGTGTCCACCATAATGTCGCAGTCACAATAAAAATTGCTGATCACCGCCATTACTAATAAAAAAAAAATATTATTAAAAATGCCATAAAACTATCAACTATTTTGTAGACGCTATAACTTTTGTGAAAACCAATCAATAAATGCTTATTGCAATTTTTTTTACCAAAAATATATAGAAGAATACGTATCGGCCTAAACTGAGGGAAAAAAAAATGTTATATATATTTTTGGGGGATATTTATTATAGCGAAAAGGAAAAAATAATGCTATTTTTTCAAAATTGTCACTTTTTTTGTTTATAGCGCAAAGAATAAAAACCGCAGGGGTGATCAAATACCACCAAAAGAACGCTCTATTTGTGGGAAAAAAAGGACGTAAATTTTGTTTGAGAGCCACGTCGCATGACCGCGAAATTGTCAGTTAAAGCGACGTAGTGCCGAATCGCAAAAAGTGATCTGGTCAGGAAGGGGGTAAATCCTTCCGGTTCTGAAGTGGTAAAAACACACACACACACACACACACACACACACACACTCACATTAAAAATTTTCAGTTCTCACAAACGTGCAAATTATCTAAAACTGCTGTTTGCGAGCCTTGTTTTCTGCAACCTGATTCAAAAAAGAAGCAATAAGATGGAAATGGGATGGTAAAGAAAGAAAATGTAAAGAAAGCTATGGTATTTGTTTTTATTATGGTTAGCAAGCTACCATATTTTTATTACTAAATGGGTCTTGATGACTGCCTCCCTCCTTACTACTCGCCCCGTGTTCTTTTTAACCCCCCTCCCTACCATGTACCGCGCGGCAGGAAATTCAGCTTTCTGTTCCCGGCTGGCCGGACTGAAATGAAGTGAGCATTCAGTGTGTGCACTTCCTGTCAGTCCAGCTGGGAACAGGAAACTGAATCTCCTATACCGCACAGACTGGATGAGGAAGGAAGAGGAGCTCGGCCATGCTACAAACTGCAGCTTATAGGAATCGGCGGCTGGCGGCGTGGCTGGGGCTGGGGCCCCAGACCAGCTCGGGACCCCAAGCAATTGTTTGTTTTGCCTGTCATGTCGTGATGGCCCTCTGCTGTGTGTGCAGCCGCTGCAGCATTGCGAACATTAAATTCCACCTGGTGGGCATGTCACAAATGAGGCAGTTCTTGGGCAGGTTGCATTCTCTTTGAATGTCAGCCAGCCGAGCACTGATATTATATGACTGGCAGAAATGACCACAGACTTTCCTGGCTTACCCGGGTACCTGCACAAGAACCGCTGCACCACCAAATTCAGGGCGTGAGCCAAACAGGGAACATGGGTCAAGTGTCCCTGTTGGAAGGCAGAGAGGAGGTTGGTGCCATTGTCACATACAACCATTCCTGGCTGAACCACTTCTGAGCCTGCCGCTAAAGAGCTGACAGAATCTCTGCCCCAGTGTGGCTCCTGTCCCCTAAGCAGACCAACTCAAGCACAACATGGCATCTTTTTGTCTGAGTGGTTGCATAGCCCCTTAAACCCCTACAGAGCACCGCTGGTTCAGAGAAGAAATCTGCAGAGGAAGAGGCCATAGAGGAAAAAGAGGAGGGGGTGGAGGAGAGAGCTGTGGCAGAATCACCACTACTAGCATTTTAGAGGCGTTGTGGTGGAACAAGCTCCAACAATACTGAACCCTGTCCTGCATCTTTCCCAGCTGCCAGCAGAGTTACCCAGTGTGCCGTGAAAGAAACGTAACATCCCTGTCCATGCCTGCTGGACCATGAGTCAGCAGTAATATGCACCTTTACTGTGGATCACCCTGTCCAATGAGGCCAAGACATTGCCTTCCACATGTTGGTAGAGAGCAAGAATGGCTTTCCGTGAAAATAAATGGCGTTTGGGAACCTGCCACTGAAGTACTGCACATTCCACAAATTCACAAAAGGGGACAGAGTCTTTCAGCTGAAAAGGCAGCAGTTACAATGCTAGCAATTTGGAAAAGCTGGCATTCAGATGCTGAACATCTGGATGGCTGGGACTGAATTTCTTTCAATGGTTTAACAACTGGGGTAGGGAAATTTGCCTCCTAAAATATGATGTTGGTGTACCGCTAGCAGATTGGCCGCAAGTACTTGGGACACCTATTTCTATACCTTCATTCCTCTCAGTGCAGGTTTATGATAGGACTGGAGGTATAGTGGGGTAGGAGATCCCAGCTGATGAGGAGCAAGGAGAGGCCCGCCTTGTTCTTTCATGTGGGTCTTTTAAGTGCTGTTGCTAACAGACTGCATGGGAGGACAAAATATGTCTGGTCAAGCATGTGGTGCCCAAGCGGCTGCTGCTTTGGCCACGCTTGATATGCTTCAGATATATGTTGCAAATGGCAACGGTGCTATCTGCTGCACACATGTCAAAAAAGGCCCACACCAAAGAATGACTTTTCATTGGGGTGCAACCTATATGCTAAAGATGGTTTGCACTTGAATGGAAGGGGGTCTGCTGTGCTTGGGGAGAGGTTTATGGGAAGGCTGGGGGAGTATTTAAACTAGGTTTGAGGGGGAGGGTGAACCAGAATTGCATCGGGCAGACAGGTCAGTTAGGGGTCAGACATTAATGGATGGTGGAATGGGGATAGATGGGGGTGGGATATGGCAGGTAACAAGAAATTCCCATGTTGCAAACAGCCATTGAAAACTATAGTGCAATTTGTACTACTAAAAATAATATGAAAAACACTAGAGCAAAATGTAATAATGCAAAGTGTTTGTACATCAATGCCAGAAGTCTGCCAAGCAGAATAGGTGAGTTGGAAGCTGTGGTGCATGAGGAGAGCTATGATGTGATCGGTATTGCTGAAACTTGGCTTCAATCCTCACATGACTGGGCTATTAATATTCCTGGCTATGCACTCTTTCGGAGAGACCGGGTAAAAAGGAAAAGTGGCTTGGTCTGCTGTATGTGAGAAGTGATTTCAAAGCAAGTGTGAAAGAGGACCTGGTGGATGGAGAGTGTGATGAGTCTGAAGCATTATGGGTGGAACTGCATTTAGATGGGTGTAGTTCAAAGTTAATCATTGGAGTTTGTTATAGACCACCCAATGTTAATGAGGAGGTGGAGACTCAGCTCAGATGGAAAGGGCTGCAAGGGCTGGGACAGTGATAATAATGGGGGATTGGGGATTTTAACTACCCAGAAATTGACTGGAGTAATGGCACTGCTGTGACAGTTAAAGGGCAAAAAATTATAAACCTATTACAGGACAATTTTATGGTCCAGTTTATTGAGGCCCCAACTTGGAATGAAGCTCTGTTGGACCTGGTAATCTCAAACCATGCAGAGCTTACTAATGTCCAGATAAAGGAACACCTGGGTAGCAGTGATCATAACATGATTTCTTTTGATGTTAGCGCTAAACAAGAAATACATACCGGTAAGATAAAAACACTTAACTTCAAGAGCGCAAATTTTCTAAGGATAAGGGCTGCTCTCCAGGACTTAGACTGGGAGAGAATATTCACTTCAATGGGCACAGAACAGAAATGGGAGTTCTTCAAAAAGACTGTTTGGGACCTCACTGCAAAGTATATTCCCATGGGCAATAAGTTTAAAAGGCTAAAAACAAAACCTATGTGGTTCATGGCCAAAGTTTAAAAAGCTATAAACTATAAGAGAAGATTTTTAAAAAAATATAAAAATGAAGGATCACTAGTGTCATTTAAATGTTACAAAGAATTTAACAGAATATGTAAAAAGGAAATCAAGGATGCAAAAATTCAAAACAAACGACAGATTGCAAAAGATAGTAGGACAAACCCCCAAAAATTCTTCAAATATATTAATAGTAAAAAGGTCAAGTCTGAGCATGTAGGCCCTTTACAAAATAATCTAGAGTGGGTGACTGGGGACAAAGAGAAGGCTAATTTATTAAATATTTTCTTCAGCTCTGCTTATACAAAAGAGCATGGGGGAGCACATGTCCATAATGGGGGTGATAGTGACACAGCCCCAAATGATCCTCAATGGCTCAAAAGTGACATGGTCCAGAAATATTTAGACAGAATAAAGGTGGATAAAGCACCTGTCCCTGATGGAATCCACCCACAGATCCTAAAAGAATTGGGCTCTGTAATTTCAGAGCCATTGTATGTAATTTTTAGGGACTCATTAATGACGGGAATAGTCCCACTGGATTGGCGCAGGGCGAATGTGGTGCCTATATTTAAAAAGGATGAAAGTCTTTACCAAGTAACTATAGAGCTGTTAGTTTAATTTCTATAGCTGGGAAGATACTGGAGCGTTTAATAAAAGGCCACATCGACGAGTTCTTGCTGAAAAAAAAAAACACTTTAAGCAACAGACAGCATGGATTCATGAAAGACAGAAGTTGTCAGACAAATCTGATTTCTTTTTATGAAGAGGTAAGTAAAACCTTGGACAGAGGGGTGGCGGTGGACGTGGTATACTTGGATTTTGCAAAGAGTTCAATACAGTTCCGCACACACGGCTCATGTGTAAGGTAAAGTCTACAGGTTTGGAAATATCAGTTTGTAAATGGATAGAAAACTGGCTAAAAGACAGAATTCAGAGAGTAGTGATTAATGATTCTTACTCTGAATGGTCTAAGGTTATCAGTGGTGTACCCCAAGGTTCAGTGCTGGGACCCTTACTTTTTAACATCTTTATAAATTATATTGGGTCTGGGATCAAAAGTAACATTTCTGTCTTTGCAGATGACACCAAGATATGCAGTGGAATAAGGTCCTTACAGGATGTCTCCAATTTACAAGCTGACCTCAATAGACTGTCTGAGGCCGCGTACACACGCGGGGACTGTTCGCCCAACTTTGTCCGTCAAACAGTTTCGGCAAACAGTCCGCTCAAAATTAGCATGGACGGACATGGCCACACACGACGGACGAACAGTTTGCTGAAACCGTGCGCGATGACGTGAACGGCACGTATGACGGGACGAAAAATATGACGTCCTATACACTGCATTATAACTTTCGGCGTGTAAATCCTTTCTGAGCATGCGCGGAACTTAGTTTGACAAACAAGCCTATACACGAGGGGACTGTTCGCTGAAACAAGGTTTCAGCGGACAGTTTTTCGGAATTTCCGAAAAACCTTGTTCAGCGGACTGTTCGCTGAAACTGTCCGCTGAAAGCCCACACACGAGCGGACTGTCCGCTGAAACTTGGTTTCAGCGGACAGTTTCAGCGAACAGTCCCCGCGTGTGTACGCGGCCTAATTGGGCGACTATGTGGCAGATGAGGTTTAATGTTGATAAATGTAAAGTTATGCACTTGGGGGCTAAGAATATGCATACATCATGCATGCTAGGGGGGAGTACAACTGGGGGAATCCATAGTGGAGAAGGATCTGGGGGTTTTGGTAGATCACAAGCTCAATAACAACATGCAATGCCAACTCTTCTACATGTTGTGGCTCAATAAAACAGCTGCAGAAAAAGACAAGCGTGCCCTACGCCCACGTGCTGAGGATGCACTGTTTTCATGACCAGCACTGTCGACTTTGAAAGGTTTCAGTGATTGGTGAAATAAATAATGTTTCCAGCACTATAATAATATCTCAAACATAAATTATACAGAGTGTAAATAGTTACCTTTTAATCAGTACATGTTCCAGCATGGGAAATCCACCTATCCCAAGCCTTTAAAGCTTTTGTTTTTGTTTTTGTTTTTTAAATAAAAAAACATGTCATACTTGAGAGTGGCCCCCGAGCCACCTTTTCTGGATTCCCCTGTCTGTGCTCCTGGCTCCTCCTCTTCTTGAGCGCCCCCTGGGAGAGCCACATTCCACGAGGGCACTCGTGCGGTCCTGAATCCATTGACACAGATAGCAGGACTCAGCCCAGCCCCCGGCTCCCATGTCACTGGATTTGATTAACAGCAGTGGGAGCCAATGGCTCATGCTGCTTTCAATCTATCCAACGAGGACCCCCGAGACAGTAGCTGGAGCTGCTGTGCTCCTCCCCGTCACTAGAACAATCAGGCTTGGGTAAGAAAAAGGGGGTATAGGTCTGGGGGAGTGCTGCAGCACAGAAGGTTTTTCACCTTAATGCATAGAACGCATTAAGGTGAAGAATGGTCAGGGTTTACAACCCCTTTAAATATTTATGAGGGCATCCTCTGTGTTTTATATATTAGCTTTTTGTATGGGATTGTAGCATTAACCTCTCTCATCCAGGTTTTAAAAGTTAGGGGTATTGCTTGCACCCAGGTCATTGCTATTGTCTTTCTAGCCATGTATAGTGTCTCTTTCACAAATACAGCAAGGGAGATGTCTATACTAAATCTGGTAGCAAACCTAATAAGCATAGTTTGGGGTCCAGAGTAACTGGGGAACCCATTTCATCATGTAAGAAAAAAATCACCCAGAGCCAAAATGTTTGTATAAGACCTTGTACACATGGGCGGACATTCCGACGGAAAATGTCTGATCGGACCGTGTTGTCAGATAATCCGACTGTGTGTGGCCTCCATCGGACTGTTTCCATCGGAATATCCGACGGATAAATTTTTAGAGCTGGGCTATAAAACTTTCCGACAACATGATCTGATCAGACTTTGTCCGATTGTGTGTAGAGAATTCCGATCTGACAAAGTGCCACGCATGCTCAGATCAAATTCCTAGACCAAAGCTATTGGCTACTAGCCTGAATGTAGTCCAGTCATAATGAAATAACGTCATCACGTTACGTACGATCGGGTTTTCCGACAACTTTGTCTGACCGTGTGTATGCAAAACAAAATCCGACGGATTTTGTTGACGGAATGTCCGACCGTGTGTACAAGGGCTTAGAGGGCAAGCCCATAATAGATGATAAAAGGTACCAGGGGTTGAAGCACACAGCAGACACAGTGGGTTTCGAGGTGATTAAAAGGAGGTGATTCTTTGGGTGCGCACTGTGCAAGCCCAGGGGGTGTGGGAAGTCCCCACTGACTTGCCCACTTCCCCCTCCCTCCAGCCTTTATATATAGGCCCTAGGGTTCCTGGCACTTTAGCTGCAGTAGCTCAACTAATGACCGCACAGTCCCAATGGACAACATCGGGTAACTTATACCAGATGGCCTTTCCTATACCAGGCAACAATGTCTTTTTGACTTAAGGCTATTTACTCTCTAGTTCTTTACCCATGAGGCTTCCTTCTTTATAGATTGTTGTATCATGTCTCTATCAGGGGTGACCCTACTCCTAGAAAGTTTGTCCCTAAGGAGGGCATGTTCTAGCAGCTATCCCAAAAGATCCAAGTATAAGATCCTAGTAAGCATGTGATGTACAATTTGCCTTATAGAAATACTATAACTATGATTATGTATGTAGCACTGAGCTGCTGAATTTGTTTGGGCCTGTACTCTGACGTTTGCTGGAACGGCTTTCCTGACACTAGCAAAGTAGACTGAGGGCCAGAAGAATGCCTGTGCACAAGAAAGCCGTTTTCCACATGCTCAATAGCGCAATTAGCCGCGCACGGGAACGCGTGCATGTCTGTCATAACGGCGTTTGGCGCCAAGGTGCGCTATTTAAAGGAGACCCATGCCTTGTTGGCTTGCTGCCCGATCAACAGTGTTTCCTGTGCATCCTGCTACCTGTTATCTGAATTACCTGATCTGTATCTAACTTGGCTTGTTACTGACACTTCTGCTTGCTGCCTGCCTCGATCCCAGCTTTGGACTAGACTATTCTTTGGATTTCGCCTTTGATACCTGATCTGCCCGCCTGTGTTTGACCCGGACTGTCTTACCTACTCTGTAACCTGCCAGATACCTGCATCCTGCTGCTGGACTACAGGACACCTCCTTGTTTCCCATTGTATCCTGCCTACTGTCTTCACCCCGTTACTGGGCTACTGTATCCTGCCTGCTATCCGTATCCTGCTGCTGGACTACAGGACACCTCCATGCTATCTACAGTTTCCTGCCCTCTACACCAGCCATCCAGTCAGGCACTTGTGCTCTTGTGCGCTCTCGAGCCCTTGTCATCTCTACCAGGGGATCCCGAGTCAGAGGTCTACGAGGGCTCTGCCTTAAGGTACATGACAGCTAGTGAACCCCCCTGACTTGGCTCAGTCCCCTTGAGACAGCTGTGGGGCAATGTTGGTGTGGAACTAATAGTGAAGGATAACCCCACAAAATGCAATATAATGGGGCTTACCCCCGATCGTCTCACGGGGCTGCTGAACGAGGAAATGCCATTGTAAACAGCATCTCCCTATTCTGCCCAGCAACTAGTGACGCTGATCTCTGCTCCATGTGATTGGAGCAGAGATCAGTGTTCACTAAATTAAAGCCCAGCCCCCAACAGTTAGTAACACACCCCTAGGAACACTTAACCCCTACACTGCCACCCACTGGTTAACCCCTTCACTGCCAGTGTCATTCACACAGGAATCACTGCATTTTTATAGCAGTGATTGCTGTATAAATGACAATGGTCCCAAAAATGTGTCAAAAATGTCCGATGTGTCCGCCATAATGCCGCAGTCACAATAAAAATCGCTGATCTCCACCATTACTAGTAAAAAAAAAATTAATAAAAATGGCATAAAACTATCCTCTATTTTGTAAACGTTATAACTTTCGCACAAGAAATATGTAGAAGAATACGTATTGGCCTAAACTGAGGGAATTTTTTTATATATATATATATATATATATATATATATATATATATATATATATATATATATATATATATATATATATATATATATATATATATTTTTTTTTTTTTTTTTTTTTTTGGGGGGGATATTTATTATAACAAAAAGTAAAAAATGTGTTTTTTTTCAAAATTGTCGCTCTATTTTTGTTTATAGCGCAAAAAATAAAAAACGCAGGGGTAATCAAATACCACCGAAAGAAAGCTCTATTTTTGGGAAAAAAAGGACGTCAATTTTGTTTGGAAGCCACGTCGCACAACCGCGTAATTGTCAGTTAAAGCGACGCAGTGCCGGATCGCAAAAAGTGGTCTGGTCTTTGACCAGCAAAATGGTCCGGGGCTGAAGTGGTTAACAAACATGATTGATACAGAAATGAAAAATTGATAATATAGATTAATCATATGAGCATAATCAACAGAATGAATCCAAAATAGCATCATGTATCCAATATGCGACTCAATATACAATTTAAAAAAAGAGATATTAAAATTCATAGCTAAGACAGACTGGTCTTGGCATCCTTTGTTGTAGACGCTACACATTTCATAGCCTATAGCTACTCCTCAGGAGTAGGATGCATTGGATAAACTAGATGGATAAATGAAAAGTTTTTTTTTAGTGTATATTGCCCACCAAGGGACAAAAATATATGCCAGTAACCACAAATTAGTCAATAACTTACAGATAAGCTCATAAGATGTGCCAAGCTACAGGATGGAAAAGGTGAGGGGCCTGGATGGAGTGTCTCACCCAGGGATGAGGTGGGAAACTTCCCCCCTGACTCCAAAATGGGAAGAGGTCCAGGATAAACAGCCATGGGACAGCCCATCCACCACAACACACCACATCTACACATGTCTATAATGAATGCACTAAATCGAAAAGGCAAAACCTACAAAAATATATAAGATGGTGTATGAATGAATAAGTGAAGTAAAATTAAAAAATGCCAAATAAAAAAAACGTATAAATATAAGTGTATGCAGTGAAAATAAGGAAACCTACTATGATTGTTGAATAGCTATGTGTTCCTAGCAAGGGGAGTAATGTGTAAGAATATGTGAAAACATCAGTGTATGTGTATTGGCATAAAGTGACAAAATATAATTATACAGAGAAGTCTGTGAGTAACCCACTCTATGGAGGGTTCAGGATAGTAATAATGAGGAGTGCATGTATCTAGATTAGCATTTAACCTTGATTACCTAGTTGGATAGAGGTGATGTAAAGAGAGTCCCTTCCTAGTAATGCAAGAAAATGGAATGACATGCTGGACGGCCCCGGCTGTTATAATCCCAGTGGGTGGAGGGGGTGGGGGGCGGCGGGTCCCCACCAACATCATACCTATATGTCTAGGAAGCATGAGGAGGTGAGGGGATCAGCCCACCTGCGGAACAAACAATGCCCGCAGTGGATGTCCACCCACCTTTGCCATGGCGTAAGATGGAAGAGAAACGTCCATGCTCCAAGGCGTCACTGAGTGTCGTGAGCCTGACGTATCTGCATGACGTTGAGGTATCAAGATCGAACCCCGCCCCATCACAGAGCAGAGATGGGGCGAAGGGAGAGCAAGGCACCTTGCAACCCCGGAAGTGAGAATAAATAACCCATACATGTCACCCATGAGCTAGGCTCTCTGACAAATACATGGGAAGTAATTTAAGCGGCCAAATAGTTGTGAATGGACAAAATGAAGAAGTAAATATATGTGTAATGGATATTAAATAGGGGATGTATGGACGAGAATAAAATAAAAATTAACATATGGAATTAGACTGTAATGTGTGTAAATTGTTATGGATGATATAATATGTTTCTTTAAATGCATCTCTACGGTGCAGCTCTGTTGTACTTCTTCCTGTGTGATGTTTTCCTGTTCCTGCTGGGTCATTCACTAAACATGGCTTCTGTACAGTAATGGCTTGTGCTGTCTCTTTACATATATCACATCAAACATGATGTCAGAAGATTTATGGATTCATGCTTTTTCTACACACTTGATGCTGAGAGCCTGCTAGCCTTGATGTGAGTGTTCTTGGAGCTCATTGTGCCTCCTGACAATTGCAGTCCTGTCCTGGATGCTGAGTATTTGCAGCGAGGAAAACAGCATCATAGCAGCTAACAGCATTCCACTACCTGAGGCAATGAGGGTGAATGGAAATGTCAGCAGTAA
This sequence comes from Lithobates pipiens, assembly GCF_037356315.1. Lineage (NCBI taxonomy): Eukaryota > Metazoa > Chordata > Amphibia > Anura > Ranidae > Lithobates > Lithobates pipiens. The sequence goes on along the minus strand of NW_027507788.1, from coordinate 46,560,755 downwards.
CTGGGACAATTTCAGGGCTGAGTTTGAGGACTATTCCCTAGCCACAGGGTTAAATGAGAAGCTTCCAGCAGTGCAAGCAGCCACACTGAGAAGGGTAATGGGCAATGAATGCCTCCATGTTTACAAGCATAATCTGAACCTCACAGAGGAGCAAAAGAGTGACATCAAAACCATTCTGGATATGTTCGAAGCTTTCTTCAGAACCTCTAAAAATGTCATATATGAAAGATATATATTTGGCTGCTGTAAGCAAGAAGACTGTGAATCAATAGACAGGTTTGTCACACGGCTAAGAGAAAAATCTGCAAGCTGTGAGTATGGCTCTCTAAGAGGTAAACTTATGTGTGATAAAATAGTTTTGGGTATCACCACCGAAAGCACACGCCGACACATGTTGAGGAAACACGATTTAGATCTACAAACAGAAATTGAGATATGTCGCACTTCAAAACTTACTGACAAACATATGCAAGCTATGGATAAACGGATGGACAATATCAATGCAGACTCTAAACAAGAGCAAAGCTTAAACCACCAGCATAAGTTTTAGCACAAGGGTCACCTACACAACTCACCTGGGAGGAAGCCTGCATTATGCAAGTGTTGCAGCAATGTGCATGTACAAGAGAAAGAAAAGTGTCATGCAAACAGGAAAATCTGTACTGTATGTGGTAAACCAAATCGCTTTGCAAGAGTGTCTCTCCAGTAAAATGGAATCAAGGAAGCTGCACACAATTGAGCAAATGTCAGATCTGGAGGACGCACACCTGCTTAGCACTGATATGGTTTACTCCTCAGAATGCATTGGTACTGTAAGCACAAAGGGCAAAAAAATGGCTTGTAAACCTCAGATTAAACAATATAATTCAACCCTGCCAGCTGGACTCGGGTGCAACATGTGATGTCATGAGTATAAAGGACAAAATGAAACTGGTACCCAGAGCACCCCTTCAGCCTAGTAGCACCAAACTAAAGTTGTATTCAGGGGAACTAATGGAATCATTGGGGCTATTCAAAACAAAATGCAGCACATGTGATTGTATACACAAACTGAACTTTGAGATTGTTGACGCCGATCAGAAACTGCTATTATTGAGTTCAACATGTGAGCGCCTTGGCCTGATGCTGTTCACCATTCCTGCTGAGCTACATGGTGTTTATAATCAGCCTGCAAAATCTCTGATTGGCCACTTACAAAACAGCAAATTCTTCACACCTACAGTGATGTGTTTGAGGGCCCAATAGTCTTTGTTCCAGGAGAGGTTCATTTTGAATTTGACCCTACCATTCAACCTGCACAATATGATGCCCCACGCAATGTGCCCATCACCATTAAGCCACAGGTTTGAGCTCACCTAGATAAATATGAAGCTGAAGGACATCTAACTTCAGTATCAGAGCCTACAGATTGGATCAGTAACATGGTTGTTATCAGAAAGCTTGAGAAGATCAGAATATGCATTGATCACACTACTTAATGGCAACACTAGAAGATATTTTGCAGAAACTACCTAAAGCACATGTCTTCACACTTGTTAATGCTAGAGATGCCTTTTTACAGTGTAAACTGAATGAAAATAGTAGCTACATGACCATGTTTAGGGCTCCTTGGAGCAGAAAGAGATGGCTCAAACTACCATTTGAAGTCTTTGTAGCAGCTGAGGTATACCAGCAAAAGCTGCAAGAACTATTAGGTGGTCTTCACGGAATTGCACCAGAATAGCTGATGACATTCTTATAGTTGACTACAGTAATACAGTTGAGGAGGCTGCGCATGACCATGATGAAACGTTAATAGCGCTTCTGGATCATTGTAGGCAGGTGATGCTGAGGCTTAGTGTAAAGAAATTGCAGTTCAAGGTGGAATAAGTCAGTTTCCATGGACATATCCTGTCTTCACAAGGCTTAAAAGCTGAATCAGATAAGATTAAAGCCATTGTGGACATGCCACAGCCTGCTGATGCCAAAGCGGTGCAGAAATGTATTGGCTTTGTTACATACCTAGCAAAATTCCTGCCATACTTATATGAGGTGTGTGAGCCATTAAGGTGACCTCTGGACAAAGATGCCATTTGGCACTGGCTTCCAAAGCATGACCGGGCAATAGAGGATATAAAACGCTTGGTCACCTCTGCCTCATTGTTGAAATACTATGATGTCGCTAAGCCTGTTATGATACAAAGTGACTCCAGCAAAAATGGTCTAGGTTGTTGCCTTTTGCAGAAAGGTCAGCCAGTTGCTTATGCGTCCAGAGCTCTTTCCTCAGCTGAGCAAAATTATGCTCAAATTGAGGAATGTTTAAGCATTGTATTTGCTTGCCAGCATTTCCAACATTATCTTTATGGACGGGATTCAATTACAGCTGAAACTGATCACAGACTTCTGATAGCCATATTCAAAGAGACCCTTTTGTGTTCTCCTAAGGGTTTGCAGAACTTGATGCTTACATTGCAGCATTACAACCTCAATGTTGTCTACAAGCCATGATGTGAAGTGTAAATCAGCGATACACTTAGCAGAGCTATGTCAGATAATGTGGCACCTGGAGGTGAGCATGAGCATCGTTCAATTTGTCTGCTGCAGCAGGAACAAAATTTCTTTGCTGATATTAATCAAGCGGACTATCTTAATGTTACAGATCAGTGAATACATCAACTCACACAGCACACTGACAGTGATGCAACTTTAAAAGCTTTGAAGTCTATTGTTTTGAGTGGGTGGCCAGATAAAAAAGAGGCAGTACCTGGAATTGGGAGGGAATATTGGTCCTTTAGAGAAGAGATCAGCATACAAAATAGTATTTTGTACAAAGGTCCAAGGGTCATCGTGCTAAAGTCATTGAGAGCAGAGAGGTTATTACGCATACACTTAAGCCATATTGGTGGTGAAGCATGCTACAGACGAGCTTGTGATACTTTTACTGGCCCAACATGCATGGTGAAATCAAAGACTTTGTCAGTAACTGTCCCACCTGCCATGAATATGCCTATTTACAACAAAAAGAAACCACGATGTCACATGAGATACTTACAGGTCCGTGGCAGATTATCAGTATGGACTTATTAAACTATGCAGGCAAGGAATACCTACTATTAGTCAATCATTATTCAGACTTCTGGGAAATAGACCTTCTTCCTGACGTATCCACTGAAGCTACAATTGAGAGGCACAAGACTCAGTTTGCATGTCATGGCCAACCAGATACAGTGATCTCAGACAATGGCCCTCAGTTTGCAAGCCTACAGTTCAGAAAATGTCACTGAATGGGAGTTTGAGCACGTTACTACTTCACCACGTCATCCACAAGCTAATGGCAAAGCTGAATCAGCTGTAAAAATTGTTAAAAACATATGCAAGGAAGCCCAAAGTGATGGTAAAAACCCATGGAAGGCCATTTTACATTGGGGAAACACTCCGACTGAAGGCATGGATAGTAGTCCGGCACAAAGACTGATGTCAAGAAGATGAAAGACCTCCTTACTAGTAGCAAATAGGCTGCTTGAACCCTCTGTCATACAAGGTGTTACAGAAAAGTTGAGGATTAAGAGACACGTGTCAAAGGCACGATATGACACATCAGCCAGAGATTTGCCAAAATTGAATATTGGGGAGCGAATCCATATGAAACCATTACCTGGAGATTGAATAGGCCGTTGGAGAATAGGTACTTGTCTGCAAAAGGTTGCACCACACTCCTATCTTGCGGATGTTGAAGGAACTCACTATCGCCGCATTCCAGTTGATTTGACCGTGGCAGAGCAGGCTGAATCTCAGTATCCCATTGATAGATCAGACTCACCCAGTATCACAAGGACATACTCATACCCATTGACAGTGAAGCATGTACAGAGGCAATGCCTCATACCAACAGCAATTACAGTTCTGGGCAAGCAAGTATACCCAACAGCTGTCAAGCTCTGAGCATGCCAGTACTGATGAGATGAGCCCAGTAACTTCAGAGAGGGTTAAAGGAATCCTTGCACAAGGCCCAGTCTTCACCTGTAGTGGGAGATGTTGAAAATCACCTATGAGACTTAACCTATAGAATGTGCTATTGCTGTGTCTCTTTTGAATTTCACAATTTTCATGTATTAACACTAAAAGGGGGAGATGTTATGAATGATATGGAACAATTTTAGTGGTTCAACATCACACAACACCTAGTAAACATGGCACCACATCCCTGAGAATTGAAACATGAATCAAAAGGCAGGAAGGGGAATTAGGGATTTTAACGGTGCAATTGACAATTAACTAGTGAACATGATTAAATGGGATACAAAATTTATAGTACAAATATTTATTAAGTTTAAAGTTAAAATCAATGACAAATTATGCTTAAAAGGTAAAAATACAGGACAATATAGTGCAGTGGTTGTTCTTGTTAAACACACATAGTCCCGACATGTTTCGCAATAGGTTGCTTCTTCAGGGGATGTGTGAATATTTCAACGAAATCTAAACCAAGATACAGAATACAGAATAATATAGTAACAGAATATATCACAAAATTGTATCAAAAATCAATAGGTATGAGTGCAGGCATGAGAGAGAGAAAAAAAAAAAACACACACAAAACCCACCTTCGACCACTACGTAGATGATAAAGTAGGGAATTTGTCCACCTCAGGAGTTAACCACAACCATGCTGAATCGCAGGGGGCTAAAAAAACAGCCCAAAATAACTGATAAGAGAAAGTATACAGTGAAAGATAGAATTTTTTTAAGGATTTAAAAGGATTAAATAAATATTAAGTAAATAAATAAATAAATATAGAGGTTGCTAGGATGAGTCAACCTAAAGGGGTAAATAGCCTCTGAAATACAGAATTGGAAGAAATAGTAAAGAAGTATTTTTATTTCAATAGAGACTTACATGAATTGAGTAATTGTAAAGATATGGGCGAACGTTAAAGATTCAGCACTCAAGAAGACGCACTTCCAAAAGAGTACCAACTGAACGAAAAATCAAAAAGGAGACAGAAAAGAAAATTAGAATGAATGGATAAATAAAATATGTACATATACATATATATATATATATATATATATATATATACATGGAAATGCATGTACACACATACATGTACATACACACACATAAACACACAAACACACATGCACACACTAGGAATTAAAGAGTGACACCCCAAGGCATGGGGTTTTAGACTAATGAATAAATGCGGAGGTGATAAGAACCATAGCAATAGCCCAAGTATATAGAATCTGTGTGGCAAGACCTAAACCAGAAAGAGAGAAGGGTTAAAAGTGCATGTTGAAAGAAAATTGAATAGCTATGCAGAGCGTTAAGAAATCAATAGATAAAAGAGACAAATTCAGGCAATAGAGAATATCGGCTATAATAGTGTAAGATAGATGTAATAATTAGCTTACTGGAAGAAACGAGGTCTTGGGAATCAAGCGTCACCCTTGGCTGCAGCTAGCAAGGAATGACAGTGTCACGCTGGCTTTTTATAAGCCCCGCCATCAAGCCGGCGTCTTGCGTAGTCGGCTTGATGCGGACAAAAGGAGCGCTAGTGCGCATGCTCGCCGGTAGGACGAGGCTATGCAGGCCTACAACTCCCATAGTGCCTCAGGCCGGCGGGCGGGGGAGAAGGGGACGAACAGTGCCTTGGTCACAACCCTCCAAGAGGGGCAGCGACGTGCAGGAATGCAACCACCTATCCACCCGCCCACTCAGGCGTAGAGGAACAGAGAAACGATGGGAAAGGCAGGAAGGGGAGGGATGACCTAAATGTGGCCAATCCCTCCAGACCCGCCAGAGGGGAGCATCGCAGCGCTGGAAAGGGGCAGCGGCGCTCAAGGCGCCTATGCCCCCGGGCGTCCGTGCGAACAGCATTGATAGAGGAACCAGAGAGGTGGACAGACGCGGCGGGAAAAAAGAAAAATAAAATAATTAAAAATAATAAATAATAAATAAAGAGTAATAAATAATAATTAATAAATAATAAATAATAAATAAATAAAAAAAGGAAAAATAAAAATAAAATAAAAGGGATTTTCTTTTCCCTCTGAAACTGCACATCATAGTATTACAAACAGTGATATATTATTATATTCTTGTTGTCACAGTTTATTATAAACAAATCAATACATACATATTACAGATTATACAAAAATGCAATTAGTGAAAAAAAAAAAAAAACACACATTCACCCCTCTCAATAGGGCGGTCACCAGAACTAGAGGACCGGGACAGAAATTTACAAAAACGGTTTAAAGCTTAAGTTTTCATTAAAGCCAGGCGGGATTGTAGCCCTTAAATTGAAGATCCATTCAGCTTCATGCTGAAGTAAAATGTTATCCACACTACCCCCTCTCGAATCTAGAGGAATATGCTCTAGTGCGGAGAAAGTGATACATTTGGGATTGAAGGCATGGAAAAGGCCAACATGCCGGCTGATGGCCGTCTCCATTTTCTTTTTGATAATGGGTTTAATATGATCCTTAATTCTAATACAGAATTGTCGCTTTGTTTTGCCTACATAAAATCCGCCACAAAGGCAGCGGGCAAGGTAGATAATGCCCTGTGTTTGGCATGTGACTCGGTGTCTAATGAAGTGCCATCTACCATTTGGCAGTTTAAATTTTGTGTGTGAGTTGACATAGCAGCAAACATCACAGTTCCCACATGGGAAGGTACCATTAATTACTTTTCTAACATTCAAATTTATTTGTTCAAAATGACTGTGCACTAGTTTGTCTTTGAGGGAGGGAACTCTCTTAAAGGTGACTTGGGGGAAGTCTTTGATATATTTCTTGGTAGTGGAGTCAGCCAAAAGAAGTGGTCAAAACTTATGTAGAATTTCCTTAAACTTGTGATGCTGATTAGAGTAACGAGTAATTATCCTAACCGATTCATTTGTATTGGAACGTCGGGTAGAAAAAATAAGAGATGTTCTAGTTTTAGGTTTGACACGGTTATAAGCTCGTTTCAAGCATTTATGACTATAACCTCTTTTTCTCAGTCTTTGATAAAGATCATCAGCTGCTGATTGAAAATCAGAGTTTTTACTACAGTTTCGCTTTAAGCGCAAGTATTGGCTATAGGGGATACTATTGACCAAGGAGGTTGGGTGAAAACTAGTAGCGTGTAAAACCGTATTTCCGGCAGAAGGTTTCCTAAACAGGAAAGAGCTAAGTCTGCCTTCATTGTCCAGAGAAATGGTTAAATCCAAAAAATTAACTTTGGATTGACTGTATTGCATAGCGAATTTCAAATTGAAGTTATTAATAGAGATCAATTCAAAAAAGTTTTTTAGTTCCATTTCCATGCCTGACCAGAAAAAAAGAACATCATCGATATAACGAAACCATGAAACGATTTTGTCCAAAAACGGTGACAAATCTTCTCTAGAAAAAGTTTCCTTTTCCCACCCCCCCAGGTACAGGTTGGCGTACGATGGGGCACATTTAGTCCCCATCGCGAACACCTGTACCTGGAGGTAGTGGGTAGAATCGAACACGAAAACATTATATTTCAAAATGTATTCAAGAAGGTCCATGACAAAGGCACTGTACTGTGAGAAAGAAGAACCTCTTTCAGAGAGGAACCTACATACAACTTCAACTCCCTTGTCATGGGGAATTGTGTTGTAGAGGCTTTCAATATCCAAGGCAACCAACCATGAGTTGGGAGGGAGAGACATTCCTTCAATCATTCTTAACAAATCAATTGTATCTTTTACATAGGAAGATAGGGAAATAACGTGTGGACTTAGATAGCTATCAACTAATGCACTAGCATTTTCAGTTAAACATGAACATCCAGAAATAATAGGACGTCCCGGAGGATTTGTTTGAGATTTATGAATTTTAGATCTTTGGATCCTTGGTATTTAAGAATTTCCATGTATTGAGGTCAATGACCCCTTGTTGATATGCCCTAAAAATGATGTTCAAGTAAATGTTTTGATAGTTTAGAGTAACAGTTTTGGAAATGGGATGATACCAGTTTCTATTGGACAATATATTTAGGCACATAGAAGTGTATTGTGCGACTTCCATGATCACCAAATTTCCGCCCTTATCTGCGGGCTTAATAATTAAATTTGTATTGTTTTGTAAAGATTTGATAGCTGCTTTGTGTTGTAAAGAGAGATTAGTAGATGAGGGTGATTGAAAAGACAACTTCTCCATCTCCATAGTTGTTTGTTGTATGAAAGCCCAGATATTTGGGTTTGCATTGAGCAGAGGAAATGCTCTAGATTTGCATTTAAAGGATTGGGGAAGGGGGAAGGAAACACCAGAGACTGACAGATCCGGGGCAAAAATTGCTGCCGAATCGTCGTCATCGGTGTCTCCTTCCTCCCATAATTCCATCAGATTTTTAATGGCATGATGTTCAGTTATATTTTCATGTGGTTGAACACTATCATTTTTATTAAGGCATACAGTGGCAGGTTTGTCAAATATGACTCGATACAACAATCTACGAGCAAAAAGATGTAAATCCTTAATAAGTTGAAATTTGGTGGTATTGAAATCAGGACAAAAAGTTAGTCCCAGTCTCAAGACCTCCAATTCAGGTTCAGATAAACTGTGTGACGATAAATTAATTATTGACAGCTCATTTGTCGACGAATCAATATTACTCTGTGCATGAATATCATTTAAATCATGGGTGGGACCGAGTCCTTCCCTAAAAAAATAGGTGCCAATTTCAAATCTGCAGGTAAGGGAGTGCCTAAAGGCGAGATGATGACATTAGCAGTACTTACCAATGGATTGGCAGATTGCAAAGAAGTTACAGAAGAAGTTGCCTGGGCCGAAGGGGCTGTGCACTGATCTATCGTCGATTGTGTCCCTCGAGAACCCGAGGAAAGAGAGTGGGAAGGGTGAAACATAGCAAGTGTGCGTACAGGTGCTGGTTTAGAAGAGAAAGGTAGTGCCCGACGAGAAAGCGGAGTGCCCAATTGATTCCGAAGGGACTCGGTGGAAGCGTGTTCAGAGTTTCCTTTTCGTTTTTTCGGTACTCTGTCCTCAGACAGGTCACGGTACGTGGTTGACTGTGTAGAGGAAAAAGAAGAAGGTGAGGAGACATTAGGAATATTATCGTTATTTCTAGTAGTACGTGAATTAAAGGATCTAGTGGATTTAGGTTTGGAATCGGGAGTCGATTTGTAAGCATAACCATTAGTGTGGGCCGAATTATCCCTAGCAAATTTATTTTCTTTAGTATGGATAATTTCTAAGGTATATTTTTCAATATGGACTTGAAGGTCCTGTTCCTTTTTCTGAAATCTCGTACTCGATATTCTAGATTCGTGATCTTCATACCAATGTGAGATTAGACCATCCAGTACAGAAAGTTCATGATCCTACTGAATGCACAGCAGAGACATCATGCCAAATGAGCATGTTTGTAAATTTTCTTCCCATTTAGATTTAATAATATCGTCAACTTTCTTAATGTTAGAGAAAATCTGGATTCGTAATCCAAAAGGTACAATAAGATTATCTATATATTTCTGAAAATATTTTTTGTGCCAGAAAATTCGGACTTTACGTTCAAGTAGACGTTGCAATCTAAGAAAGGCAGAATCAAGATCCTTATCTGAAATGTCACCTGTTTTTTGTGTAAGTTGAACTTTATCCATTAAAGCATCCCAGGCCCCTTTTTCTACCCGACGTTCCAATACAAATGAATCGGTTAGGATAATTACTCGTTACTCTAATCAGCATCACAAGTTTAAGGAAATTCTACATACGTTTTGGCCACTTCTTTTGGCTGATCCCACTACCAAGAAATATATCAAAGACTTCCCCCAAGTCACCTTTAAGAGAGTTCCCTCCCTCAAAGACAAACTAGTGCACAGTCATTTTGAACAAATAAATTTGAATGTTAGAAAAGTAATTAACGGTACCTTCCCATGTGGGAACTGTGATGTTTGCTGCTATGTCAACTCACACACAAAATTTAAACTGCCAAATGGTAGATGGCACTTCATTAGACACCGAGTCACATGCCAAACACAGGGCATTATCTACCTTGCCCGCTGCCTTTGTGGCGGATTTTATGTAGGCAAAACAAAGCGACAATTCTGTATTAGAATTAAGGATCATATTAAACCCATTATCAAAAAGAAAATGGAGAGGGGGGCGTGGCTAACCGCCGAGCAGGATGGACGTCTGACTCCTCAGCTCCCGCACCGACCGGACTTTCGACCGGAGCATCGCCGTACAGAGCACACGTACGAACTCCCTAACACGACCGGGTGACTACCGAAGAGCCCAGCTATGCCTCAGACGAACCGAAAGCGGAAGGAATACCGGACGCCGAAGAAATTGACCGATTATTTTACTCAGCCGCCTGACACAGAAATCCAAGATGGCGCCCGCGGCCCTGTCAAACCTTCGGATTACACTGACCTCCCTGATGCGGACGAATCTGCAATATCCATCCAGCAGCACTCCCCTGCAATATCTCCACAGAATTCTCCCTCTTCAGCCAGTAACAGCCCTGCCAAAGCGCGGATGCGAATGGATTCTGCAGGGCCCAACTCTGAGGTAAGCCCTGCATCCATCTTACCCACACGCCAGCCCTCAGCTATTGCGGCCTTCCCCACATCAGACCAGCCTGTCCTGGACACTACTATGAAGGAGATGCTCATCTCCTTGCAATCCTCTATACATAATGAACTATCATCCATGTTTACCCAGTTTTCATCTCATATGCTACATATGGGGCAAAAAATCCAACGTATTGAACACCATATGAGTGACCTGACTATTACGGTTAATGACCTAGTGGATGCCCAAGACCACACACATGACGAACAAAAATGGATGAAATCCAAAATGGCGGACCTCGAAGACCGCTCTAGACGTAATAACGTCAAGATCAGGGGTATCCCCGAATCGGTATTACCTCATGACCTTAACACCTACGCCAGGAAAATGATCTCAACACTGCTACCTGATCTGTCACCGATGGAGACCATTATTGATCGCATACACCGCATCCCTAAGCCGTCGCACTTGGCTGACACCATACCCAGGGATGTCCTGATGAGGGTGCACTTCTATCATGCTAAAGATCAGCTAATGTTCAAGTCCCGGCATATGAATAGGCTACCGGAACCATTCTCTGATCTACAACTATTTGCGGATCTGTCTCAACACACCAGACAACTGCGCAAACAGCTGATAACGATTACCAAACCGCTGTTCAACCACAAAATCCCCTATCAATGGGGTTACCCGACTAAACTCATTGTAACCAGGAATGGGTCTAAACACATTATTACATCAGTACCTGAGGGCATAAAGCTTCTACAACAATGGGATATTCTCCCGGAAGAGCCTGCCGTACAGTCCAACAACCGCAGAGGGCCTTCTCCGCCTCTATATCCTAAACAACCGCCTAATGCCCGCTGAATCTTTACTGCTGGCGATGCTCACCCACTTCAATTCATGTTCTGCACCACATTACTCCGGTTGGTGCCCTGCTCGAGCTGTGTTATCCATAAACTTTCACCCCGCATAGTTTCAACAGCCTAGTGTTTTTTTTTGGCTGTTCTACACTACAGTATTAATTACCTCTTTATTGTTCTAACTACCACTACTGAAGTACTAATTTCTACCCTTTCTTTCCACTGCTCCTGCCTCTGTTTTGAGAACTGCACCTGCTCCGGCTACAGGAACCCGCATCCGGACACCATCTGACATCTTATAGAGAATCTCACTCACTGTAAGTACCTACCACCACGTCTGACATCTGCACCTGACCTGCACAATGCCGAAATTTCTATCCCTTAACACTAAAGGTCTTAACCACCCAGCGAAGAGATCCTCCATGTGGAGGACCGCTCTCCAATCCAAATGTGATGTCCTCTGCCTCCAAGAGACCCACTTCAAAAAGCTAGACAGCCCCCGTTGTTCCAACCGCCACTTTCCTCACATCTTTCACTCCTCAGGACCTGACAAACGTAATGGGGTTATGATAGCGGTAAAAGACACTGTCACCTTCGCCCTCCACAATAGCATGGAGGACGAGGATGGAAGATATATAGCCCTGGATTGTACCCTCAACAAAACCAGATATACTATCGTTAACGTCTACTCTCCCAATACGGGCCAAATTAAATTCCTCTCTAGACTGATGAACAAGCTTAACAAGTTCCGACAGGGATGTCTCATTGTCTGTGGGGACTTTAACATAGTTCCAGATAATTTCATGGATGCCTCCTCCCGTTCCTCCAGGCTGTCCTCCCCTATGACTACCTTCATACGGAACAACAACTTATACGACATCTGGAGATGCCAACATACCACCGAAAGAGACTACTCCTTTTTTTCCCACAGACATAACTGCTACACGAGAATTGACTACTTCCTTGTAGATAAATGGACGCTGACCAACTCCACCGAATCAGGCATTGGTACGATCACTTGGTCGGACCACGCTCCGATCTCACTAACTGTCACCGATCATCTGAACTCCCCACGGCATACGGTATGGAGAGCGAATGCAGACATCATTCACTCTCCGGAACACTCCTTGTACATACGTAACCAGCTTGAAGAGTTTTTTACCCTTAATACTGGCTCAGTCTCCAGTAATACTGTCCTCTGGAATGCTCATAAGGCATTCGTCAGAGGGATTATAATGCAACTCTCTGCTCGAGAGAAGAGGAGGAGATCACAGCGTCTAGACACATTAATAGCCAAAATTCATGCACTCGATGTTCATAACCAAACCACACCAGACCCTAATTCAAAAGACCAGTTAGTCCTCCTTAGACAGGAACTTAGAAATTTACTCCTAGAATATCATACTCGCACCAACACGAAATTCAAAGCACACTATTATACTACAGGTAACAAGGCTGGGAAAGCACTTGCTCTAAGGATCAAGGGTCACTATGCTAAATCTAGAATACATCATCTCTTTCATCCAACCACAAAGCAGAAACTTCTAGACCCTCAAGCTATTGCAGATGCCTTTAGCCAGTACTACCATACTTTATATAACTTGAAAGATGACCCCAACAATACTCAACCCTCTATTGCTGACATCAATTCCTTTCTTCAAACGATCGACCTACCAACATTATCACAACAACACATCTCTGACCTGAACACCCCTTTCACACACCTAGAAGTTCAAAACATAGTATCAACCTTGCCTTCCCACAAATCACCAGGGCCTGACGGCTTAACTAATGAGTACTATAAACAATTCAGTACTACTTTGGCTCCTTACCTATCACAAGTGTGCAATGACGCTGCCTCCTCCTCTTCTCTTCCCAATGAAATGCTTAATGCTCTGATAATTACTCTACCGAAGCCAGGGAAAGAGCCCAACACACCACAAAATTTTCGACCAATATCTCTCCTAAACACCGACACCAAAATCTTCGCTAAACTCATAGCCAATCGCTTAGTCCAAATTATGCCCACTTTGATACACCCTGATCAATCAGGCTTCACGAAGGGTAGACAAACTTATGATGCTTCAAGGAGACTGATTAACATAATTCATCACGCTGAGACTAGTAGAACGCCTTCTCTGCTTCTATCTCTAGACGCAGAGAAGGCGTTCGATAGAGTCCATTGGGCTTACCTAGAAGCTACCCTTAAAAAATTTGGATTCCAAGGTCATATTTTTTCAGCAATTATGGCCCTATATTCTTCTCCATCGGCACAAGTCTACACGGACGGAATAACCTCCCGAGCTTTTCCAATAACCAATGGTACCCGCCAGGGTTGTCCCTTATCACCACTCATCTTTAACCTGATCATGGAACCCCTGGCGGCACACATCAGAAATTGCACAACCATCTCTGGCTTTAAAATAGGCCACATAGAACACAAAATAAATTTATTTGCAGATGATGTCATATTGATGCTTACTAACCCTATGACTTCCCTGGCTTCGGTACAACATGTTTTAACTACCTTTGGCTCCATCTCTTATTATAAGGTCAATGAAACCAAATCATATATTTTAGAACTGGGCCTTGATGCTGTCACTAGCAATATTCTAAGAAACCAATATGCATACCCTTGGGCGGACCAAGGAATACCGTACTTAGGCATTGTACTCACTAAATCGGTGTCTAGATTGTTTCAAGCCAACTATGTTAAAACCAAACAATTGTTAATCAAAGATCTGTCCAACCTCGCCAAATTTGAACTTTCATGGTCGGGTAGGCTCGCTGCGTTTAAAATGCTCACATTACCTAAAATTCTATATCAATTTCGCACCCTTCCCATCCCCTTATCTAAATCATACCTAGCTTCTTTGCAATCTATTCTTAGTAAATACATGTGGCAAGATAAAAAACCTAGAAGCAACTATTCCAAACTTCTCAAACATAAGCATGCTGGGGGTATGGGATATACAGACATCCGGGACTATTACTTGGCCACCATCCTCTCCCAATTGCGGGAATGGACTAACCCCCCCCCATACTACGCTATGGGGAGATATAGAAAATTGTGCCACACCTGGTCCCGACCTCAAAAGCTGGTTATTTAGCTCCCTAGTCTCGGTGACAAATCTCAGCATCTACTCACCCACCATAAAAGCATCGCTTTCTGCATGGAAAATACTTCGCAATAACACATGGTCATCCCTCCCTATGAAAGACATACCGGTATCACTACAGACCCTCCAAATCTTATCACCTGATCTAACTATCCCTACATGGCTCACATCCAGGGCATCCCACACTAATGATCTTAGGTCCCTCACGGATAGCAAATCTTTCCCTGAGATCCAGTCCATTTATGGGGCACCCTCGTCAGATTTTTTCAATTATCATAGATTACGCTCCTGTCTGACCACACACACCCGCTTAGAGGGTGCAATACCCTTAAAACTATGGAATTACTATTTCAAACAAGATTCCACATATAAAGGTATATCGATTATTTACCCCCTGTTACAGGAGAAAAATATCTTCTTCAAATCCAAACCCTTCCTAGACTGGGAATCAGACACACTTCTCCACTTCTCTGACGCCCAATGGCAACAAGCCTTTACCTCTGTATACAAAGCCACACGGTGCACAGGCTTATGGGAACTGACGTCAAAAATCACTCTTCGCTGGTACATGACTCCCCATAGACTCGCTAAATTTCAACCCGGCACTACCCCACTGTGTTGGCGCAACTGCAACTATACAGGAACTTTACTCCACATTCTGTGGCAATGTCCACATATTAATCTCCTTTGGTCAGACGTTACGAAACTTATTCGAGACGTATGCAATGTTCCAATCTCTCTGTCTCCGCAACTTGCTATACTCAACATACTTCCGGACGATGTCCCTCATACATGCCGCACAGTCCTTACTCATATCCTTCTGGCAACTAGACTACTTCTAACCAGAAATTGGAAATCCTCTACTATACCTAGCATCCTAGACGTTACCACACTAGTGCACTCTCACTATACATACGAGCTGATTGGGTCCAGAGGCTTACCATCCTATGCAAAAACCCAGGCCCAATGGCTCCCATGGCACAAATGGTACTCATCCCAGATAACCTGACTTTGTTCCTGATGAATATCATTTTTGTTAACTTACTTGTGATTGCTGGTTCTTCACTCCATACTTTGTTCCCAAAACCTCCCCCCCCCTTCCCTCCCACACCCCAACCTCCCCCCCATCTTCTTCCCTTCTTTTTATCTGTCTCTCCCTCCCTTCATTACCCTACCCTCTACCCTACTTTTACTGCTGTACTATGTTCCAAGGCACACCCTTGAGTTACACATATGCTAGTACCTGTTTTCTGATTCAGATACATCTATGTGCCGAAGTTACTGTTGTTAATATCGTCATTGTTCATGCTGCCTATATCTGTATGACATCCAAGAATTGTATTGGATGTAGTTGCTATACATACTTTGTATTTTGTGAAATTTTATAAACATCATTTTGAAAAAAAAAAAAAAAAAAAAAAAAAAAAAAATGGAGACGGCCATCAGCCGGCATGTTGGCCTTTTCCATGCCTTCAATCTCAAATTTATCACTTTCTCCGCACTAGAGCATATTCCTCTAGATTCGAGAGGGGGTAGTGTGGATAACATTTTACTTCAGCATGAAGCTGAATGGATCTTCAATTTAAGGGCTACAATCCCTCCTGGCTTTAATGAAAACTTAAGCTTTAAACCGTTTTTGTAAATTTCTGTCCCGGTCCTCTAGTTCTGGTGACCGCCCTTTTGAGAGGGGTGAATGTGTGTTTTTTTTTTTTTTCACTAATTGCATTTTTGTATAATCTGTAATATGTATGTATTGATTTGTTTATAATAAACTGTGACAACAAGAATATAATAATATATCACTGTTTGTAATACTATGATGTGCAGTTTCAGAGGGAAAAGAAAATCCCTTTTATTTTATTTTTATTTTTCATTTTTTTATTTATTTATTATTTTTTATTTATTATTTATTATTTATTAATTATTATTTATTACTCTTTATTTATTATTTATTATTTTTAATTATTTTATTTTTATTTTTTCCCGCCGCGACTGTCCACCTCTCTGGTTACTCTATCAATGCTGTTCGCACGGACGCCCGGGGGCATAGGCGCCTTGAGCGCCGCTGCCCCTTTCCAGCGCTGCGATGCTCCCCTCTGGCGGGTCTGGAGTGATTGGCCACATTTAGGTCATCCCTCCCCTTCCTGCCTTTCCCATCGTTTCTCTGTTCCTCTACGCCTGAGTGGGCGGGTGGATAGGTGGTTGCGTTCCTGCACGTCGCCGCCCCTCTTGGAGGGTTGTGACCAAGGCACTGTTCGCCCCCTTCTCCCCCGCCCGCCGGCCCGAGGCACTATGGGAGTTGTAGGCCTGCATAGCCTCATCCTACCGGCGAGCATGCGCACTAGCGCTCCTTTTGTCCGCATCAAGCCGACTACGCAAGACGCCGGCTTGATGGCGGGGCTTATAAAAAGCCAGCGTGACACTGTCATTCCTTGCTAGCTGCAGCCAAGGGTGACGCTTGATTCCCAAGACCTCGTTTCTTCCAGTAAGCTAATTATTACATCTATCTTACACTATTATAGCCGATATTCTCTATTGCCTGAATTCGTCTCTTTTATCTATTGATTTCTTAACGCTCTGCATAGCTATTCAATTTTCTTTCAACATGCACTTTTAACCCTTCTCTCTTTCTGGTTTAGGTCTTGCCACACAGATTCTATATACTTGGGCTATTGCTATGGTTCTTATCACCTCCGCAATTATTCATTAGTCTAAAACCCTATGCCTTGGGGTGTCACTCTTTAATTCCTAGTGTGTGCATGTGTGTTTGTGTGTTTATGTGTGTGTATGTACATGTATGTGTGTACATGCATTTCCATGTATATGTATATAATATATATATGTGTGTATATGTACATATTTTATTTATCCATTCATTCTAATTTTCTTTTCTGTCTCCTTTTTGATTTTTCGTTCAGTTGGTACTCTTTTGGAAGTGCGTCTTCTTGAGTGCTGAATCTTTAACGTTCGCCCATATCTTTACAATTATTCAATTCATGTAAGTCTCTATTGAAATAAAAATATTTCTTTACTATTTCTTCCAATTCTGTATTTCAGAGGGTATTTACCCCTTTAGGTTGACTCATCCTAGCAACCTCTATATTTATTTATTTATTTATTTACTTAATATTTATTTAATCCTTTTAAATCCTTAAAAAAATTCTATCTTTCACTGTATACTTTCTCTTATCAGTTATTTTGGGCTGGTTTTTTAGCCCCCTGCGATTCAGCATGGTTGTGGTTAACTCCTGAGGTGGACAAATTCCCTACTTTATCATCTACGTAGTGGTCGAAGGTGGGTTTTGTGTGTGTGTGTGTTTTTTTTTTTCTCTCTCTCATGCCTGCACTATTGATTTTTAATACAATTTTGTGATATATTCTGTTACTATATTATTCTGTATTCTGTATCTTGGTTTAGATTTCGTTGAAATATTCACACATCCCCTGAAGAAGCAACCTATTGCGAAACATGTCGGGACTATGTGTGTTTAACAAGAACAACCACTGCACTATATTGTCCTGTATTTTTACCTTTTAAGCATAATTTGTCATTGATTTTAACTTTAAACTTAATAAATATTTGTACTATAAATTTTGTATCCCATTTAATCATGTTCACTAGTTAATTGTCAATTGCACCGTTAAAATCCCTAATTCCCCTTCCTGCCTTTTGATTCATGTTATGAATGATATGTTTCTTTAAATGCAACTCTATTGTGCATCTCTGTTGTTCCTGCTGGATCATTCAGTAAACATGGCTTCTGTACAGTAATGCCCTTTGCTGTCTCTTTACATATATCACGTCAAATATAAATATTTCTGCATTTAACTTGCGCATTCAGAAGCATAACTTAAAAATATAATAAATATATTAACTGTGATTATTTCCATATTCATTGTTTTTTTTCAAATTGCTTTATATTTCATTTTTAAGAAAAACATCATATTAACATTTATCCAATATTCAAAATTCAAAGAGAGCACACATTAAAAAAAAAAAAAAAACGCTTCCTCCACATAACCTATAAAAATATATTAATTATAAACTCAATCCATTCATATTCCCATTCATCCCAAACAAATAAAATAAAAAATAATAATAATTTCCCTTCTCTATCTCCTTCTTCCTCCCCCCTCACCCCTCCCCGCCTCCTTCCGTAGGGCCCTCCTCTCCCCTCCACTTACAGATATTCTATCATTCTCCCTGAGGACCAAAATTCCTCCCATTTTTACCATAACCTTGATATTTGATTGTTTCTATATACTTCTTCTTCTCTCATCTGTTTTTCCATATAATATATTTCGTTCATTTCACATATCCAATCCGTCACAGTTGGACTATTTGTTTCTCTCCATTTACGTGCTATTACTGCCCTAGCTGCTGTAGTCATATGGTGTAATAGTAATACCTTCCTTTGCTTTAGTGACTTTGGTGTGAGAGAAAGTAATGCAATGTTTATATTTGGGTTTAATTCTATTCTGGCCACTTTCTGATATATTTCCAATATCTTATTCCAAAATGCTCTTACCTTACAGCATTTATATCATATATGTTCTAAAGTCCCCCTTTCTACCTTACATCTCCAACATTTCTCCGTATTCCTTTTATTTATTATGTTCATTACTACTGGACTCCTATACAATCTTAATGCAATCTTATAATTCTTTTCTTGATATTTAGTTGCTGTTGATGATTTATGTATTCTCCCAGAGATTTTTTCCCATTCTTCCTCCATTAACGAGTTCCCTATTTCTTCCTCCCATTTTTTTTATTCCTGTTATTTCCTTAATGTTTCCAGAGGGAAGTAATAAATCATATATCTTAGATATTTTTTTTAATCGGTTTATATTTTTCCATAACTATTTGCTCAAATTTAGTAGCTTGTCTATTTATTACCATTTCAATTGGTTCAATAAATGTCCTTAATCTCCCTGGCGGTACGATTATTTCCGATTTTAGGTGCCAAAAGCGGTACAATTATTTTGCATGGAAATTTGGCGTTTTTTTATATTGTAGTCCTGTAATTCTTAGCAATAACTCACTAAAATATGTCCAAACCAGAGTCTAGCAGACATCCCGGGTATGATAAAGTTTAAAAAATTTAATCATAAATTATAATATAATAAATAATTCTAAATAATTGTACCAAATAATAATATAACAATAATAAAAATTATTCATAAATGTAATCAAATCAAAAACACTGAAATTTGCTCAGTTGCAGAATTGTCACTGTCATTACTTTTCAGTATTTGATGAAGGATCTCCCCACAAATCGCTATCGCTCAATTCTGCGAGTGATTACAATTTATTGTAGCGGTTTTCTAGCTGGTCTAAAATCACTTTTAATGTAAAGGGACAGTTTTGGTTGCTATGGACAATCTCCAGTTTCCAGTCATAAAGAACAGTTTTTATTATATAAAACTGCATGCAGGACACTGGGCAGACCACTAGGGACAAAGGGGATGTGAAATTATTACATACAGCAATGTAATCTGTAAGATTACATTCTATTGTATGTATAGTGAGTGTTTCACTTTTTGAATTTGGCGCCGATCTCTGTCCCCGTGCGTCGCAACGCTCCCAGGGCACAGAGATCGGCTCCGTGATAGATCGAGCGAGACACGGCTCGCTCGTACAGCGGGGACATCACTGGATCCGAGGGAGAAGGTAAGTAAGCGTCCTCCTGGGTCCAGCGATGCAGTCCCAAGTCTGGCTCGGGGTTATCGCTTTTGGTATAAAAATTCCACCCCGAGCCAGACTCGGGAATACCGTAAGGGGGGGTTAATTGATGGTATTGTAGCCATTTATTTTTATATTCAGGTCCCAGATCTTGAAATGTTGGCATTTTTCCATCCACTAAGATCTGTACTGCCCTTTCATTCTCCAATATATTCCACTTTAAATATTTTGTGGCTTTTAATGCTGGCATAAATTCTGGATTGGAGAATAAAGGGGTCATAGGTCCGACTATAGTGGACAGATTTCCTTTTTTCAATATGGCATCCCAAATTTTTAATGTAGCCTTTACAAAAATCGGTAATTCTTTTTTCTTTTAGTCTTAAATGGGGTTTTATCCATGGTAAATATTTTAGTTTTATCCCTACAATATCTTCCTCAATATTGGCCCATTGTTTATTATGCACATTATGGTGCCAATCTATTATTCTAATCAATGATGCTGCTTGCAAATATCAGGAAAAATCAGGTAATGCTAATCCTCCATTTTTTTTTTTTGATCTAATTAATATTTCTCTACTTATTCTAGGGGTTTTATGGGACCAGTTAAAGCTTCCCACTGCTTTTCTCAGATCCCTCATAAGTTTTTTTTGATGGTATTATAGGTATCGTTTGAAAAATATACAACAATATTAGCAATATTACTATCTTCACTATATTTATTTTTCCTAACCATAAATCGGTTATTTTATCATATTTTTGCAATAGTTACTTTATTTTTAGGACTGTTGTATTATAATTCATTTCTTGTAATTGTTTCAAGTTTTTTGGAATATATATTCCCAAATATTTAATCACATCTTGCTTTCATTTAAATGGGAAGTCTTTTTGTAAAAGTGTCTGTGTTTTTTCTTCAAGTGTAATATTCATCAACTCAGATTTATCGTAATTTACTTTAAAGTTACTTAATTCCCCAAACCTCTTAAATTCTTTTACTAAGTTTGGAATTGTTATTATAGGATTAGTTATATACAATAGTAAGTCATCCGCAGCTGTTTTATATTCTTTACCATTAACCTTTATCCCTTTGACATCCTTATTTTCTCTTATAGCTTCCATAAGATGCTCCATTACTATTATATATAACAATGGGGATAGAGGACATCCCTGTCGAGTTCCGTTTGAGGTCTTTATATATTTTGATAGTATTCCCTTTCTTCTTACTTTAGCTCTTGAGTTGGTATACAATGCAACAATCCTTCCTAGCATTTTTGGACCGATTCCTATCTGATTTAATGCTTCCTCCAAGAACCCTATCAAATGACTTCTCAGCATCTATAGCTAAGAGGCATGATGGGATGGCAGCTCTATGTGCATATTCCATCAGTGTACAAGTTTTAATAATATTGTCCCTTGTTTCTGTCCCTTTTGTAAATCCTGTCTGTTCTAAAATTATATGCCCTGGTATAATGGATGTTAATCTTTTAGATATGATCTTTGAGTATACTCTTATATCTATATTTGTCAGAGATATTGGCCTATAATTCTTACATAATGTATGGTCTTTCTCTGGTTTTGGTGTTAATATGATATAAGCTTCTGTACTTTGTGGTACAAAAGTTTGTGTTTTAGATATAGAATTATATGTTTTTTTTTTGAATATGTATAATTAAATTTTGAAATGACTTATAGAATCTAGCAGTGTACCCATCTGGACTTGGGCTTTTCCCCAGGGCCAGCTCTGAAATAGCTTGTTGGATCTCTTCAGTTGAAATTTCTTCTTCCAGATCTTCTACTATTTCTTTAGGGAAAATAGGTAGAGCAGTTTCCTTTATATATTTTCAAATCTCTTCTACCTTCTCTATTTTTTCCTTATAGACTTGTTGTTCTTCTATATTATATAGTTTAGAATAATAAGTGTGAAAAGTTTTTGATATTTCTACTGGATCGTAGGTCATATCCCCATTTGGTTTTACATTTTTTGCTATAAAAGTCATGGGTTGCAGTGTTTTTAGAGATCTAGCTAATATTTTCCCAGTTTTATTTCCATATTGATACCACTGTATTCTATTTTTATTTCTTATCCGAAGGGACTCTTCGCCAAGCACCGATTGTAGCTCCATTCGCTTATCCTTTAACATTATTCCAAGTCCAAGCTCTGCTTATGTTTCTTTTATAACGTTTCAATTTCTAACAGAAGTTTAGATTTCCTTTGTTCTTTTTCTTTTTTTTACTCTTGATCCGTGCTTGACAAATATTTCCGCAATACACATTTTAGCATTTCCCATTGAATAGGGGGTGAGGTCTCATCTTTCTTATCAATTGTTAGGAATTCTTTTATTGCTTGTTGAATATCTACTTCACATTTTTTATCTTTAATTAAATTATCATTCAGCCTCCATACTTCCCTCATTTTTTTATATTCAATTATCTTAAGTTCCAAAAATATCGGAGCATGATCTGACCACAAGAATCCCCCTATCTCTGTTATAGGGGTCATCATCAGACCGGATTGATTCACAAAAAATTATCTAATCTGCGATATGAATTATGAATATTCTAATAAATGTAACATTCTCTTCCGTCTGGTGTTGAGCCCTCCATATATCAGTCAATTGGTACTTTCCCAATAAATATTTAAATTCCTTTAATTTATTATTTTTCCTATGAGTTTGAGTATTAGTAGTATCCAATTTTGTATCCATAATAAAATTTAGATCTCCATCCAAATTTATTGTTCCTTCTGCTTTCTCCATTGCATCTGACAGGGCTTTTATTCCAGTCTCAATTTGCTCATAATTTGGTAAATAAAGGTTAATTATTGTAAACTTTTTTTCCATATAGCATGACCTTTATTAAGGACCTGCCATCTTTACCTTTATAATTTTGTAATATTTGATACGGTGTATCCCTTTGGAATGCAATCGATACTCCTTTTAATTTTGAATATGAGAATGTATCATGAATCCATTTGACATAATTCCTATTATTTATTTTTGGAATGTGATCTGAACGAAAGTGTGTTTCTTGAAATAAAATAATATCTATTTTTGCTTATGAAAATAATTTAATATTTGATTTCTTTTAGAGGGATAATTAAGGCCTCTTGCTTTGAAGGAGCAAAATTTTACCCCTCCCATTTTTAACTCAGGAGAGGGATAAGTGACCCACAGGGATATACGGATCAAAAGAGAGGGTCTATCTATTGACTACAATAAGTTTAACTTACTTAAAGTAAGATCCCTATTAAGGGGGAAAAAAATGGGCCTGCTGATTCAGATCTGCTACCCATCAGACTTTCACATGCTGCTTAATCTAGTAAATTTTTTCTTCTCTTTTTTGGACATCCTATTATCCTTTTATGCTTTTATACTAGTTCAGGTTATCTTTTAATTTCCTTTTTAAAGTCTTTTTCCTTTTATTTTCCTCTTCCCTTTCTTTTCCTTCCTTTTTCTTCTTTCCCTCCCCTTCTCTTCCCCCCCTTCCTTTCTTTTCTTTTTTTATTTATTTCCTCTTCCCTTACACCCAATATATCAACCATAATATAATATAAAAGGGAGGGGGCCGAGAGCTAATGTGGTAAGGGAATGGAGGGAATCTCCTACGTGTATAAATTTTAAACTAATATAAGGGAGACAAAAAAAAAACACACCACCCCAACCCCCCCCCCCCCCCCCCCCACATCCTCCTTTTGAATTCCCTAGTGTTAAAGTGCAAAAATCAAACCATTGTCTTATAACCATCCAATCCATCCCTTCTAATCCCATTCTCCCTCCCCCTCCCCCTCTTACCATACCCATTTTCTACCTTAGTGCATTTATATATTAATTAAAATAATTAATAAAAATATATTACAACATCTTTGTGGCAATAATACCATATGATATGATATTACCCTATGTATTATTTTCATTACCTCTCCCCCCTCAACCTTATATTATTATGTTAAAATTTCCATTATTATCTGTCCATGTTAAGTGATTGTCCATCTCATATAAATTATATAATGTGTTACCTTCCTATGTGATTATATACTACATATAGTTCTCCATCCCCCCTTTACTTTCCCCTTCCCTTCCCTTCCCTTTACCCATTCCCCTCTCCCACCCAGCTCTCCTTTCCCCTTAGCCCCTTCATAGCTCCTCATGTTTTTTTAAATGTTTTCTTGAATACTTTGGGCCAGTCTGGTAGTTTTACTTCTGGAAGTCAAAGGGTCTTCAGGAACTCAGATAAGTCCTCTAAGTCCCTATATGTTACTGTTTGACCTTCATGTAGCTGAAAAGGAAATGTCCATCTATACTGCAGATTCTTCTTTGTTAGCTGTTCCAGAAGGGGCTTTAATGCTCTTCTGTCTAATGTAAGCTTGGACAGATCTTGAAAAAATATTAATTGTTTCCCTTCATATTGTATATTTCTATTTTTTCATGCAGCAGTCATGATTTTATCCTTAGTTTGAGCATAATGTAGCTTGCATGTTACATATCTTGGTTTACTGGGATCTAACTTTTTTGATCCCATGGCTCTGTGTGCTCGATCAATTATTTCCGTTTTAGATGGATCCTGTAGTAATTCTTGAAATACCCTTTGTAGTACCGCTGACAGCTCTTCTATGCTCACATTTTCATTTAATCCTCTTATTCTTATATTATTTCTTCTATTCCTATTTTCCTGCTCATCAATAGCGTTTATTGCTTGTTTTAATTCTTTCTCTTGCTCCTGTATTTTCTCCTTTTGTATCAACTCCTTTTCCATATTTATCATTCTTGTATCTATAATTTCCTATCTTTTTGGCTGCACTTGCTGAAAAAAATCTTTAATATCTGTTGTTTGTGTTGCTTGAGCCCCAGTGGTGCTTTTATTTATACCCTCCTTTTCCTTTTTGTTCCCATGAACTTGCAATGTCGTATTTCCTTTTTTTTGGTGCCATATCTAGCTTTTATTGTCTTTGTTATCTTTATTTCTGTTCTGATCAGTATAAGGTATATATTTACTGATCGTACTGTTGCTTTAAATTGGCATCCGTTACTAACAGGAACTGTAGTATATTCCGCCCACTTCCTGCCCAGCAGTCATATTAGATAATTTTTCTACAGTGAAGGAAGCATGCTAAAGACCTCCACTATTTATTAATACTGGTCTTGGAAGCATAAGTCTGTAAGTAAGCAGTCATCAGTTTTCAATTAGTTAGTAAATGTTCTACTAATGCAACTACATTGTATATGTGTGTTGCTGGGCTGTTTCTGTCAGGAAGTTCACTCAGCTAGGCCACATTTCTGCTAGCTAGTGCCTTAACAGTATTGTAACATGCCTGTTACTATTTGCATTTGTGATGTAATGTTAAATGCTAATGCATATTTTTATAATTTGTGTTTTGCAATTTTACAAAAAGCTTATTCTCAGTAAAGATTACAACTATTAGCCCTTCCTCCTGAGTCTTTATTGGGAAGTTGTTAGCTGTCTACCAAGCCTTGTACTTTGAACACATTGTGAAGGCAGAACAATTTCCCTTTCTCTTATGCCCCGTACACACGAGAGGACTTATGTCCGACAGACTTCCAAAGGAGTTCCGCCGGAGTTCCGCCGGAGTTCCAACGGAGTTCTGACAGACTTTTCGGCCGAACGGACTTGGCCACACACGATCACACTAAACTCCGACGGATTCGAACGTGATGACGTACGACCCGACTCGAATAAGGAAGTTCATAGCCAGTAGCCAATAGCTGCCCTAGCGTCGGTTTTAGTCCGTCGGAGTAGCATACACACGAGCGGAGTTTTCGAAGGGGACCGGGTCCGGCGGAGTTCCGTCGGGAAAATTTGAAGCATGCTTCATTTCTAAAGTCCGTCAGACTTTGGCGAATCAAAAGTCCGTTGCAGCCCACACACGATCGGATAGTCTGACGGACTCGGTCCTTCGGACTTTGGATGTTGAAAAGTCTGCTCGTGTGTACGGGGCATTACTTTCACCTTCTTATATCAGTGTCAGTGCTTTAAATTTTATACACCAAACTCAAAAGTTCTTATCGACTTTATCAGCCTAATCAGTTCCTCTCTGCTCTCAATCACAGTCCTTATTTTCTATTTTGCAATTCACAAAACCAATCTCCTTTCCTTCTACGAAATATAGGCTTGTAAAGTAGAGTCAACACAGCTGTCAATACAGATTATTTTTTTCCTTCTCTTTAATTTACGTCAATAGCTTCAGTTTCTGGTTAATTAACTTATTTCTTATTTCTATTTCATATTTTCACAGCTTCCAATATTTTTTTTATATTTCAGTTCACTCACCACCTCTGATATTTCTGTGGAATTCCCGTTCAAAACTTATGCCCCGTACACACGAGAGGACTTATGTCCGACAGACTTCCAAAGGAGTTCCGCCGGAGTTCCGCCGGAGTTCCAACGGAGTTCTGACAGACTTTTCGGCCGAACGGACTTGGCCACACACGATCACACTAAACTCCGACGGATTCGAACGTGATGACGTACGACCCGACTCGAATAAGGAAGTTCATAGCCAGTAGCCAATAGCTGCCCTAGCGTCGGTTTTAGTCCGTCGGAGTAGCATACACACGAGCGGAGTTTTCGAAGGGGACCGGGTCCGGCGGAGTTCCGTCGGGAAAATTTGAAGCATGCTTCATTTCTAAAGTCCGTCAGACTTTGGCGAATCAAAAGTCCGTTGCAGCCCACACACGATCGGATAGTCTGACGGACTCGGTCCTTCGGACTTTGGATGTTGAAAAGTCTGCTCGTGTGTACGGGGCATTACAGTTCCAAATGTTGTCGTTTTTAGGAGTGAAATCTCCTGACTGCTGTACTCCCTTATCGTTTTTCACTGCTCCCCGCTGCCACAGTCCCACACTCTCCAGGCGCTCCTCAAACTTCCCCGCCAGAGCCGTAGCTGCGGTTGAAGCCGCTACCTAGATCGTAGATCTCCGTATGGCTTTCTCCCGATCACTGTCCCCAGTTTTCTGAGGACTACTGATGGGAGAATCACGTGGTTACCGGTCCCGTCCTCAGCCTCCGCCGACACAACAAGACCCTCACTTGAACCAGCTCCCGCTCTCCACACTCGACCAAAAATCCTTGGTCCGCGGCACCACAGCACCCCACGGTATTACTCCTCGTCTCGGTCTTGGGCCCCCCTTGGGAGCAGGTGGCAGTCTTACAGGCAAAAAACAGGTATGCAGCAGATGTATCTGTTAATATGCTACCCCGGCATATAAATCTACTCCACAAAACAGTTTTCAAATACAACTGAGAGATTACGCTTATCAGTGTATCAGCTTGCTGGAGAGCAGTCTATAGTTCAGAAGATCTAGCGGGCATACTTAGCGAGCTAAATTCAGTGTCCCCATAGTAATTCCTCAGTCCAAAAAAAAAATCTGTATGCCAACTATTGCAGCATGTCTGTCTTACAGAGCCATCTGAGTTAGTGGCCCCTCCCCCTCCATATTCTTAACCAATAATTCCCCCTTAACCACTTGCCGACACCCGCACGCCAATGTAAGTCCCTACTTTGGGGATGATATCGTTGTTATGGCAGCAGCTAGCTGTCATAACCCTGGTATTCCTGTATTTGCCCAGCGGTCAACTAAAAGATAAAAGGGGTCTCTGTGGTGGATTCACTGCAAGATCACTTTTATCGGTGGCGGAAGAGGGGCACCCCCTCCTGTTGAGATCCGGTGCCCTCCGCCGCTTACCAAAGCTATCAGCAGAGGAGATGGCGTCTGTCTCCTTGCTAGGTATGGAGATGATTGAGGGGAAGATTGCCCACCCATCTCCATACCATAGCAGGGCGGAAGCGAAGCCCATACATCTTAAAAGCACTTTTTTTTTTGCATTCAAGTCCAGATATGAGATCTGAGGTCTTTCTGACCTCAGATCTCATATTTAAGAGGTCCTGTCATGCTTTTTTCTATTACAAGGGCTGTTTACATTCCTTGTAATAGGAATAAAAGTTACACAATTATTTATTTATTTTTTAAACAGTGTAAAAATAAAAAAGGTAAAAGGTAAAATAAATAAGAAAAAATACAATTTTATAAACGCACCCCGTCCCGCTGAGCTCGCGTGCAGAAGTGCCCGCATATGAAAACGGTGTTCAATCACATGTGAGGTATCGCCGCAATCGGTAGAGCGAGAGCAATAATTGTAACTCTTCTGTAATGCAAAATATGCAACCAGTAGAATTTTTTAAATGTCGCCTATGCAGATTTTTAAGGGTAAAGGTTTGTCGCCGTTCCACAAGCAGGCGCAATTTTGAAGCGTGACATGTTGCGTATCAATTTTCTTGGCGTAACATTATCATTTTCACAATATAAAAAAAACTGGGCTAACTTTACTGTTGTCTTAATTTTTAATACAAAAAAGTGTGCTTGTAAGACCACTGCGCAAATATGGTGTGACAGAAAGTATTACAAAGACCCCCATTTTATTCTCTAGGATGTTAGAAAAAATGTATAATGTTTTATCTCAGTGTACATTATATAGTGTATACTTTGTGTACCAGTGACATCTTTACAAATAAATTCCTTTTTCCATAGTAGTGCATTTATATATCCATAACCCAAAACTCTCCATAAACAACCATTGTTGTGACCATTTCTCAGCCAGAGGGCAGGAAAAAAATAAGAAAAACAAAAACAAACAAAACAATAAAAACCATGTGCAAAAATGTTCTCTCATCTTCCACACCTGGCCCTCCTTGGGCCCACTCAAGAGACATTTAAAGTGATTTTCATACATGATAATTATTACATCTAACCTTTTCCTTCTCTGCCTATTTCCCTTCACCATCCTATAATATCCAAAAACCCAAATCTTTTTTGACAAATCTGTGAAAAAAAAAAAGGGAAAATACAAATAAATATCCCCAGAGAGGGAGAACACTCCACCATCTCACCTCCCTGTGGAACGAAAGAAAAACGGGGGAAAAAAGGGAAAAAAAAACCCCTGTAGCTTCCCCCTCCTAAAAAAGTAAAGAAATGGTCGCACGCTGAATTTCCAAAAAGCGTGCTTGATGTACCTTTATTGTCACAAGTGTATCAGACAAACACAGGACAAGCAGTTGACATGTTTTGCAAGCAATAGCTACAAGCAAGCTATTTCTTGTGAAACATGTCAACTTCTTGTCCGCATTATTGCTGTTCCGTGTTCACAGCAGGGCCGCCATACTGGCCATACTGAGGTGAGCACGCAGAGAGATGAGATCATCTCTCACTGCCCACCTGCATCGCTGCTCTTCCATGCTCACAGCGGGACTGCTATAATGCTGGAGGTGAGATAGGGAGTAGAGAGATGAGATCATCTCTCACTGCCCGCCCGCATCACTGCTCCTCTGCTGACACAGCGCGGCAGAACACCAATACACTGCTGGAGGTGAAGCAGGGGAGCAGAGAGATAATATAATCTCTCACTACCAGTGCCCCCCCATTACTGCTGTTCTCTCTCACTACCCAATACTCCAGGCTTGCCTCTGAACTAATGTGCACACCTGTGCTGCCACCACTGCAATGACAACCATCATGTGGTGGCAGGTGACAATCCACATCTGGTGGTAGACAACGTGGCAAATGACAAGCTGCATCTGATGGCAGGTGATGTGGCAAGTGACAATCCAAATCTGGTGGCAGGTGATGTGGCAAGTGACAATCCAAATCTGGTGGCAGGGGACAAAATGCATCTGGTGGCAGGTGACGTGGTAAGTGACAAGCTGCATATGAAGGCAGGCAATGTGGCAAGCGACAATCCGCATCTGGTGGCAGGTGACGTGGTAAGGGACATAAAAGCATCTGGTGGCAGGCGACGTGGAAAGTGACAATCTGAATCTGATGGCAGGCGACGTGGAAAGTGACAATCTGCATCTGGTGACAGTCGACGTGGCAAGTGACACTCTGGCACATTCTGCATTATGGTGAGTTGAACTATTTCATTATATATTACAATGTAATAATAGAAATAATGCGCTTCAATCACCCTGACATCATATCAATGATGGTGCCGGGATGATTCACCCACCAACACCAGCCATTGCCCCTATAAATTGCCAGCGAAAAGCCGCATACACCCCCCCTACAGTGCATGCTTGGCCAATCATGAGCCAGCAATGCACTGCGATGGCGCAGTGCATTGTGGGCCGTGAGCGCCACAAGAATTTGGCACGAACGGCCCATAACGTTCGGAATTCGCTGAATGGGTGAACAGCCGGTGTTTGAGTTGAATATGCGTTTGACTCAAACACCAAGCTCATCCCTATATATAACATTATTTTTGGTAACATTAATATAACTGGTCGTTTTTTCAAAACAGGCATGTTTCAAAGAATAACATACACAACTCAGGGACTTACAAAGTTCAACTTTGAAAAGTGAAGGCAATATCAGTCATTAGTATGTCTAAACTGTGTTGATATTGCTTTCAGAAGATGGGGTGAAGTCACCCCTATAAAAGCCAAATTTTGAAGATGCACACAAATTGTGATTCAAACTAGGCATTTTCCTCCTGATCCCATGCCTAATGTCAACATGTGCTATCTCCCATCATGGTGGATCAATGTACATGTTTTGGGGGTGCAACCACTTCACCTCTTCACGCCACTTTAGTAGTGAGGAAGGGTTTGCACCCACAAAATGCGTACATAGCTCTCCCGTGATGGCAGATAGCATGTGTTGACACATTGTGCATCTTCAAAATTTGGCTTTTCAAAAAATTTAAAATTTCAAATCGATGCTAGCTAGTTTTGTGTGTTTTAGATTCTCCCTAAAACATCAATGATGTTCTTCATTTTTTGTTGAACATCATTGATGTTTTTCTTGAGATAATCTAAATCGCGATTGCACCCCATTATCTCCCCGATGAAGATCTGGGCACTTTCACTGGTAAAATGATATTCTTCTTACACAACATCCACAGCACCTAAAAATAAACAAAAAAACACCATGTATTATATGCAGGCATACATCTATTACCTGAAGCTGTGGTCTCACACTCACCTGTTGCGGTGACAATTTCGCCAATTTCAACAACCTCTCTTTCTTCCTCCTCCTCCTGCTTCTGGTGTTGGTATTTCCCCTTTATTGGGAGGTGTGGGGTCCCTGGTGTCCTCAGACGTCCCGAGTCTCCTCTCCCCTATGAGAATTTAAAAAAGGAATACTTAGCACACCGATATTTGAAGGCAGAAATAGGATTTTGAAATATTGCTTGGAAGTGTCCTACAATTGTCTTCTTGCCTTAAATCTTCTCCTCCGGAATCGGGACATTTCTGGCTCCGGGCTTTCCTTGTCCTCCTCATTGCTGTAATTAGCATGCACCTGCTGTGTCTCCGCCATGTG
Organism: Lithobates pipiens; assembly: GCF_037356315.1. Taxonomy (NCBI): domain Eukaryota; kingdom Metazoa; phylum Chordata; class Amphibia; order Anura; family Ranidae; genus Lithobates; species Lithobates pipiens. Next base: position 46,529,230 of record NW_027507788.1, on the reverse strand, counting down.
CTCTCCCCACTGTGCCGAAAAAAAGGGGTGGGGAATAGACTAGAAAGAATGTCAGGGGTGGGCGGAGTTTCACACGTGTATATAAAACGTAACACGCATGCATCGTACATTAAACCTGGGACATCAGTGGCCTATACTGCTTATAGATTGAGGCCTATATTGGGGCAAGATTAGGAGAGTTTACCTGACATTAGGATTTGTCTTGTGTTGTGTCTTGCAGAGAAAATGGATGGGTTCAAAGACCACAGCTTTCTACCAATCTTTATTGACAAGTACAGGGAGCTGCCCTGCCTGTGGCAGGTGAAACACTCCCATTACAATAATAAATTATAGAGGCAGGCAGCGCTGGAGAAACTGCTGGAGTTGGTGAAGCCGGTGCTGCACACGGCAAACATCCCCTATTTAAAAGCCAAAATTGATGGCCTAAGGAGCACATATCTGAGGGGGCGCAAGAAGGTCCAGGATTCCATGAGCTCAGGAACTGCAGCAGATGATGTTTATGTCCCCGGGCTGTGGTACTATGACAGACTGCATTTTTTGTTAGACCAGGAATCGCTCTCAACTCTTCCTTCCACGCTTCCTTCCACCCCAGCTGAGGCTTCTGATGTCCAACCTGGGACTTCCAGCTAGGAAAAAGTGGGGGAGCCCAGCTTGAGCCAGGTATAGTATTGTTCTACATATTTTTTTGTAAAAATGAATGAGGTTAACTGGATGTGATTATTGATCACTAATTGCTGATTTAATAAAGTGTTTTACAGATCAATAGACAGTAGTAGCCAAAAATAATTGGGACAAGAATGAAAAATGCTGGGGTCAGAATGATAGTCTTTTCTATTTGTTAATATTCAATTTTCAACAGTCATGAGCTGAAAATTGTGTGTGATTGATGAACCAAAAACTAAGAGTATGTCCCTTTTTCATACACAGGAGGACCTCAGCCAGGAGGAGGCCGTGGAATGTGGCAGCCAGGAGGTGGGCAGGCCTAGGAGCCTCACAGAATCCCAGGTCCCTCCCCTCCACCTTCCAACCAAAAGCCCCTGGAAGGGGAGGATAATGGAGGAGTCAGCGCTCAAGCTGATTGGGGAGGCTTCTGCGGCCCTCAAAACCACCCCACTCTTCAAGAGGTCTTTGCCTCCATGGCTGCCTGAAAAATGCAGAAAATGGAGGAGGGGCAATGCCTCATGTGTGAGGAACTCATTTATCTCACACTAAATAAGGGTTTGAGGGGTGAAATCACCAAAAAAAAAAAACACCTGTGTGAGTTGGACCATCCTCCTCCTCCTCCTTCTGCCACATCTCCAACACCACAGCAACAGCCTGGAAGGAAGCATGGAAGGAAGATCAGAGAGTGATGGCCTGGGTTCAGTCTGGTCTGGCAAAAGATGCAGGCTCTTGTATGACCACAGCCTGGGGACAGATATGTCATCTACTGCTGTTCCTGATGTCTTCGACTTCAAGGTACATTTCAAATATACAAAGATAAATTAACAAGGCACACTAACACCAAACAACCTCCTCGAAATTAAAAAATAAAACAATAAAATAAAAAGATAATAATGGTGTTGTGGTAAGTTGACACACAAAACACACAAAAAAAATTATGGAGATCACCAAAATAAAAAAAAGGAGATCTTGATTAACAAAACAGCCACAAAATTAAAAAAAAATATTAAAACATAAAACGAAAAAAATTATTCGGCAGATCTGACAAATAAAAATATTATATTCATTAAATCAGGAGAAAGAAGTTTGTGAGAAGTCTGTGTGAATAGGAGCAGCAAAACAACTTCATTCTTCTAGCATTATAAAGAAAAAGAGAATGCGCTGCATTAAACAATTTTTAACATTGCAGGGTGATGAATGTGCTATATCCATTATGAAGGCTAGTTTTACCAGACCGAGCGCTTCCGTCTCATAATTTATTCTGAGCATGCATGCCACTTTATGCATCGGACTTGTCTACACACGATTGGAATTTACGCGATCTGATTTTGTTGTTGGAAAATTTTAGATCCAGCTCTCAAACTTTGTGTGTCGGAAATTCCGATGGAAAAAGTCAGATGGAGCCTACACATGGTTGAAATTTCTGACAACAAGCTCCGATTGCACATTTTCCATCAGAAAGTCAGACCGTGTGTACAGGGCATTAGTATTAAGCATTCCTTTAAATATAGTGGCTGGGGAATCCGCTTAGTCTGCCTGTAAAGTGGCACATCTGTATCATGTATAGAACCTGCTGTAGCAAAAATTACATTTATAAAGAAAACAAATGAAATTTTCCATTCAAGCTTTCTTTATTTTGTAAACAATGGCTTGGGGAGCCAGTATGTATGACGAGGACACGGTCAGTGCAGAACAAGATTAGAGATTTTTTTTGGATAAATTCTGGTGTCTGTTTTGCAGACTTTGGATAGAAGTAACAGGTGTAGAAAAATTGGGCTTTAGGTGTTGGTGGTGCCGTTACGCCGTAACCCTATAGAGGTACTCTTGATGATAGCTAGAATTGGCATTGCTGTAAAAATGTTTAATTGTATGCACCTGTCAAACAGATGCGGAATTGGTCATTGGGTGTTAATTGTGCCCATGAGACCTATACCAAAAAATAAAACACCCACAAAGATAGGCAACAGCCAGAATTACTAAGTCAGTCCTTCACTGACCTGCAAATGGACATAATGGGTCCATGAGGGTCATAGCAACAGACCAACAGTAGCAGGGGGGTAGTTATCTTGATAGATGGAGGGACACAGTCACTGGCAGGTCCTCATTGGGTTAGGGATTCCCTCATAAGCATGTGAAACAGTGCTAGGTCAGTAGTATGAGCAAAAATAGGATGAAATGTATTCGGTAACACATTTAAAACTGCTGTAAACTGTATACAGGGCTGGTGTGGTGTGCTTAGCAAAAAGGGAGTGGTCTCGATAGAGTGGAGGGCAGCCACAGGCACAAGCTGGGACCTCTTGTGGGGAGCAAAGGGGCAGCAGTCTTGATGGACTGGAGTGCCCATCCCCTCTCTCTCTCTGATCGGAGCACAGACAGGCAAGCAGAGAGAGAGAGGATGGGCCCTTCAGTCCATCAAGACTGCTGCTCCTTTGCTAAGGACACCACACAAGACCTGTATACAGTTTACAGCTGTTTTAAATGTAAGTGTTACTGAATAAATTGCATTCTCTTTTTGTTCATACTGACCTGGCACCCTTTTTATTTTTTTTACAAAGCTAGGCAGCCTAAACAGTTTTTCAGAGATTGCACATCCCCAAAAAACGTTGGTGACATCGGCATCAGGGGCTTGATAGCTGCTGTTAATCCAGGAATGATTCATTTTGATAAATGTCAGCTGGTCAACAGAGTCTGTGGACAGATGCACTCTTTTATCTGTCACAAAACCTCTGGCAGCACTGAATGCCCATTCAGAAAGCACACCAGATGCAGGGCAGCCCAGCAGCTTAATTACATACTGGGCAAGCTCTGGCCAGTGGTCTGTTTTCATGATCCAGTAACCCAGTGGATTGTCAACTGGAAAGCTGTCCATGTCTGTCTGTTTTTTGCCCCTAAATAATCTCCCACCATATAAGGCAGATGCTGCTGATGGGATGTGGAAACTGACAGCCCTGGGCACTGAAGACTAAAAAATGTTGAAATGCGACCCCCTTCTCCTCGCTTCTCTCTTGACCAACTGAAGCCTCAAGGAGTGTTGCCAACCAATAATTATTCTTCTCCTTGATGCCACGAATTCTCAGGTTCTTTTGCAGGCTTGGAGGAATAAGGGAGACCATGCACTGAAAGTTTGCAGAGGCATGAGAACCAGAGTCCCTGTGGTCACTGAGGATTATAGTATCTGGAACTGCCTCCTCCCAGCCAAATACTACCAAGGGTTCTGGGGACAAAAAAACATCTCTTAAGGTTTGATGTATGTCATTGTCTGCTTCAATGCCTCCAAAACTGCTAGAATTTAGATGCTGGGCATGTTGGTGGCAGTGACTGTATTGCGTGCTGCTGGCAGATGTGCTGCAAGGACCTGTAACATCCTTCACTATGCCATCATTCCTGTCAGTGGAAGCTGCTGAGAGGTCATGAGATATAGCAGGGGTAGACCTGAAAGGTGATGAGTGAAGAGGAGAAGAAATCCTTTTTGTGTGGCTTTCTGGTGCTCTTGCCAACAGGCTGACTGGTGGGAGGTTAAATGCCTTGTCAAGCATGTGGTACCCAAATGACTGGTGTTTTGGCCACCCTTCATCTGCTTGTGGCAAAGTTTGCAAATTGCAACAGGGCAGTCAGCTGAACATGTGCTAAAAAAGGTCCAGACAGCAGTACTGTGGAAAGTGGCCAGGAGATAACAGCTCCACAATCTGATTAAAAAGGGTGGCAGCTCTCTACTTTTCCACGATGACTGCCTCTAGAGGACATCCTGCCTCATTAAGGTTGTGCCTCACCCTTACTTTCCTCCTCTGCTCTATCTAGCACCCAAGTCACATTAGTGACCTCATCATCATCATCACCTTTATCCTCATCACTGGAGCCAACTTGGCAATAACACTGCGGCTTGGAGAACATGACTATCAGTTTGTTGTTTACCAGTGTTCTCATCTCTCTGTAGGCTCATGTTCCTACCTTACTCAACCACAGAACCAACATCAGAATCAAGTAATGCCTGTGTATTTTCAAGGAGCAAGTGGCTGATGCTGTCTTCAAATAATTCAGCTGACTCCTCCATGCATGGTGCTGGGGCTATGGCAGGAGTGGCTGTAGACAAGGCAGCTGTGGTGGACTGTGCACTAGTTTCTGCTTAGGTGATAGAGGAGGATAAGGATGGTTTAGTAAGCCAGTCCACAACCTCCTCTGCATGTTGTGGCTGGATAGCATGGGCAACATCACTAAACAGAGAAAATGGTGCCCCGCCTGAGGAAATGTGTAATCAGATACACTTTATTCAATGGAAAGTGGTATTTGGTGCACTTAACTTTAGGATTGCCACTAACAGATAACACCAACAATTATATATACAGTATTGAATGTTATGTAATTGTGGCAGCAAGCAGGTAAAGTCACCTGGTTGTATCCAGGATGGGAAATATGTGTGCCCTAGATTCAGGCTTTATGCAGACCTTTACAATTAGAGGGGAAGAGTTAATGAGCCCAGCTGAAGTAAGTGGGCTCATTAAGACCTCTACAAAAAACCCCAGCATGCTTAGGGAGATGCTCCATCCTGGAACCAGTTTTTGTGTGTATAGACTGGGGAGTGTGACACCTGTTCTGTGCGGTGAGTTAACGCCTGTGTGGCAAACCTCTACAACAGGGACAGGGACTGGGGCAGCACAAGGCTGCTCTCAGTTGTTAGACAGGGAATCTAAGTGTGTAGTTAGAGGTCAAGCTGACCAGGATTTATTTTCATGTTTTATTTTTGTTTGGCTGTTATATGTATCACTGCATGTAGCATAAATAAACCGCATCTTTTGTTTTTTTGCACCTACAACGCTGTCTGCTGTGCCTGATTTTGTGTTGTGAACCCATCCAGGGGGTCACACACACCCGCTGCCGAGCTAACCCCTCACAGTTGGTGGAGAATTTTGGCAGTTTTTTTTTTAAAGGCCAGCATGGAGGAGATACTGAGACAGCTGGCTCTAGCAAATGCAAATCAGCAGCAAACAAATGCGGGTTTACAAAGGAGCCTTGCAGCCCAGCAGCAGACAAATGCAACTTTGCAGCAGAGTCTGGAAAATCAGCAGAAGGCTCACCAGCAGAGTTTGGAAGCTCAGCAACAAGCCCAGCAGCAATCTGAAGCCCGCTTTATAGACCTGTTGCAGAAGCAAGAGCAGAGTTTTCAACAGAAAATAGAGACATTAATACAGCAACGTCCGCAGACCAATGAAGCAAGTGGTTACAATAATACCGCATCCTTTGGTGTGAGCCGTTTATTGACAAAAATGACTGGACAGGATGATCCGGAGGTGTTTTTGACCACATTTGAAAGGACTGCTGAAAGGGAAAAGTGGCCTAAGGAGCAATGGGCTGGACTGGTGGCTCCTCTGTTAACTGGGGAATCGCAGAAAGCTTATTATGACCTAGAGCCTGACCAAGCAAAAGACTATGTGGTGCTAAAAGCAGAAATATTGGCACGGCTGGGTGTCACCCTGGCCGTCCGGGCTCAGCGTGTGCATAATTGGACATTTCAGGTTGGAAAACCCCCCAGGTCTCAAATGTATGATCTCATTCACCTGAGCAGGAAGTGGCTGCAGCCAGAGATTTTGACCGCACCAAACATTGTGGAACGTGTTGTTATGGATCGTTTCCTGAGAGCTCTTCCTACTGCCATCCAAAAATGGGTAAGCCATGGAGACCCAGAAAATGCAGATAAACTTGTGGATCTGGTTGAGAGGTACTTGGCTACAGAGAACTTGACCACCTCTTCCAGGGACTCACAGACTTTCCATCCTAAGACCAGATCATCCCCAGTGGCGGGTAAGATGACTCCAAGGGGTGAGGGTGGAGAGAGTGAGAGGGTGGGGGTTCTACCTAAGGTCTGGCGGGAGCAGCCCAGGAAGCCCATGCTGCAAGAGACAGTGAAAAAGATTATTTGCTACCGCTGCCGGCAAGAGGGACATATTGCAGCCAATTGCCCCGTTGTGGATGAGCCTATGCAATGTGACTTTATAAGGGAGAGACGTCAGTCGCTGTTTGCGACAGTTGCATGCACTGCCATTCGGGGACCTGAGAAACATTTATGTAAAATGTGTATTAATGGTAGAAATGTTGATGTGTTGCTGGATTCAGGTAGCCTGGTAACATTGATAAAAGCTGAATTAGTTACTACAGAGGTCTCTGGGAAGAACAGGGTGTCTGTTATTTGTGTGCATGGGGACACCCGAGAGTATCCTGTAACTTCAGTGTTGTTTGAGACCCCCAAAGGTAACCTCTCTCATCAGGTGGGGTTAGTGTCTCACTTACCACATGATGCTATTGTGGGAAGGGATTTTCCAAAATTCTGGGAACTCTGGGATTGTCCTGAGCCCCCCACTGGTGCCCCTATAAACCAGGAAGATGACCAGAATTCCTCTGGGAGTGGTGAGGACTCTCCTGAATTTCCCTTGTCGGTATTGGCGGGGGAAACTCGAGAAACTGGGGAGGAGCCAACATCCTCAGATGAAAACATGCCGTCTGTGGAGTTTTCGGATCTTGAGGTTCACAGGGAAAATTTTGCCACAGAACAGTTAAAAGACCCCACCCTAATAAAGGCACGGGAAAATGTGGTGAAAATAGATGGCGTGTTAGTGAACCCAGATAAGACTTGCCCTTATCCTTACTTCACTATGGAAAGGGACCTGCTGTATCGAGTGGCTCAAAGGGCAGAAGAAACCATTGAGCAACTTGTAGTGCCCAAACCTTACAGGAAGTTGGTGTTAGAATTGGCTCATGGGCACATTCTGGGAGGTCATCTGGGGACAGAGAAAACCAGAGAGAGGGTATTGCAGAGATTCTATTGGCCTGGGGTCATGAAGGAAATAGAAAATTATTGTTCCTCCTGCCCTGTGTGTCAGAAGTCGGCACCTATGCCACATTTCCGTAACCTGCTGGTACCTCTTCCTATCATTGAGGTCCCCTTTGAAAGGATCGCAATGGATTTGGTAGGTCCGATAATGAAGTCCGCCAGGGGCCATCAGTACATTTTGGTTATATTGGACTATGCCACCCGTTATCCGGAAGCAATTCCTCTCCGAAATACCTCGGCCAAAACCATAGCCAAAGAGCTATCTCTTGTTTTTAGCCGCGTGGGTATTTGTAAGGAACTGCTTACGGATCAAGGTACACCCTTTATGTCCCGGGTTATGAAAGAATTATGCAAGTTGTACAAAGTGAAGCAATTGCGTACATCTGTGTATCACCCCCAAACAGATGGGTTGGTTGAAAGATTCAACAAAACCCTAAAACAAATGTTAAAGAAGGTGGTGGATAGAGATGGAAAGAATTGGGACTGTCTAATACCCTATCTGATGTTTGCCATTAGGGAGGTACCCCAATCCTCTACGGGTTTCTCACCCTTCGAGTTGCTCTATGGGAGACACCCAAGAGGGCTGCTGGATATCGCCAAGGAAACTTGGGAAAATGAGAGTTCTCCTCACAGGAGTGTGATTGAGCATGTCGCCCTGATGCAAGATAGAATTGCACAGGTAATGCCAATTGTAAAGGAACATTTAACCCAAGCGCAGTTAGCACAGCAGAGAGTGTACAACCGTGGGGCCAAGACCCATACTTTTTCCCCGGGGGATAGGGTCTTGGTGCTAGTCCCTACGGTTGAAAGCAAATTTCTGGCCAAATGGCAAGGTCCATATGAAGTAATTGAAAAAATTAGTGAGGTGAACTATAGGGTTAGACAGCCAGGAAGGCGAAAGCCGGAGCAGATCTATCACGTCAATCTGCTGAAAGCCTGGAGGGATAGGGAATCCCTAGTCGCAGAGACTTTGTCACAAGTACAGCCTGATTGCTTAGTTCCTGAGGTTGGAATAGCAGACACCTTATCGAAAGCCCAACAACAGGAGGTTAAAGAGTTTGTACTTCGTAACAAAGAGATTTTCTCTGAGCTTCCGGGACAAACATCTGGCGTAGAGCATGACATTATCACTCCGCCAGGAGAAAGGGTAAAACTAAAACCTTATAGAATACCAGAGGCCCGACGGGAGGCAATACGTGGGGAGGTTCAAAGGATGTTGGAATTGGGTGTGATAGAGGAGTCCCAGAGTGACTGGTCCAGTCCTATCGTACTAGTGCCCAAAGCTGATGGGAGCTGGCGGTTTTGTAACGATTTTCGACAATTAAATAAAGTTACAAAATTTGACACCTACCCCATGCCGCGTATAGATGAGTTGATTGACCGGCTGGGAACAGCCCGATATATGACAACTCTTGATCTCACCAAAGGGTATTGGCAAATTCCCCTGGCCGAGTCGGCCAAGGAGAAAACTGCGTTTGTAACCCCAGATGGGGCATTCCAATATAAGAGAATGCCGTTTGGGTTACAGAATGCACCCGCAACATTCCAGCGGAAAATGGATAAGATTCTGAGGCCCCATCAGAAATATGCTGCAGCTTACCTGGATGATGTGATTATCCATAGCACAGACTGGGTCTCACATTTGCCGAAAGTACAAGCAGTCCTAGACTCTATCCGGGAAGCTGGGTTTACGGCCAATCCAAAGAAGTGTACCATTGGACAGGAGGAGGCCAAATATCTTGGGTACACTATTGGGAGGGGGGTGATAAAACCCCAAGTCAATAAAGTCGAGGCCATACAGAGTTGGCCACGTCCCAACAGCAAGAAACAGGTACGAGCTTTTCTGGGAATCGCTGGCTATTATCGACGATTCATTCCCCATTTTGCTTCTCAGGCTGTGCCCCTCACCAACCTGACAAAAGGGAAAGAGTCTGTCATGGTTAAATGGTCCCCAGAGGCTGAAGAAGCATTTCAGTCCTTAAAAACAGCCTTATGTAGCCAGCCAGTGTTGTACTCACCGGACTTCTCTAAGGACTTTGTGGTACAAACTGATGCATCAGACGTTGGGTTAGGAGCAGTGTTATCCCAGGTCTGGAACGGGGAAGAGCACCCAGTCATTTACCTCAGCAGGAAGTTGAAGTCCCATGAGGTAAATTACGCCACGATTGAAAAGGAATGTTTAGCAGTGAAGTGGGCTCTAGATTCCCTTCGGTACTATCTGCTAGGTAGGCACTTTGACCTGGTGACTGATCACGCTCCTTTAAAGTGGATGGCTCAAAACAAGGAGACCAATAGAAGGGTAAATAGGTGGTTCCTGGCCCTACAGGAATTTAACTTTACAGTTAAGCATCGCCCTGGTGTTAAAATGGGGAATGTGGATGCTTTGTCTCGGATACATGCGTGTCTGCTTGTGTTACAACCCCAAGGTTGAAACAAGAGGGGGGGGGGGTATGTGGCAGCAAGCAGGTAAAGTCACCTGGTTGTATCCAGGATGGGAAATATGTGTGCCCTAGATTCAGGCTTTATGCAGACCTTTACAATTAGAGGGGAAGAGTTAATGAGCCCAGCTGAAGTAAGTGGGCTCATTAAGACCTCTACAAAAAACCCCAGCATGCTTAGGGAGATGCTCCATCCTGGAACCAGTTTTTGTGTGTATAGACTGGGGAGTGTGACACCTGTTCTGTGCGGTGAGTTAACGCCTGTGTGGCAAACCTCTACAACAGGGACAGGGACTGGGGCAGCACAAGGCTGCTCTCAGTTGTTAGACAGGGAATCTAAGTGTGTAGTTAGAGGTCAAGCTGACCAGGATTTATTTTCATGTTTTATTTTTGTTTGGCTGTTATATGTATCACTGCATGTAGCATAAATAAACCGCATCTTTTGTTTTTTTGCACCTACAACGCTGTCTGCTGTGCCTGATTTTGTGTTGTGAACCCATCCAGGGGGTCACACACACCCGCTGCCGAGCTAACCCCTCACATAATGCTGTGCAAAACACTACACTACACAGACCCACTCCACTGACACACTACAATACACTGTAGTAAAACTGCACTGACGCACTTCAATATACTGCAGGAAAACTGCACTGACACATTACAACATACTGCAGTAAAACAGCACTGATGCACTACAATATATTTCAGTAAAACTGCACTGACACTATATAACATAGTACAGTAAAAATGCATTGATGCACTACAACGTAAGTCAGTAAAAATGCACTGACGCACTACAATATACTGCAGTAAAAGTGCACTGACGCACTACAATATAATCTGGAAAAGCGCACTGAAGCACTACAATATACTGCAGTAAATGTGCACTGACGCACTACCATATACTGCAGTAAAAATGCACTGATGCACTACAATATATTGCATAAACCACTTAAACACCGGCTCACGTCGATATACGTCGGCAGAATGGCACGGATGGGCAAAGCAATGTACCTGTACCGTGACCATGCCTGCAGGACCCGCAGACTCAATGTCTGCTGTGTGCCTGCAATCATGTCACGGAGCTGAAGAATGGGGAGATGCCAGTGTAAACATAGCATCTCCCCGTTCTGCCTAGTGAAAGGACACTGACCGTCTGCTCCCTCTCATCGGGAGCAGCGATCAATGTTGTGCCACTGCTAGCGCATCCCCCAGACAGTTAGAATCACTCCCTAGGACACACTTAACCCTTTTCCAGCCCCTAGTGGTGAACCCCATCACTGCCAGTGACATTTTTACAGTAATCAATGCAATTTTATAGCATTGATCATTGTATTAATGACAATGGTCCCAAAAATGTGTCCAAATTGTCTGATGTGTCCGCCATAATGTCACAGTCCCAATTAGAATCACTGATCGCTGACATTACCAGTAAAAAAAAAATATTAATAAAAATGCCATAAAACTGTTCCCTATTTTTTAGAAGCTATAACTTTTGAGCAAAAATATGTAGAAGAATAGGTATAGGCCTAAACTGAGGGAAAAATAATTTTTTGTATATTTTTGGGGAGATATTTATTATAGCAAAAAGTAAAAAATATAGCTTTTTTCCAAAATTGACGCTCTATTTGTTTATAGTGCAAAAAATAAAAACCGCAGAGGTGATCAAATACCATCAAAATAAAGCTCTATTTGTGGGAAAAAAATATGTTAATTTTGTTTGGGAGCCACATCGCATGACTGCGCAATAGTCAGTTAAAGCGACAGTGCCAAATCGCAAAAAGTGGCCTGGTCATTTGGCAGCCAAATGGTCTAGGGCTGAAGTGGTTAAAAATGCATGGACACAGTACAATATACTGCTGTAAAACTGCCCTGGCACACTACACTGACACATTTGAATATACTGCAGTAAAAAACTGCCCTGACTCACTCCACTAACACTAAAGTAAAAAAGGAAGGTCGCACTACACTGACGCTGCACTATCACTATAGTCGCACTACACTAACCGCCTACACAATAGAATCACAAAATCACACTATAGCACACTAACTCACTCACAAGCAATGTTCTATCTATCTCCATTCCAACATCACACTGCAAATAGCTCCTCTAGGAAGGAACCTTTTATAAGGTGGGGTGGGTCTATGAGCAATGAGTCATGATTGGGCACAATCATTGGGCATTGGGGATTGAGCCAAACGTTTGCTCAGCTCGAACTGTTTGTCAAAAACTACATATAGCCTGGGATCTATCATAGTAGCCGTATTGTCAGTAACAGTTGTCTTTGTGATGTTCTCTTTAGAGGTTCTTAAACGGGGATATAGACATACTAGGTAAGACTTTTGATTTTTTTTTTTTAAGCAGAGACAGAAAAGGCATCAAGCCATAAGAGAGAGTGGGGAGCTAGTGTAGTACACTGATTCAGATCATATACTAAGGTTATAGGTCATTGCAAACATTTTCAGACTTGATCAGTTAAAGCTGAGGTACAACCTAAAATAAAAAAAAATGACATTAACATTATCCAAAAAATATATTAAAAAAATAAATCATTTTTTTTTTTTTTACTTACCAGAAATGCCTGTTGCTAGGCATTCTTCCTAATCTGCCTGTTCCTGTTCCACGGCACTGTTCCTTCTTCCTCCTCTTCAGCGAGCTGCCCCGTTGTCTCCTGGGACATGTGTGTGTGTCCCAGAAAACAACAGGGCCATTCACCAGGCGCCGCGCGACTCGCACATGCGCAGTAGGAAACGGGCAGTGAAGCCGCAAGGCTCCACTGCCTGTTTCCCTTAGTTAGGATGTCAGTGTCGGCACCCGATACGATGGACGGATCAGCCTGGGGGGGGGGGGGGCGGACATCGTGGGCTCGCTGGACAGGTAAGTGCCCTTATTAAAAGTCAACAGCTACAGTGTTTGTAGTTGCTGACTTAAAAAAATAAAATAAAAATAAAAACTGACGGATCTCCGCTTTAATAGTATTTTAGAAAACACATTTACTACTAGGCTATTACTAGGCTACTACAGGCTACTGATTCTTCAAAGATTCTTAAAAAAAAATTTCACAATCAATTTTCCCTATCTGTCCTTGTCGTTTTTCAAAGTTTCAGGATTAAAAGCTTGACACATTCAGCAGGTGGGGTAGAATAATTTTTTGGTATTTCTGTATTGGGGTATTCGTTTCATGGAAAAAAGTATGCTTTTGACATCTGTTCTTCTGGAGTATCAGGGGAAAATATCACCAAAAGGGAGAATATTTCCTTGGTCTTGAATGCAGGATTCACTTTTCCCATGCTTCACAAGATGTTTTTAATATACTGTACATTTAAAACTAGACGAGGTTAAAGAATTCTTCCAAATCCATTCCACAAAAGTCCTCCCTTTTTAAAGATCATTTAGATCATAATTTGCGGTATGGATTAGTCTTGCTATGAATAATAAGAGCTACGCTTACTCTATGTGTATGGTACAATCTCAATTGATGCAGAAACAGAATTTAGATGCACTCCAAAAGACTGTGCTAAAAAAGTGTAGAAATGAATAAAATGACATATATGGTATATATAATCATGATTTATAACTTGGCACAGTTCATGAAGAGTGCATCCCAATTCTCTTTCCAAAGAGCAGCAGTGCAATAAAAACTGTGCAATAAGAATTGTGCTCTAAATGTTCTTAGTACAAAGTGACTATTATGCCCTGTACACACGATCGGACATTGATCGGACATTCTGACAACAAAATCCATAGATTTTTTCAGATGGATGTTGGCTCAAACTTGACTTGCATACGCACGATCACACAAAGTTGGTCAGAAATTGCGACCCTCAAGAACATGGTGACGAGCTGAGAAAAATGAAGTGCAATAGCCAGTGCAGCTCTTCTGCTTGATTCCGAGCATGCATGGAACTTTGTGCGTCGGAATTGTCTACACACGATTGGAATTTCCAACAATGGATTTTGTTGTCGGAAAAATTTGAGATCCAGATCTCAAATTTTGTGTGATGGAAATTCTGATGGAAAATTTTTCTGATGGAGCCTACACACAGTCAGAATTTCCAACAAAAAGCTCCCATCGAACATTTTCCTTTGAAAAATCCGACCGTGTGTATGGGGCATTAGAGCAGCAGCTACCCATATTTATACACAGGGTTTTCACAAGTGTGATCAGTTTTTTGGGGGGTTCTTTGCGTGGGTGATTTTATATTTTATAGATTAGCATTGTAGTACCATCTATAGTATTAACACACTACTATTCCAAGGACAAAAATAAAAGTAGCAGTAGCATTCATATTTAGTACACATGTTGATCAATATCGAAAAATTTATTTTGATATGTGCATAGAGAAGGTTTGCTAAAGACGCTTCTGAAAATAAAACCTTTGGCTTTGTTCCTAACTCTTCATTCGTCAGAATGCATTTCCTGGGAACTAATTATTTACAAATGACGTTATTTTCAACGCACCTGTTCCCTTAGTAAAACTTCATAGTGTAATTGCACCCTCTTGTGGCACGCTAAAACCATGCAGTAGCTCACAAATTGACAGATCCAACTTATGTAAAAAAAAAGACTACTAAAAATCTAAAATCTGGTTGCTATGGGTTATGTCACCTTGGGGCTGATTTACTAAAACCGGAGAGTGCAACATCTGGTGCAGCTCTGCATAGAAACCAATCAGCTTCCAGGTTTTTTTGTCAAAGCTTAAAAGGGGTTGCAATTTTTATTTTATTTTAATAACAAACATGTTATATTTACCAAGGGTTTTGCACAGAGTTCTCCAATTCTCTTCTTCTGGGGTCCCCCAGTGGTGCTCCTGGCTCCTTTTCTTCTTGAGTGCCCCCATGGAGAGCCAAATTCCATTGAGGGAATTTTTACGGGTGCAAACCCGAGTCCTGCTGCTGCATCCATTGACACAGACAGCAGTACTCAGCCCCGCCCCCCAACTCCTGTGTCACTGGATTTGTTTGACAACAGTAGGAACCAATGGCTCCTACTGCTATCAATCTTTCCAATGAGGACCAGAGACAGCGACTGGAGCTGCTGTGCTCATCCTCATTGCTGGAACAATCGGGTTCAGGTAAATAAAAGGGGGGCTCTGGGGGCTGCTGCACTGCAGAAGGTTTTTCACCCTAATATATAGAATGCATTAAGGTGAAAAAACCTCAAAGGTTTACAACCTCTTTAATTGAACAAGCTGAAATTAGAAGTTTTCCTTCCACCCAGCATAAATGCCAGCTTTGGAGCTTGTGGGAGTCTATAAAAACGAGGGCTGGTAGCCTCTGGGGGTTAGCTAAAGAAGAGGATGAGTCCTTGAAAAGTCCCCTGTGACCTTACAGGAGACATCGTCTACTGAGAGCTGTCTTTGGGATCAAGCATTGATGCGTTAACAACAGATTTATGAAACTGTGGGCACTGTGAGTATCTCAACAACCATTTTATTCACCATCACTTTGGCCTGCTATTCAATGTATAATGTGTTCTTTATTTTCTAGACCATAACTATAATAAACTGCATTACATTTTGACCCTGAAGAAGGAGTCTAGGTCACTCTAAAACGCGTTTGAACATCGAATGCAGATCAATACCAGTCTCCATGATTCATGTCCACATACATGATTAGTTTCTTGCTACCTTTGTGTGTTAGCTCAGTATTTTTAAGCATAAATTATCTTTACCATTTACTTTTTCTATACTATTAAAATTTTAAATTTTACAACAGTGTGTTACACGCCTGTGCCATTAAAGTCCCACCCCCTAGGGGAAATAATAGCATTTCACTAGAGGGACGTTGGCCTATTCAAGCAGATATCAATCACTTCCAACTATTTGATAACACCTTTACAGAGAGTGCTGCACAGAGGGAGAAGTGGGCATTTCAAATCCCTGGACCATTGGACTGGCTGTATGGGCACTGACAGATGAGGTAAATACAGAGGGAACTGGGAGGGGTGTGAAGCCTATACGGTGTTAGTTCACCTTTACATTTTTCTGTAAATGTAAATTAATTCATGTGAAATCAGTATCATAAGCTAGGTACTGTTTTAAGTTATCTGCTAACTATTGAGTAGAGATGAGGAAAATTGTGTTTTAACCAGTTAAGGACCGCCGCCTGTACATTTACGTCTGCACAATGGCACGGAGAGGCACAACCATGTACCTGTATGTGCCTGCCTTCCAGCGGGTGGGGGGTCCGATCGGAGCAATCCGGGATGAGGGGGCAGCCGTTGGTTTCTGGCCACCCCCTTCCAATTGCTCCTGGCGAATGAGAAGCTTCCCCTGCCTATGTAGTGTAAACACAGGCAGGAGGAAGTGATGTCACTCTCCTCGTGGCGGTCTTTTTGACCGGACGGCAAGGAGAGAAGACATCATAGTAAGTGCACCAACACTACACTACACTACACACGACACATAGGTACATATAGGCACACTTTCACCTCCAGTCACTCCCCGATCACCCCCCAGATCACCCTCTGCCCCCCCCAGTCACAGTGTCACTGATTGCAGTGGTCATCTATTTACTGATCACTGCATTTAGTGTCAGTTGTGACTGTAAAAAGTGTCAGGGCAGTTAGCTTTAGGCCCCTTTAGGTCCAAGGTAGCCCCCTACCCCCAATATAGGTTTAACCCCTTGATTGCCCCCCCAGGTAACCCTTTCACCCCCTGTTGCCAGTGTCACTAAGCGATCATTTTTCTAATTGCTGCATTAGTGTCACTGGTGCCGCTAGGTAGCCAGTTATTTTTTAGGTTCACCGCCAGATTTTTATAGCGTTAGGTACCCCCATATACAACCTAATAAAGGTTTTAACCCCCTGATTGCCCCTAGAGTTAACACTTTCACCAGTGATCACCGTATAAGTGTCACTGGTGATGCTGGTTAGCCAGTTAGTTATTTAGTTATTTAGGTTCCCTGTCAGGTTTTTATATAGTGTCAGGTACCCCCATATATTACCTAATAAAGGTTTTAACTCCCTGATTGCTCCTAGAGTTAACCCTTTCACCAGTGATAAGTGTTACGGGTGACACTGGTTAGTTAGTTTGCTTTTTATAGCATCAGGCACCCGCCATTTATTACCCAATAAAGGTTTAACCCCCTGATCACCCGGCGGGTGATATCAATTAGATTTTAGGGTCAGATAGGGTCTGTGTCGCTCCAGGCAGCGCCAGGTTAGTGCCAGTACCGCTAACACCCACTCGCAAAGCATACACCTCCCTTAGTGGTATAGTATCTAAACATATCAATATCTGATCTGATCAGATCTATACTAGCGTCCCCAACAGTTTAGGGTTCCAAAAAATGCATTGTTAGCGGGATCAGCCCAGATACCTGCTAGCACCTGCGTTTTGGCCCTCTGCCCAGCCCCCCCAAGTGCAGTATTGATCGATCACTGTCACTTACAAAACACATCACACATAACTGCAGCGTTCACAGAGTCAGACCTGATCCCTGCGATAGCTAACAGTTTTTTTTATAGCGTTTTATACAGTCGCTGACAGCCTAGGTGCTTTTTTACCTGTGAATCTCACTAGTGTACCACTAAATTTAGAGCCCAAAATGGCAAATTGAAGGTACACTAGTGAAGAGGCCTACATGTTTCTGAGCATGACAGATAGTGAAGAGGACGTCACTCATCTGTCAGATTCAGGCTCAGAATACGATCCTGCAGAGGACAGCAACTCCATGACAGATAGCTCTGACAACGAAGGTGTGATCCCTGCTAAGGTCAGGCGTACCAGACCCGATCTTCTGATGTTTTTGAGGTGCAAGAACCGCAGGTCCCTCGTATGGAGCAGAGAGCCAGTACTAGCGCCGCTCATCCTTCTGGTGAACTCCCATAAGTGCAGTTCAAGCTGGCGAGGTGGCAAGTACAAGTAGTGTCCTGCTGCCACCAAGAAAAAGACAAAGGCAGGCCCGTCGTTCCCATAGTGCCCTTCCTGCAGAATTTGCCAATCCTGATTGGGTGCCCACCACTTCTGCAGAACCTGTACTTCCCCTATTCACTGACCAACCCGGTATTCAGGTGGAAACAGCTGATTTTACGCCACTTGAATTTTATTTGTTGTTTTTCATGGAAGATCTCTATAGATCTATTGTGGACCAAACTAATTTATATGCTGGTCAACACATCCCCAGTTGCCTTCCCTTGCCAGAGATTGGAAACCAATTATGGTTTCCGAATTGAAGACCTTTCTGGGCCTTTCCCTCAACATGGGCATACATAAATTCATGATGTTGTGGATGTATTGGTCCACGCATCCGATTGACCATATGCCCATGTTGTCTAACTCCATGTCCAGGAAACGATACGAGCAGATCTTGCGGTTCTTGCATTTCAACGACAATGAACTTTGTCGTCCTCGTGGAGACCCTGAATATGATCGGCTCTAGAAAATTTGGCCCCTCATAAACCACTTCAACCAACGTTTTGCAGCCTTGTTTATTCCCCATCAAGTTTTCTGCGTTGATGAGTCCCTGAATAAATTTTCTGGCCGCTTGTCATTCAAACAGTACATTCCCAACAAGTGTGCCAGATATGGAGTCAAGCTCTATAACCACTTCCCGACCAGCGCACGACGATGTACGTCGACAGAATGGCACGGGCAGGCATATTGGCGTACAGGTACGTCCAATATTTGATGCCGCCCTGCCATCGGGAGCACGCCGCCGGCGGCGCGCTCCCGCGCTGGTCGGGACCCCCGTGAGTCCGGTCGCGGGACCCGCGGACTCGATCGCCGCGGGCATCCCCGCGATCGTCTCACGGAGCGCCCGAATGGAGGAAATGCTGCGTAAACAACATTTCTCCATTCTGCCTAGCAACTAGTGACGCTGATCTCTGCTCCATGTGATTGGAGCAGAGATCAGTGTTCACTAAATGAAAGCCCAACCCCCCCACAGTTAGTAACACACCCCTAGGAACACTTAACCCCTACACTGCCACCCACTGGTTAACCCTTTCACTGCCAGTGTCATTTACACAGGAATCACTGCATTTATATAGCAGTGATTACTGTATAAATGACAATGGTCCCAAAAATGTGTCAAATGTCCGATGGGTCCCCCACAATGTCGCAGTCACAATAAAAATCGCAGATCGCCGCCATTACTTGTAAAAAAAAATAATAAAAAATTATTAATAAAAATGCTATAAAACTATCCCTATTTTGTAAACGCTATAACTTTTGCGCAAACCAATCAATAATCGCTTATTGTGATTTTTTTTACCAAAAATATGTAGAAGAATACGTATCGGCCTAAACTGAGGGAAAAAAATGTTTTTTTATATATTTTTGGGGGATATTTATTATAACAAAAAGTAAAAAATAATGCGTTTTTTTCAAAATTGTCGCTCTATTTTTGTTTATAGCGCAAAAAATAAAAACCGCAGGGGTGATCAAATACCATCAAAAGAAAGCTCTATTTGTGGGAAAAAAAGGACGTCAATTTTTTTTTTTGGAGCCATGTTGCACGGCCGCGCAATTGTCAGTTAAAGCGAAGCAGTGCCGAATCGCAAAAAGTGGTCTGGTCTTTGACCAGCAAAATGGTCCGGTCTGCAAGTGGATAAGTTCTGTGACAGGGCAGCAGACTATACATGGAGCTTTACGGTTTATGAGGGAAAAGATAGTTACGTAGAGCGGGAGGACTGCCCAGATTACATAGGGAGTGCTGGCAAGATAGTGTGGAACTTGGTGTCACCCTTATTTGGAAAGGGGTACCACTTGAACGTGGACAATTATTACACGAGCGTGCCACTGTTTAGTCATTTGTTTGATCAGCAGATTGGAGCTTGTGGCACCGTGCAACCTAATCGGCGGGGCTTTTCCCAGGGGCTTGTAGATTCTAATCACTAATAATAACGTGCTCGCTATGAAGTGGAGGGATAATAAGAATGTTTTCGTTCTTACCTCCCTTCATGCAGACATGACAGTCCAAATTACCACGGCGACTGGTGTTGTGGGGAAATCCCTTCGTATCCATGAATATAACCAAATATGGGAGGGGTGGACCTCAATGACCAATTGTTGGCAAAGCATCTAGTTGCCCGTAAGGCCAGACGCTGGTACAAAAAAGTGTCTGTTTACTTATTTCAATTAGCTTTGCTGAGCTCTCATGTGCTATACAGAGCTTCAGGCGGGACTTTATCCTTTCTTTTATTCCAGAAAGAGATTGGTACAGACCTTCTGTATCCAGACGGTTCTGTGCCTCACCATTCCCAACCAAATGCAGTAAGCCGGCTGCATGAGAGGCATTTTCCATATGTCATCCCGGGTACCCCTACCCAACGAGCCCCCCAAGAAGATGTTGTGTCTGTACCAAGCGCGGATATAGGCATGACCCCGTTATTATTGTCCACGTTGTCCTGGCAATCCTGGTCTTTGCATCAGTGAATGTTTTGAATGCTACCACACACTATTGAGGTTTTACCGTAGGGTACAGCATTTCACAGGCTAGGACACACTTACACAGGGTCTCCCAAGATGCCACTGTGCGTTTGTACACAATTTTAAAGCGTGTCATGTTTGGTATCCTGAGTATGTACTCATCATGTACCTGAGTATGTACTAATCAAAAATGTTGTGTGTTTTAGTGCATTAAAAGTAAAAAAGTTTTTTTTTCACAAAAAAAATGCGTTTGAAAAATCGCTGCATAAAATAATGTGTGGAAAAAAATGCAATACCCACCATTTTAATCTGTAGGGCCCTTGCTTTAAAAAAATATATAATGTTTGGGGGTTCAACGTAATTTTTTTGCAAAAAAAAATAAAAAATGTTCATGTAAATAAAAAGTGTCAGAAAGGGCTTTGTATTCAAGTGGTTAGAAGAGTGGGTGATGTGTGACATAAGCTTCTAAATGTTGTGCATAAAATGCCAGGACAGTTCAAAATTTGCTGAGAGGCATGTCGAGTCCATGGAATATTTTATATTTTAGCACAAGTTGCAGGAAAAAAAAATATATATATATATATATTTTTTTTTTTTTTTTTGCACAAAGTTGTCACTAGCCACGTACGGGACCCCAAAAAAATATAAAATATTCCATGGACTCAACATGCCCCTCAGCAAATAGCTTGGAGTGTCTACTTTCCAAAATGGGTCATTTGGGGGGGTTTGTGCCATCTTGGCATTTTATGGTCTTCAAAACTGTGATAGATAGTGAGGAGTGAAATCTAAAATGTATGCCCTTAGAAATCTTGAAGGCAGTGCTCGGTTTTCAGGGTCCAGTACGCAGCTAGGCTCCCAAAAAGTCCCACACATGTGGTATCTCTGTACTCAGGAGAAGCAGCAGAATGTATTTTGGGATATAATTTCACATATGCCCATGGCATGTGTGAGCAATATATCATTTAGTGACAACTTTGTGCAAAAAAATAAATATTCCAGCAATTTATGGCAAAATATAAAATATTCCATGGACTCAACATGCCTCTCAGCAAATAGCTTGGGGTGTCTACTTTCTAAAATTGGGTCATTTGGGGGGGTTCTGTGCTATTTTGCCATTTTATGGTCTTCGAAACTGTGATAGGTAGTGAGTGAAATCAAAAATTTTCACCCTTAGAAATGCTGAAGGCAGTGATTGGTTTTCGGGGGGGGGGCGTACGCGGCTAGGCTCCCAAAAAGTCCCACACATGTGCTATCGTCGTACTCAGGAGAAGCAGCAAAATGTATTTTGGGGTGCAATTTCACATATAACCATGGCATGTGTGAGCAATATATTATTTAGTGACAACTTTTTGTAAAAAAATATTTTTTTATTTTTTGTTGTTGTCATTATTCAATCACTTGGGACAAAAAAAAATATTCAATGGGCTCAACATGCCCCTCCGCAATTTCCTTGGGGTGTCTACTTTCCAAAATGGGGTCATTTGGGGGGGGTTTGCTCCATCTTGGCATTTTTCTGGCCTTCAAAACTGTGATAGGTAGTGAGGAGTGAAATCAAAAATGAATGCCCTTAGAAATCCTGAAGGCGGTGATTGGTTTTCGGGGTGCCGTACGTGGCTAGGCTCCCAAAAAGTCCCACACATGGTGTATTCCCGTACTCAGGAGAAGCAGCAAAATGTATTTTGGGGTGCAATTCCACATATAACCATGGCATATGTGAGCAATATATCATTTGACAACTTGTGACAACTTTTTGTAAACCTTTTTTTTGTCATTATTCAATCACTTGGGACAAAAAAATAAAACATTCCATGGGCTCAACATGCCCCTCAGCAATTTCCTTGGGTTGTCTACTTTCCAAAATGGGGTCATTTGGGGGGGGGGGGGGTTTGTACTGCCCTGCCATTTTAGCACCTCAAGAAATGAGATAGGCAGTCATAAATTAAAAGCTGTGTAGTTTCCAGAAAATGTACTCTAGTTTGTAGACGCTATAACTTTTAGCAAATCAATAACTATACACTTATTGACATTTTTTTTACTAAATACATGTGGCTGAATACATTTTGGCCTAAATGTATGACTAAAATTGAGTTTATTCGATTTTTCTTATAACAAAAAGTAGAAAATATCTTTTCTAAATTTTCGGTCTTTTTCCGTTTATATCGCAAGAAATAAAAATCGCAGAGGCAATCAAATACCATCAAAATTAAGCTCTATTTGTGGGAAGAAAAGGATGCAAATTTCGTTTGGGTACAACATTGCATGACAGCGCAATTATCAGTTAACCACTTGACCACTGGGCACTTAAACACCCTTAATAACCAGACCAATTTTCAGCTTTTGGTGCTCTCACATTTTGAATGACAATTACTCAGTCATGCAACACTGGACCTATATGAAATTTTTGTCCTTTTTTTCACACAAATAGAGCTTTCTTTTGGTGGTATTTAATCACCTCTCAGTTTTTTACTTTTTGTGCTATAAAAGAAAAAAGACCGAAAATTCTGCGAAAAAATTAATTTTTCTTAGTTTCTGTTATAAAATTTAGCAGATTAGTAATTTTTTCTTCATAAATTTTGGCCAAAATGTATACTACTACATATCTTTGGTAAAAATAAGTACAAATTTGTGGATATTATTTGGTCTTTGTTAAAGTTATAGAGTCCACAAGCTATGGTGCCAATATCTGAAAATTGATCACACCTGAAGGACTGACGGCCTATTTCAATTCTTGAGACCCTAACATGCCAGAAAAGTACAAATACCCCCCAAATGACCCCTTTTTGGAAAGAAGACATTCCAATGTATTTAGTAAGAGGCATGATGAGTTTTTTGAAGTTGTCATTTTTTCCCACAATTCTTTGCAAAATCAAGATTTTTTTTCCTTTTTTTTTTCCACAAAATTGTCATATTATCAGGTTATTTCTCACACACAGCATATGCATACCACAAATTACACCCCAAAACCCATTCTGCTATTACTCCCGAGTACGGCGATACCACATGTGTGAGACTTTTACACAGTCTGGCCACATACAGAGGCCCAACATGCAGGGAGCGCCATCAGGCGTTCTGGAGCACCCAGGACAATTCTGACATTTCTCTCCTACATGTAAAAATCATCATTTATTTGCTAGAAAATTACAGAGAACCCCAAAACATTATATATTTTTTTTTAGCAAAGACCCTGGAGAATACAATGGTGGTTGTTGCAAATTTTTATCTCACACAGTATTTGCGCAGCAATTTTTCTAACGCGTTTTTTGGGGGGAAAAAAGTTTTGTGCTTAAAAAAAACAAAAAAACAGTAAAGTTAGCCCAATTTTTGCATAAAGTGAAAGATGAAGTTATGCTGAGTAAATAGATATCGAACATGTCACTCTTCAAAATTGCACATGCCCGTGGAATGGCGCCAAACGTCGCTACTTAAAAAATCCCCATAGGCAACGCTTTAATTTTTTTTTACTGGTTACATGTTTCGAGTTGCAGAGGAGGTCTAGGGCTAGAATTAATGCTCTCGCTCTAAAGTTCGTGGCGATACCTGACATGTGTGGTTTGAACACCGTTTTCATATGTGGGCGGGGCTTATGTATGCGTTCGCTTCTGCATGCAAGCACATGGGGACAGGGGCGCTTTAAAAAAAAATTTTTGTTGTTTATTGTTCATTTTACTTTATTTATTTTAGTTTGACATTTTTTTCCCCAAAAATAAATTTTTGATCACTTTTATTCCTATTACAAGGAATGTAAACATCCCTTGTAATAGGAATATGGGGTGACAGGTCCTCTTTACAGTAAAATCTGGGGGTCAATATGACCCCACATCTCACCTCTAGGCTGGGAATCCTGAAATAAAAAAAACAAAAAAAAAAAGATTCTGCCTTTGATCGTACTGGCGAGTTGGTAGAAGCACCGGAGGGCGGTGAGGGGTGGGGGGGCATCTATGGCTGGGTATTGCAGGGTATCACCGAGTATGGCTGGGTATCTCCGAGTATGGCTGGGTATGGTAATTTATGGCAGGGTATTGCAGAGTATTGGCGGGGTATTGGCGGTTATTGGCGGGTATTGGCGGGGTATTGGGGGGTATTGCAGAGTATTAGGGGGTATTGCAGAGTATTGGGGGGTACTGCAGAGTATTGGGGGGGTACTGCAGAGTATTGGGGGGTACTGCAGAGTAATGGCAGGGTACTGCAGAGTAATGGCGGGTACTGCAGAGTATTGGGGGGTACTGCAGAGTAATGGCAGGGTACTGCAGAGTAATGGCAGGGTACTGCAGAGTAATGGGGGGTACTGCAGAGTAATGGCAGGGTATTGCAGAGTAATGGGGGGTACTGCAGAGTAATGGCAGGGTACTGCAGAGTAATGGCAGGGTACTGCAGAGTATTGCAGGGTATTGCAGAGTATTGGCAGGGAATTGAGGGGTTAAATTCGGTGAGCAGCGATGTGGGCACTGCAGATGCAGCCCACAGCGCTGCTAACACCGATCTCTTTCCCCTCCGCTGTACCGATCGGTACAGAGAGGGGGAGGGAGGAGCCGGCGTCATAACATGACGGCGGTTTGTTTACAAGTGATCACTCCGTCATTTGACGGAGCGATCACGTGGTAAACAGCCGCGACGAGCGGCCGTTTACCGTGATCCGTGATGCGCCGGGTCCACTGGACCCGGCGGTCACGGATGATCTTGTGTGCGCACCCCAGGGGGCGCGCGAGAGCAGAATTCTGGGAGGCCGTTAATTAACGGCCTCTCAGAGTTAAACAACCGCCCTGAAGCCGTTAATCGGCAATGGGCGGTTGTTAAGTGGTTAAAGCAGTGCAGTGCGAAATTGTAAAAAGACCTCTGGTCCTTAGGCTGAGAATTGGTCCGGGGCTTAAGTGGTTAATTTCTCTGAACTTTCTGCAAAAATTAGCAAAATTAAGGGTTTCCAATAAAGTGAAAGTTTGCCAATAGCAGAATTTGTGCTAGCTGCCCTAGGTGGACTATTGCTCCCAGTAAGCCCTCTTCAGGCCCTACCAGCCCTCCTGGCTGCAGCTGCATATCTTCACTGCCCGTGACATTGCAATCCTCACTGGCTCCACACCCAGTTCTGACTGTTTCCTCTCAGTCCTCTCTGGCATGCCTCTCCAGTCCTTCCGATAGCACATGTCACTCACCAGCCCACCTGGCTGCAAACCGGTGGTTCCCTCCTGAAGACTTGCCTGGCATTACTAGCTCCTGCTGTCCTCCCTGACTCCTCTCTGTGCCCCCTGTTCAGATCCTCCATGATATTGAAGGGATCCGTTCTGCACCCAAGTCCCAGGCCCCTGGTCACCCCCACCCCCCCCCCCCCCCCAGACTGGGGAGCTTCCTCAGAGGCCCCAACAGCCTAGTACTCCATCCTCAGTTCTTCCACCCGACAACTCTTCCCCACCTGGGCTAACCCTGGGTATTTAAAAGAGACCTGCCCCCTGCAAATCCTATTGATTAAAAGAAAAATCTGTAAGCGAAAATATTAGAAGTAATATGGCAGGCAATATGAGAGCAATAACAGCTGAATAGTCCATACAAAAGTTCTTAGGGTGAGGTGGCAGGAGGTAGCTATCCTCAGAGAAAAGCCAGCTGTGTAAGCAGATTGAGGAAGAGGGAGAGACATAGGAAGCATCAACCTGAGTGTAGTATATTAGATACGATTTATTAGCAAAGAAAGTAATGCACCCACCCACGGATCCTAAAAGAATTGAGCTCTGTAATTTCAGAGCCATTGTATCTAATTTTTAGGGACTCATTAATGACGGGAATAGTCCCACTGGATTGGCGCAGGGCGAACGTGGTGCCTATATTTAAAAAGGGATCAAAGTCTTTACCAAGTAACTATAGACCTGTTAGCTTAACTTCTATAGCTGGGAAGATACTGGAGCGTTTAATAAAAGACCACATCGACGAGTTCTTGCTGAACAATAACACTTTAAGCAACAGACAGCATGGATTCATGAAAGACAGAAGTTGTCAGACAAATCTGATTTCTTTTTATGAGGAGGTAAGTAAAACCTTGGACAGAGGGGTGGCGGTGGATGTGGTATACTTGGATTTTGCAAAAGCATTCGATACAGTTCCGCACACACGGCTCATGTGTAAGGTAAAGTCTACAGGTTTGGAAATATCAGTTTGTAAATGGATAGAAAATTGGCTAGAAGACAGAATTCAAAGAGTCGTGGTTAATGACTCTTACTCTGAATGGTCTAAGGTTATCAGTGGTGTACCCCAAGGTTCAGTGTTGGGACCCTTACTTTTTAACATCTTTATAAATGACATTGGGTCTGGCATCAAAAGTAATATTTCTGTCTTTGCAGATGACACCAAGATATGCAGTGGAATAACGTCTTTACAGGATGTCTCCAATTTACAAGCCGACCTCAATGCTCTGTCTAATTGGGCGACTATGTGGCAGATGAGGTTTAATGTTGATAAATGTAAAGTTATGCACTTGGGGCCTAAGAATATGCATGCATCATACATGCTAGGGGGAGTACAACTGGGGGAATCCATAGTGGAGAAGGATCTGGGGGTTTTGGTAGACCATAAGCTCAATAACAACATGCAATGCCAAGCTGCTGTTTGCAAAGCGAGCAAAGTCCTTTCTTGTATTAAGAGAGGTATGGACTCCAGAGAAAGAGATATCATTTTGCCCCTGTTCAAATCATTAGTAAGACCTCACCTGGAATATGCCGTTCAGTTTTGGGCACCAGTTCTCAAAAAGGATATCGGGGAACTGGAGAAAGTGCAGAGAAGGGCAACCAAACTGATAAGAGGCATGGAGGAACTCAGCTATGAGGAGAGATTAGAGGAACTAAATTTATTCACTCTTGAGAAGAGGAGATTAAGGGGGGATATGATTAACATGTTCAAATATATTAGGGGTCCATATAGTGAACTTGGTGTTGAGTTGTTCTCTGTACGGTCAACCCAGAGGACACGGGGGCACTCTTTACGTCTAGAGGAAAAGAGATTTCAGCTTCAAGTACGGAAAGGTTTCTTCACAGTTAGAGCAGTGAAAATGTGGAATAGACTCCCACCAGAGGTGGTTCTGGCCAGTTCAGTAGATTGCTTTAAGAAAGGCTTGGATACTTTCCTGATGGTACATAATATAACTAGGTACTAACATAGGTAAAGTTGATCCAGGGAAAATCCGATCGCCTATTGGGGGATCAGGAAGGAATTTTTTTTCCCCTGCTGTAGTAAATTGGAGCATGCTCTGCTGGGTTTTTTTTTCGCCTTCCTCTGGATCAATTGTGGGCATAAAATTGGGTATCTGGATTGTACGATTATTTTTTATTTTATTTATTTGTTTTTAAGGTTGAACTGGATGGACTTGTGTCTTTTTTCAACCTGGCTAACTATGTAACTATATGTAACTATGTAACTTACAGGAAATATCATAAAAACAGGCTCATGTGTAAATGGTGGTCTCTTCAGGTGTAGATCGGCATCCAAAATGAGCATCCACGGATCTGGCAGATGACTAGGGAACCCTCAATCCATCCTGTGACCACCAGGATCTGAGTCGCTGTGGAGCGCAGGGAGATGACGTCATCGGGAAGCAGAGAGACACCAGGGGAGGAACAAATGCATAAAAGAGGTTACGTGTTCGGAGCATCAGCTTTTTCTACAGGCCTAGGGGAAGTGCAGGAATGGTGGTATTTCTGAGCTGGTCATAGGCCAACAAGCTCCAACACACCTAGTGGTCATGTGATTGCTAATCACAAAGTGGGTCAGCCAGACACTGAATATTACACCTACCCTGGGATGTTTAAGAGCACAGCAATAAATAAATGTGAGTTTAACCACTACAATACAGAGCACTTTCGTCCCCTTCCTTCCCAGCCCAATTTTCAGCTTTCAGCGCTCTCGCACTTTTCTTTTTGCAAAATCTTTTTTTATTGAGTTTTTAGTTAACATACAGACATTACCCACACAGGGGCCAAACATTACCCACGCAGGGGCAGAACTTCTGATGCAACAGCAGACCACAACCAGACACATCATATAACTAGAACATACTGCCTCTGAAACCGCAACAGGGCAGACCAACAACAAACACAGCCTTACTTATCTATACCCCAATGTGGGGAGCGGTTTAGTTCAGGAGAAACTGTGCTCAATATTATACTGGCAGGATATTATGATACAAGAATACTTGGGTCAGCATACCATCATACTAAACCCATAATGTTAATCTAAGGGTTGGTTATCACATCAGTTGCTGCAGTATTATCTTCCAACCAACAGGTCCACACCTTTTCAAATTTTCGTGGGCAACCCCTGCCCAAGTAGGTGGCTCTATAAAGAGGCGAACTGGCATTCGCCAGGTTTTTCCAGAACCTGACAGAGGGGAGAGATGATTGTTTCCAGTTCATCGTGATGGCCATACGTGCATAATACAGCAATAGGGATATGAGTATTTTCCTAGCTCTAAGGATTGACATTTGTTCCACTAGCCCCAGCAGACAATATTTAGGGTCATAAGGGACACTAGTCCCAGAGGTCCTAGCTATCACATGGAGAACTTCCTTCCAATAAAGTACAATTGCTGAGCAAGCCCAGAAAATTTGAAAAAGGTCCCCTGGCTGATAAGAGCAGCGCCAACACGTTAGGGAATGTGTCAACGACATCTGGTGCAGCCTATGGGGTGTGTAGTGAGCTCTGTGTACAATTTTGTATTGGACCAGTTTGTCCCTGGCTGAGACCAGAAGGGAGAATGGAAAATGCCAAATCTCCCTCCAATCATCTTCATCCAGCCCCAGTATGTCCCCCACCTATTTCCTACAGAGGGAGGACAGCTCGGGGATGGCAGCAACCAGCAGGGACCCGTATATCTGAGACATGGGTTTCTCCAAATCTTTTACCCGAAGGGTGGATTCAAGCTCCGAATATGCCAGTACAGTTGGAAGAACTGACATCTATAAGCATGTGCTATCTGGAGATACCTAAAATAGGCCCGTGCGGGTGTATTAAATTTGGTACACAATACACAAAAGGGAGTGAGCTCTCCGTTAGTGATAATATGCTCAAGAATGAGTATTTTGTGTTTGGCCCAGGCCTGTGGATCCGGGATTGTACTGAATTGTGGTAAGTTAGGATTCAGCCACAGGGGGGTGTGAGGAGACCAGGAGTTTGGCTGGGGAGCCCTCAATGCATCCTCCACCTTCCTTGCACTCATAGTGGTGCACATAGAAGAGGTGAGGCAATGAGGAGTTTTTGGCCCCCTGAAGATCAACCCCTTAAGGGCCTCCAGAGACCCCACTATAGCCGCCTCCAACACCGTTGCAGAATTGGTCAGGTCTGGCTGCAACCACCAATGTGCGGTTACAAGCTGAGTGGCCAAAAAATATTTGTGGCAATCAGGGAGAGCCAAACCCCCGCTACCCACTGGCCTGGCCAGAGTGGTGTATTTGAATCTCGACGATTTAGGCCCCCAAATAAAAGAGAGGAAGAGTTGTTTAACCACTTAAGGAACGGCTGGGCACAATCACGTACCGGTACGTGATTCTTTAAGTGTCCAGCCGTGGGTCGGGAGCGCTCCCGACCCGGTCCTGTGCTCCGTGACCGTGGCCGCGGGACCAGCAGACCCGATCGCTGCTGGTGTCCCGCGATAATTATCGCTATAACTTTTGCACATCCAATCAATATTCGCTAATTTTTTATATATTTTTTGGGGATATTTATTATAGTAAAAAATATTGCATTTTTTTCAAAATTGTCGCTCTATTTTTGTTTATAGCGCAAAAAATAAAAACTGCAGAGGTGATCAAATACCACCAAAAGAAAGCTCTATTTGTGGGAAAAAAAGGACGCCAATTTTGTTTGGGAGCCACGTCGCACGTCCGCGTAATTGTCAGTTAAAGCGACGCAGTGCCGAATCGCAAAAAGGGGCCTAGTCCTTTGGCTGCAAATTGGTCCGGGGGTTAAGTGGTTAAGATAATTAAAGAAGGTTTTAGTAAGCCATTGTGGGGAATTCCTAAATATATAAGCAAGCTTGGGGAGGACTTTCATTTTAAGAAGGTTGATGCGCCCAATGAGGGAGAGGGGAAGATTGCCCCATGCCCTCAGTTTGGACTTGATTCCTACCAGGACAGGTTCGAGATTGAGCCAGGCAAAGTCCCTGTCCCCTCTTGAGATGATGATACCTAAGTAAGTAAACTTATCAACCCATTGAAGCGGGGTAGAGGAGGGTGAGGACTAACTGCCCTCCTCATCCACCGGAAAGAGTTAAGGCTTATGCCAATTCACCTTCAACCCGGTGAAGGCAGAGAAGGCGTCCATGATTCCGAGTGCGCCCCGCAGAGAGTCACCAGCGTTGTTTAAAAAAGCAGTAGATCATCCGCGTAGAGAATCATTTTTTCTGTAAGACAATACATAAGACAAAAACACTAATGTCAGTCTAAACTCTCATATTCTTATCCCAATATAGGCCTCCAACTTGAAGCAGTATAGGCCACTGTGATGGGCCAAGTTCACATTTTACCTCCGTTTAGCAGGCTCATCACTTCTGTTCGTTCGTTGTACACACACAGATCATACGTATGACAGCGTTAGCTTTATATACACTGCGCATGTGTCAAACTCTGCCCGTGTTGCCCGCCCCTGACGTTCTTTTTCATGAATATTCCCCTCCCCTTCTCTCTTCGGTGTGCAGTAGGAGCATTAGGAGCAACATGGCGGAGACAAATTATTCCACTAGTGAGGAGGAAAGCCCGAAGCCCCAAACGTCCGGATCCAGGAGGAGGAGATTGAAGGCCACCAACATGGCCTTTGATGGTGGAGATGGTTGAGATTTTGCACAGGGAAGATTATGATGGGAAACATGGTCCGTACACCCATCCCAATTTGCGAAAGGACCAGATCATGACGATTGTTGTGAGCACTCTAGAGCACAAGTTTGGGGTACGACGGTCCAAAGACCAATTAAGGAAGCACTGGTCCAACATAAAACTGAGGCAGCCGGAACAGTATTGCAAAATAAAGAAGGTGCTTTAAAAAAGTAAGTACTTGTCATGTGTTCCTATTATGATTATTAAATTGCATGCTGCTCCATGTGCTTTTCTTTACTGCTGTACAGTTTGAAATGGCTACTTTCATGTTCATGGGCAAAGTAATCGTTTGTAGGAAACATCAGTCGTCGGAAACATTGCTTGTTTGCCAATAAATACGATGTATTTAGCTGGTACAGGGTTATACCTACATTTTGGTCATGCTAATGTGTCCTAGTAAAAGAATTTGAGGGCATTGTTGTCTAGATCAGGGATGGCCGAACTGTTCGCCCGGCGGTCGGTTCACAGCGAATTTTGCTAGTTCGCGATTCGCCCGATCGGCGGACTATTGCCGCTGTTCACCTGGCGGACATATGTGTTTCCAGTGTGAAAGAACTTTGACCCATGATGACACATCCATCATGGGGTACAGGACAGCCAATTGAGACATTTCAGCACATAGACAATTGGACATTCCCCCTACCTTATAAATGGACCTGATCTGGCAGCCATTTTAGATTCCGTCTTATGTCAGTGTAGGGACAGGACGCTGTGTGGAGCAGGGAGACACTGTAGTGACACAAATCTCTAGCTATTAGGTCCGCAAAAGTCCTTTTTAAGGACTGGTATAGGTGTAGTACAGTATATAGGGTTCGGTGCACTGCTGTGCTGGTGATTGCTGAGTGCACTGCTGACTGATTCTGCAGCTGTCTTTTGTCAGTGTAGGGACAGGACACTGTGTGGAGCAGGGACAGTCAGTTTAATCACTAGCTATTACTATTAGGTCCACAAAGGTCCTTTTAAGGACTGGTATAGGTGTACAGTATATAGGGTTGTACACGTATAATATACTTTCTTCCAAATATAGAAAGAATATTATACTTGACTGCTGCCCGATTCTGCAGCTGTCTTTTATCAGTGTAGGGACTGAGGGACAGTCTGCAAATCACTAGCTACTAGGTCCACAAAGGTCCTTTTAAGGACTGGTATAGGTGTACAATATATAGGGTTCTGGTGCAGGGCTGTGCTGCAGATTACTGCCCTATTCTGCAGAAGTCCTTTATCAGTTTAGGGACTGAGGGACAATCTGCAAATCACTAGCTACTAGGTCCACAAAGGTCCTTGTAAGGACTGGTATAGGTGTACAATATATAGGGTTGTGGTGCACTGCTGCTGACTGCTGCCGACTGCTGCTCTATTCTGTAGCAGTCTTTTATAAGTGTAGGTACTGAGGGGCAGTCTGCAAATCACTAGCTGCTAGGTCCACAAAGGCCCTTTTAAGGACTGGTATAGGTGTACTATTTGGTGTGCAGTATATAGGTGTGTAATACACATATAAAATACTTGCACGTATAGAAAGCATAGTCTAGTGCATTTCCACTGTGCAGCATTGTGACTGCTGAGCGGTTCTGCAGCGATACTACAAAGTGACAAATGCAATAAAAAAAAGTATTATAACTGGTGTGATAGACCAGTGGCCCTCAAAAACGACAGATTGAAGCGGGGTGTTATATACCTTCTTCCACATACATACTGCACTTCTCTAGAGACTTTTGTCACAGGGTCATTTAAAAAATGACAGGCAGAGGAAGAGGCAGGCCCTTCCGCAGGGGTGGTAGGGGTAGGGCAGGAGCAACAGGCTTGAGCCAAAGTGGCAAATTGCAGAAGGTGCGTGCGATTACGTCAAAGGACGCACCAGACTTGGTTGAGTGCCTCACTCAGCCTTACTCTTCTAAAACCTCCTCATCCTCTCGATCTGCACCATCTTCTTCACTCTCTGCTATGTGCACCCCCAAAGACACTACCACCAACACCACCACCACCATATACCTTCCGCTTGAGTCACAGGAATTATTTTCCGATCCATATCAAGACATTTCCGATGTGCAGCCACTCTTGGCATTGGATCAGAAAGAGGAGGTAGCAACAACCGCCACTCAGGAGTCTGACGACAGTACCCAGATCACCCCAAGGAGGAGGTTGGTCCCGCTGTTGCTGCCTACTCCGAGATCTCTAATTATAGCGGTGGGGAAGGTGACATCGATGATGACGTGTCTAGTGATGTCACGTGGGTGCCCACGAGAGGAAGAGGAGGGGAGTTCAGAGGGACATATGGACCAGCAGATAGGGAGGAGAAGCAGGAAGAACTTAGATTGCACAGGAGGGACAAAGCAGACTGCGAATGTATCAGGAGCGAGGCATCAACCATGTACGGTCACATCTGGCGCTCCCAGGAAGCTGGCACATGGCTCCGCAGTGTGGGCTTTTTTTAACGTGTCCGCTGCTGACAATAGTGTTGCCATCTGCAATCTTTGCAGTCAACGCATAAGTCGTGGTAAGCCCAACACTCATCTAGGGACAACTGCCTTAAGAAGGCACATGAGCTGCCATCACCGAGCCCAGTGGGAGCAATGGAACACACAAAGCCACACTCCAGGCTCTCACCGTCCAGCCTCGTCTTCTACTTCTCCTTCTCCTCTCTCCTCACAATTGTCCTCCACTCCACCTTCCTCACATTTTTCTGCAAAAAGGCAGGCTTCCGTGGGCCAAATGTTCGAGCGTAAAAAAATGATGACGCCGGATAACCCTCTTGCCCAACGGTTTACGGCTGGCTTGTCAGAACTGATAGCCCGCCAACTACTGCCATATAAACTGGTGGACTCGGAGGCCTTTCGAAAATTTGTGGCCATTGGAACACCACAATGGAAGGTCCCAGGAAGGAAGTATTTCTCAGAGAAGGGCATCCCAGAGCTATATGGCCATGTTCAGCGGCAAGTGAATGTATCTCTGGCACACAGTGTGGGTTCCAAGATACATCTGACCACAGACACGTGGTCTAGTAAACACGGGCAGGGAAGGTATATTACTTTTAATGCCCACTGGGTGAACCTTCTGACGGCTGTCAAGCATGTAACCCGTGGCACCCCTGTAGATTTGGTTTTACCGCCATGTATTGCATACTGGCCTGGCTCTTCTCCTCCTCCTATTCCATCCTCCTCCCTCTCCTCCTCGGCTGACTCCTCCTTTTTCACTGCTAGTGCCTCTTCTGCTGTGCCGCCCAAGCTCCCCAGAATCTATTCAACATGCCATGTGAGACGTTGCCATGCTGTGCTGTGTCTGTTGTGCCATGAAGCCAAGAGCCACACTGGCCCTGCACTCCTTTCAGCTTTGCGTTCACAGGCAGATCAGTGGCTGACAGTTGGTAAAGTGGTGTGTGACAACGGTGCCAATCTGCTTAGCGCATTGAAACAAAATTACGCACGTGCCATGCATGGCACTCGTCTTAAAATTGGTCGTGCAGTGATTCGTTGTCAAATACCCAGGACATCTTGCGTCAGGCAAGGAAAATCTCAGCCCATTTCAGAAGATCTTACACGGCCATGGCTTGTCTTGCTGACATTCAGTGGCGACACAATCTGCCGGTCAGATGTCTTATTTGTGATTGCCTGACGCGATGGAACTCAACCTTCTATATGCTTGATAGGCTGCTCCAGCAGAAACGTGCAGTTAACGTCTACCTGTACGAACTCTGCGGCAGAACAAGTTCTGGGAGCTGTTTTTTTTTCACAGCGCCAGTGGCTGCTCATGCGCAACGCATGCATACTTCTGCATCCATTTGATGAGATCACCAAACTGGTCAGGCGCAGCCATGGCGCCATCAGTGACATGGTACCTTATGCCTTCTTTATGGAGCGTGCATTGCGTCGTGTCATTGATCAAGCCATGGAGGAGCAGGAGCGGGAAGATGAGGAAGTTGCAATGCTGGATGAATTCCCAGGGGGGCTACTATATCTGAGACAAGTCAACAGGAGTCTGAAGAGGAGTCATAGGAGGATGGTGCCGAGGCGGATGAAGAGGAGCAAGAAGAGCATGCTTTAAACCTTTCTGGGATCCCTGTTGTTGTGCGTGGATGGGGAGAGGAGAATGAGGAGGACGACATTATCCTGGATGATGAGCAGGAGCCAGGCCACCACACCGCTTCCAGTTTAGTGCAAATGGGGGCCTTCATGCTCCAGTGTTTTAACAGGGACCCCCGTATAAAAAGCATAAGGGTCAAGGACCAGTACTGGGTGGCAACGTACTTAGACCCCCGGTACAAACACAAAATGGCGGAAATGTTACCACCGTCGCAGAGGGCAGAATGGAGCACTTCCAGGCCTTGCTTCAAGAAATGCTGCATTCTGCTTTTGTGTGCGCTGGCAGAGGAGGAATTCCCACTCCCAGAGAAAGAGTTGCGGGTGCCAATCCAACAATGTCTGCAAGAAGAGGGCAGTATGAAGATGTGTTGGTGACTTCTGATATGAGGTCATTCTTTCAGCCGACCCATCGACAGGTCTCATCCGGATCCAGCATCAGGGAACGCCTAGACCGGCAGATGTGGACGCCCTGAGGAGTGATGAACCCCTGGACTACTGGGTGGGCAGGCTTGACCTCTGGCCAGAGCTTGCCCAATTTGCAATAGAACTGTTGGCTTACCATTTGCATTTGGCTCACTTACTTGTACAAAAAAAGCACATCGTACTATATGCCCGTACACTCCCGTTTGAAGAGGTTGAGCGGTGTCATATTTTTGGGGCCCAGCAGCGAGTTGCTGGTATCAGTGCTGCTATCAGTGCTCTCTATCTCTGTGCTGGTGTCCGTGCACTCTATCACGGTGCTGGTGTCAGTGCACTCTATCATGTTGCTGGTGTCAGTGCTCTATATCATGGTGCTGGTGTCTGTGCACTCTATCACGGTGCTGGTGTCACTGCTCTATATCATGGTGCTGGTGTTACTGCTCTATATCACAGTGCTGGTGTCAATGCACTCTATCACGGTGCTGGTGTCAGTGCTCTCTATCACGGTGCCGGTGTCAGTGCTCTATATCACGATGCTGGTGTCAGTACACTCTATCACGGTGCTGGTGTCAGTGCACTCTATCACGGTGCTGGTGTCAGTGCTCTAGATCACTGTGCTGGTGTCAGTGCTCTAGATCACGGTGCTGGTGTCAGTGCACTCTATCACGGTGCTGGTGTCAGTTCTTTATATCATGGTGCTGGTGATCATCTCCTGCACCCTCTTCATAGCCTACCCTGACCTTTCCTCTCCTTCATTGCCTTCATGCGCTCCCGAGTCCTGAATTGTCAAAATTTCACAGATAAAAAAAGAATGCTTGTAGTTGTCGATCCCAGATTCCCTTCATACATGTGTTATGTCAGTGGCCATGTGGTGGGACTATGTGTGCACAGCTAGTAAGTATTTTGTGGCTGAAAATATGACCTGTAGGTTTTTAAAGTTCGCCTGCCATTGAAGTCGATGAGGCCCGCCGCAAACTTTGCGGTTTGCAAACTTTTGGCCACTTTCACGGTTCGCGTTCGGAAGTTCGTCCATCTCTAGTCTAGATGTTTTTGAAACTAGAATGAATTGCAAACTTGATTCAGTGGAATGTAAGGAGAGGACACACAGCAGCTATTTACACATCTGGACTCAGAAGCACTAGTGTTGGACACCAGAGCAAATTTTTTAGGTTAACACACACAGGTTCTCCAGTGGATGGGGTGTCTCCATCTGTGAAACTTGGCCAAAAAAGGTAAGTATTCCAGCTTGGTAAAAAGGGAATTTTAATCATGTCTTCAACTTGGATCCCTTCCCAAACGGACAATTGTACACCACTTCAAACCAATGTTTCATATTCCTATTTCTGGACTCAAACATCTGTGTGCTAAGTATACCTTTTCTTTCATTCTCATAGGGGAGAAAAGATTCAGACAACAGTCAGAGGATCACGGGGACTCCCGACCTCACCAGCCTGATTGGAAAATTAGCCCGAGCACCCCCCAAGGATCTGGAGGAAGGAGATCCAGAGGAGGTGGGCAAGATGGGCACGCACCAGGTGAGTGTCTGCAACTCCAGCTTCAGGTGATCTGTGTACGCCTGCATATTTCTAAATAAATATTTTTTTCAACAATTTTAGGTGGTGTGGAAATAGACGCAATGCAAAATTGCCTTAACATTATGCATCAGGAAATGAAGAACATGATCAATGTTTTGGGGAGAATATAATCCCTTTTCCCTCGAATCTGATCATGTTTTATTGTTCTTTTATATTACTATCCCAAAAAGTTTTTTGGGATTTGTACATTTTAAAAGCCAAATTTTGAAGATACACACAGTGTGCCAACATGTGCTATCTGTCATCAGGGGATCCCAAGGTACGTGTTTTGTGGGTGCAACCCCTTCCTCATAATTCTAGTAGGTGAGAGGAAGGGATTGCACCCCCAAAACACATCCATTGATCCTCCATTATGGGAGATAGCACATGTTGACATTACCCATTTGGACTCCCAATTTGTGTGCATCTTCAAAATTTGGCTTTTACAGGAGTGACATTACCTCATCAGATTTAAGGCAATATCAAGACATTTTTGACACTATAATGTCTGACATTGCCTTCAGTTTTTATATGTTGAACTTTGTAATGGGGTGATGGTACAATGTGGTCATGCTTCCCATCTATAGCCCCTCCACAGTTGGTAAAATCCCAACAGTCAGCAAAATGGGAGGCCACAGTCTGCCATTCCTGTGGCATTGAATGGAACTGTGGAGTCAAACAAGGAAAAAAAATTAAGTACTTTTGTACATAACATTGCAAGCAGATTACACAAAAACATTCTTGCACAACATCAGTATAACATTTATTTTAAGGAGTATTTAAAAAGACAAATATTTAAGGCCCTCTTATCAGATTCCTCACCCCCTCTGATGGCCCATTGATAAAATTGTATGGGGGGTGGGGTTGGAGGTGGCTTTGGGAGACCAAAAAAAAGCCTCCAGCACTCTGCCTGAGTTTAAGGACACACATAACATTTGGACACATTTTAGGGGGTGGGGGAGGGTTATAAATGAATTTAAGGACACACGTAACATTTGGACACATTTTAGGGGGTGTTTCCGGGAAAACAATATAATGGACATAATATACAATGTTAAAGGGACTAGGCTATAGGTGTATATGGGCCCAGGATAGCATGCTGGGGAGGTTAGTGAAGGCAAATATGCATGTAGGCCAAAAAAGGAGTATTAAAAAAGCTTCCAGCATGCATGAGGATAAAGGGGACATTCACAGCATATTCCAATCATGGTAATTAGGGAATGATGGAATAAATACAATATATTAGCAAACATTAAATACATATAATGTGATGATAAGGGATAAAATGTACCCTAATATAGTCATTCTGCAGGACCTGAATGATGGCAGAACAGGTCTCTGGAATAATGATCCCCAGAGCCTGGGGGGAGATGCCTGTTGAGAATTTGAGGTCCTGCAGGCTTCTCCCAGTTGCCAAGTACCGCAAGGTGGCGACTAGCCTCTGCTCCGGAGTGATGGCTTGCCGCATGCAGGTATCCTGCCTGCTGATATAAGGGGTGAGCAAAGCCAACAGATGGGGTCCGTCATCCTGAGATAATTCCTGAAATCATTAGGATTATTCTCCTGCATCTCATGAAGCAGAGATATGTGCGAGAATTGGTCACTTGGAGGGGGGTCTGCTACAAAAAAAATGGTATTTGGGGGCAAATGTGGGCAGACAGATGTGGTATTGGGGACTGAGGGGGAGTTGAATGATGGTTCATCAGCAAGGGCCATCTCGTCAGTAGGAGGTTGCGATAGAATGGGAATATTGGGGTTAACTGTGATAGGCATGGTGGGTTCTTTGAGGAGAATAGGTGCTGGAGGCACTAGATCTGTATTTGTGTATGATTTCTTAAATTATCTTGTGAAAGCTTTTATTAATAATTTTTATTATTATTATTTTATAATTCAATACAGGGGCGTGTATATGCTATTTATACATGTATACATGTTGTGACTATGAGAGAGATATATTTGTATATATATTTTTATATATTTTTATATGTCTGTATGAACTTTGTGGGCTCCATCTCTCGCCTCTTTTTTATTTATGGACATTTTAGTTTCCATTTAAACTCATTTATTTATTGCTGTGCTCTTAAACATCCCTGGGTAGGTTTAATATTCAGTGTCTGGCTGATCCACTTTGTGATTAGCAATCACATGATCACTAGGTGTGCTGGAGCCTGTTGTCATATGACCAGCCCAGACATATACAGTGGTGTGAAAAAGTGTTTGCCCCCTTCCTCATTTCCTGTTCCTTTGCATGTTTGTCACACTTAAGTGTTTCGGAACATCAAACCAATTTAAACAATAGTCAAGGACAACACAAGTAAACACAAAATGCAATTTGTAAATGAAGGTGTTTATTATTAAAGGTGAAAAAAAATCCAAACCATCATGGCCCTGTGTGAAAAAGTGATTGCCCCCTAAACCTAATAACTGGTTGGGCCACCCTTAGCAGCAACAACTGCAACCAAGCGTTTGCGATAACTTGCAATGAGGCTTTTACAGCGTCCTGGAGGAATTTTGGCCCACTCATCTTTGCAGAATTGTCCTAATTCAGTTACATTAGAGGGTTTTCGAGCCTGAACGGCCTTTTTAAGGTCATACCACAACATCTCAATAGGATTCAGGTCAGGACTTTGGCTAGGCCACTCCAAAGTCTTCATTTTGTTTTTCTTCAGCCATTCGGTGGTGGACTTGCTGGTGTGTTTAGGATCATTGTCCTGCTGCAGAACCCAAGTTCGTTTCAGCTTGAGTACACGAACAGATGGTCAGACATTCTCCTTCAGGATCTCTTGGTAGACAGCAGAATTCATAGTTCCTTTTATCACGGCAAGTCTTCCAGGTCCTGAAGCAGCAAAACAGCCCCAGACCATCACACTACCACCACCATATTTTACTGTTGGTATAATGTTCTTTTTATGAAATGCAGTGTTCCTTCTACGCCAGATATACTTGGACACACACCTTCCAAAGAGTTCCACTTTTGTCTCATCGGTCCACAGAATGTTGTCCCAAAAGTCTTGGGGATCATCAAGATGTGTTGTGGAGAAATTGAGACGAGCTTTGATGTTCTTTTTGCTCAGCAGTGGTTTTCTCCTTGGAACTCTGCCATGCAGGCCATTTTTGCCCAGTCTTTTCCTGATGGTGGAGGCATGAACGCTGACCTTAACTGAGGCAAGTGAGGCCTGCAGTTCCTTGGACGTTGTTGTGGGGTCTTTTGTGACCTCTTGGATGAGTCGTCGCTGCGCTCTTGGGGTAATTTTGAGCGGCCGGCCACTCCTGGGAAGGTTCACCACTGTTCCATGTCTTCGCCATTTGTGGATAATGGCTCTCACTGTGGTTCGCTGGATTCCCAAAGCTTTGGAAATGGCTTTATAACCCTTTCCAGACTGATAGATCTCAATTACTTTCTTTCTCAATTGTTCCCGAATTTCTTTCTCGGCATGATGTGTAGCTTTTAAGGATCTTCTGGTGGACCTTACTGTGTCAAGCAGCTCCTATTTAAGTGATGCCTTGATTGTGAACAGGTGTGGCAATAATCAGGCCTGGGTGTGGCTAGAGAAATTGAACTCAGGTGTGGACAACCACAGTTATAGTATGTTTTAACAAGGGGGGCAATCACTTTTTCACACAGGGCCATGATGGTTTGGATTTTTTTTCACCTTTAATAATAAACACCTTCATTTACAAATTGCATTTTGTGTTTACTTGTGTTGTCCTTGACTATTGTTTAAATTGGTTTGATGTTCCGAAACACTTAAGTGTGACAAACATGCAAAGGAACAGGAAATGAGGAAGGGGGCAAACACTTTTTCACACCACTGTAAATACCACCATTCTCGCACTTCCCCCTAGGCCTGTAGAAGGAGCTGATGCTCCTATTGCGTAGTCTCTTTTATTCAGTTGTTTCTCCCCGAGTGTGTCTCTGCTTCCTGATGACATCATCTCCCTGCACTCCATGGTGGCCCAGACTGACTTCCTGGTGGCCACAGGATGGATTGAGGCTCCCCAAGTCATCTTCTAGATCCGTGGATGCTCATTTTGGATGCTGATCTACACCTGCAGACACCACCATTTACAGATGAGCCTGTTTTTATTATTTCCTGTAAGTGCATAACTTTCTTTGCTAATAAATCATACCTAATAAACTACATTCAGGTTGGCGGTTCCTATGTCTCTGTCTCTCCCTGCCAATCCTAGTTGGGGATTGGTCAGGGCTCCCTGCGACACCACAGACAGCTTCATCTCTCTTCCACTCCTCTTCTTCTAGAATCCTCTAGAAGCAAGAGGGAGGTAACCATGGAGTGATGCTGTCTGTGAGTCACAGCTGCTAAACTGAGCCACTCCCAGCCCACACAGATCAGCTAGGCCTGCCTAAATTTACCCGCACTACAAAAATCCTCACCTCTAGCACCTACCTATGTACATGGTGCTACAATAGTGCTGACTAGGTCTACACTGGAGGTGAATGTACAGTATCTCTAAATTAATCATTTCAGTTATCGTTAGCAAAGTAAAATGAAACAGTTAATATTTGGCAATTTTCTTTCAACACATGTCCAAATAATATACAACTTGTTCCGTGTGGCTGTTCTTTATTTAATGGAAGCATTTCAAGAATGCAGCAATTCTTATCTAAGATCATCTTAGAAGGTGAAGAGGCAGTTAGGTATTTCAGCGCAGACTATGTCTGCCAACTTAATCCAAGTGTACCCAAAGTGCGATGGTTATTTGCACAGTTAATACATACTCTTGTAAAAAAAAGGCTAATAAACTTTAGTTGTGTTTTTTTTTTTCTTAAAGTGTAACTCCAGGCAAAAATTAACTAACTCTGAACCTGCTCTCTCCCACATTCTAAACCTATTCTATCTAACCCTGTAAAGCAAAAATCGCTGTACTTACCTATTCTGTAGCCGTTCCGGGTTTCCAGCAGCAGAAGCTGTGTGCAGGAGAGGACTGACAACGGCTGTAAAATGTCTGGAAAGTGACGTCACCCATAGATTTACTATGGGGCTTCCGTTGTCGGCTGCCTCTCCTGCACCTGCCTCCACACTGAAGCTGCCACTGACAGCTCAGCCTGGGACTGGACCAGATCAGCTGCAGAATAGGTAAGTAAAGCCATTTTTGCTTTAAAGGGATACTGTAGATATGTAGCGGGTGCACTACTGACCCCTCAGCTCTGCATCATCTATTGCTACCAGCCTCTGCATCACTTACTCCCAACCTCTAAATTCTCCATCACTTACTCCTGACCTCTGAATTTTGCATCACTTATTTCCTGAACCTTTGCATCACTTACTACTGAATCAGCGCAATGAAAATCACACCCAACTTTTGCTGTGGTACTCTGCACTGCACATTTTTCTTGGCTGTGGGGGCTCAACTTATAATCTTGCACACATGCCCACAGTTTTTTTAGAAAATGCCCATAACCTGAGCTGATTATTGCACATCCATTCCAGATGCTTGTATGTGACATTACACAACGGGGAATAGTGTGCCAGGACAGGTAGATGGGTCTCATCTCTGCTTCCTTGAAGCACTCTGCATATTGCGAATATCATGGATGAGAAGAGGGTAGTGGAGCAGATTAGGAGGAAGGTACAGCAGTGTGACAGAAGGGCGGGAAGGTACAGCGGTGGGACAGATGTAAAGGGGGGCACAGGGGTGGAAGAGATGAGAAGAGGGTTCAGCGGTGAGACAGAAGAGCAGAAGGGTACAGCAGGGGGGCAGGTGTGCAGGGGGGTAGAGTGATGAAAGAGATGAGAAGGGGGTTCAGCAGTCAGACAGAAGAGCAGTGGGTACAGTGATGGGACAGATGAGCAGGGATTGTTCAGTGTTCAGACAGATGAGAAGTTGGTTACAGTGGTAGGACAGATTAGCAGGGGGGGTTCAGTTTTGGGGCAGATGAGAAGGGGGTACAGCGGTGGGGCAAATGTGAAA
Source organism: Lithobates pipiens (assembly GCF_037356315.1). Classification (NCBI taxonomy): domain Eukaryota; kingdom Metazoa; phylum Chordata; class Amphibia; order Anura; family Ranidae; genus Lithobates; species Lithobates pipiens. The sequence continues at coordinate 46,486,084 of NW_027507788.1, read as the reverse complement.
GTGGTAGGACAGATGAGCAGGGGTTTACAGTGGTAGAGCAGAAGAGTAGGGGGTACAGAGGTGGGGCAGATGTTCAGGGGGGTACAGAAGTGAAATGGATGTGCAGGAGGTACACTGGTGGGGCAGATGAGAAAGGGGTTACAGTGGTGGGGCAGATGAGCAGATGGGTTCAGTGTTAGGACAGATGAGAAGGTGGTTCAGCAGTGAGACAGAAGAGCATGGGGGTATGGCGGCGGATCAAATGTGCAGGGAGGTACAGTGGAGGGGCAGATGAGAAAGGGGGTACACTGGTGGGACAGATGAGCAGGGAAGTTACAGTAGTCAGACAGATAAGCAGAGTGGTACTGTGGTGGGGCAGATGTGCAGGGGTTACAGTGGTGGGATAGATGAGCAGGGAGTTACAGAAATGGAGCAGATGTGCAGGGGGTAACAGTGGTGGGACAGATGTGCAGGGGTTACAGTGGTGTGACAGATGAGCAAGGGATACAGTGATGGAACAGATTTGCAGGGGGGTACAGTAGTGAGACAGTTGAGCAGAGGGGTACAGTGATCTGAGGTGTGAAGATGCAGGAATTGGGGTCGATCTGAGGCATGAGAGTGCAGAATGTTAATTTGTCACTATTACTCAAGTAGTTTTTCAGCATTTACTTTATAGAAAATGCTTTTTGTGATTGAGAGTGTGAAGTTGACACTTTTTTGTTACAAAATCAGCACACTCAATTTCTTTGAAAACATTTTTCGGCACATTGTGCTCAAAAGGTTGCCTACCCCTGCACCAACATTACTGTGTGCCAGAGGATCTGAGATTTGTTCTTGGAGTTGAGAGGCAGAGTACAGAACCAAACATACTCAAGCGCCTCCTTCGGGGGTAGCGCTACCGAAAGATTAGGTTTAGAATGTGGCAGAAAGCAGGTTAAAGTGGTTGCAAACCCTTACAAACCACTTTGACCTACAGGTAAGCCTAGATTAAGGCTTACCTGTAGGTCCAAGAAATATCTCCTAAACCTATGCGGTTTAGGAGATATTTACCTGAAGACAGCCACTGCTGTCTACGGCGCATGCGCTATAGACAGCGGCACGCAGGCACACTGGGTAAGCCGCAGATCGCGGCGATATGCCGCGAGTGTCGGCTCCTGCGCGCATGTGTGGGAGTGACGTCATCGCTGCTCCGGCGAATCGTATCGCAGGAGCAGCGAGACCCACCAAGAAGATGGATACTCGGAACTACAGGGGACAGCGGTGACTTCGCTGGCTCCTGTGTCAAGTAAGTGACACATAATGGACTGCTATGCGATGCATAGTAGTCCATTATGCTTTACCTTTGCAGGGAATCAAAAAGGAAGTAAACCCATCAGGGTTTACGTCCTCTTTAAGCATTAGTTAGCTTTTGCCTGAACTTTCAGGAGAACGCAAAGAAAAATAAACACTAACCCTTACACTGCCCCCCCCTCCACTCTAGAGGTTAAATGCTTGCTTGTCTAGGAGAAGAGGACTAAGCATAAATATTTACCTTATTTCTTAATCCACCTGCAGCAGGATGGAGCAAAAAAAAAAAAAACACTATGCATGCACATATGTACAGACATGGAGGTCTGTGTGGGCTTTGGAGCAGTAAGAGTATAGAGAAAGTGACCCCTAGATAACCCTGTCTACAAGTTGAATAAAACAAGTTGAATTAAATAAAAGTATGAATGAAACACAATCTATGAATGGAGGAGGCAGACCTTTCACCATCTATCCATCATTCGTTCATAGATTTTGCTTCATTCATTGAAGTTATAGTACAGCCTTTATGTCTGGAGGAGGTGGGAAGAAAGGACAGGCATAGTCAGCATACTCTTGATCAGTGCCTGCTCCAGTTTTCTCTGCAACCTGACATTGGCACACATGCCTTGTGGTGTGGTGCAGTATGAGTCTGTTGCCACCTACTGTACTTATGAATCAGGGCGCCATTCTAAGTAAATAGCACCACAAAATACAGCTTAGAATGACAAAGGAAAAACAGGTTAACTCAACACATAGGTCTAAAGGAGGCAAAAAGATTAAGTATATTATCAAATTACTTTTAAAAACAGCACAAGGGACATTACTTACTATGATTGTGATGTGCTCCTTGCACTGCTGTCTCCTGATTTAATAGAAATCTTATTCCTCTGATCCTGCCCCTACCCCCAATGAAATAATATACTATTGCAACTGGGGTTAAAAGAACTGAGGGAGCTGTGATAGGAGCTCTTCCTCCCAGCTGCACCATTCATAAAAGCTGTACTATAGCTTTTATGAATGACACAGGATCTATGACTGGAGGGAGGAAACTTTTAATGTCCTCTATTCATAGATCACTTTCCATTCTTAGCAGCAGTAGCACATCCTCTATGATTGGAGGAGGAGAAAGGGCAGCCATAGTCAGGCAGTCTTATTGAGTGCCTGTCAAAGCTCGCTCAGCTCTATTAACCCTCCCTACCATAATCTTCCAGTGTCTATTCAAATAAATGGGCTGCCTCAAAGTGTAATGAAACCCACTCTATGAAAAACTCTGATTACAAGCTATATAACAGAATGTGGATACTCACAAAGCCAGTAAAACATCCGCTTTGTCTAGAGTGAAATATACCTGGTTGATCTTGATCCTGCCCTCAGCTGTCCCCATTCCAGGCTGAGATTGTGTAGACCAGCTGGTGTCCTCTTCTGAGCATGCTCATATTTCAGTTCCCGTCTTCTTTATTCATTTCCTCCTTTTTCTTACCTGTGCAGCCTATGTGAGTTTAAAGCCACATATGTGGGTGTATACACACATGTTGGTATGTGGGGAAATTATATTAAAGGATGAGGCACTAGTGATGTTCAATGAATCAAAAATGCAAATACAAATAAATAGCAAGCTAAAAGTCCATATGTGATAAATCCCAACACCAAATTGTAATGCTCAAAATCAGATTCCTAGTTCTTCACCACAAGTGCTCAAGAGATGGGTGGCCACTCACTAGAGAATTATGACCCCTTTTTACAGGAAGGTCAACCAGCACTTCTGGAATACCAATTGATTCCACTGACAGCACAGTTCCCCTCCATTGGTCCCTCGAGATGAAACTAGGATGGGAAAAATGACTCCACAAGAGACATAGAGGGAGGTCTCATAGTGTAGTATTTTTAATAGATAAAAGCAAATGACAACAAAAAATGGCGATTACACTCACATGTTACAGTGCTGATCCATGCATCAGGTGTAATCGGCATGTGCAAGTTGGCTAGTCCTAAAGGGATAGTGTGAAGTCCACGTCTCTACTAAGGCCAAGCCTAGATAGGATGTGGGATCAGAACCTGGAATGGTGGCTTCTTTGCTTTGACATATGTTTTGCCATATTAGTGTCTTTAGATGTCACACCACTCCTAGCTTGCTTAAAAGTAAATGGGACGGGTGCTATCGGTGGGACTCCTCCAAAATGGAGGAGAAGACAAAAATGCAATGCAAAATTTCCCTCTAGGGCAGTGATGGCGAACCTTGGCACCCCAGATGTTTTGGAACTAGATTTCCCATAATGCTCAGCTATGCTGCAGAGTGCTTGAGCATCATGGGAAATGTAGTTCCAAAACATCTGGGGTGCCAAAGTTCGCCATCACTGCTCTAGGGGTTGCCGACTTACACACACTGTTCCCACCATACAGCATGAACCAATCTGATGTCAACATGTAAAAACTCGAAAGACACATTAAAAACATTGCAAATTGATAAAATAACGCTGAATCACACAATGAAAATAGTGACATAATTAAAATAAATATAATAAACAGGAACCATGTAAACTGGCACCATCTAGTGGCCAGGCATAATAAATGTGGATCCTAGATGCATGCAACATAGCCTATAATGAAAAAACTACCGAAAAAGGAGAAGAAAACCCAGAAAGAGTCACCCCATATCAATAGATTTTAAAAGAAAAATGCTACACTCATCCCACCAAAAATGTGATGGATGGCCCATAGTACAACAGTCTTCAATAGACCACAGACCGCAGATGAAAAACTGATGACCTTTCTAGTTTTATCCCTAGTAGTTGTGCATGCTTTACATCTCCTGCACTTAAAGAATCATGTGCAATCCAAAAAGGTAGGAGGTCTCTTGGGGGGCAGAATGACATTTTTGGCCAACATATTGCGCAACCCTGGAGCCCTCCTATATATTAACTTTGGTTTTCTAGGAAGAATCTTTTTTAAGGTAGGGTCCTTACACATAAATGGCCAATGTGTATTGATAATTCTCTCAACTTCCTTATACTGAAGATTAAAACCAGATACAAAAGCAAAATCAAACTGATCTTGCCCTGCATTTTTTTACTTTAGGCTCCAAAAGGGTTGAATGATCAATTAATCTGACTTGTTCCCTCGTAGCTTCTAATTGCCCTTTATTATATCCCTTTCCCACAAACCTGCCAATGAGCATATCAGTCTGAACCATGAAGTCTCTTTCACTCACACAGTTTCTCTTGATTCAGAGAAACTGGCCTTTTGGATTGTACACACCCAGTTTGGGTGGTGGGCTCTCCGAGTGGAAATGTAGCCATTCCAATCAGACTCTTTGAAGTGGGTTTGTGTCTCTAGACAGGAACACACCTTAAAGATGTCAAGATCCAGGAACTGTATACTTGACTGATGCCAAATGCTAGTGAACTTGCTATGATAATTATTACAATTTATGTATGATAAGGACCTTTCCAATTTCAATTTCACACAATGAAAATATCATCTATGTATTGTTGGTAGGGGTGCAAATGATTGGCCTAGCTCCGGAGCGGTGCCCATCTTTGTATACCCAGGCCGTTTACAATGGGATTTGATGGAGCGATCACTTGTAAACAAACCAGCGTCGTCATGATGCTGGTTTCTCTCTCCCCTCTGTACTGACCTGTACAGGGGAGGGGAGAGATCGGATGGAAGCAGTGCTGTGGGCTACATCTGTAGTGCCCACAGCACTGCTCTGTGACAATTGCAGTCACAGCCATCCCTCCATACCCTGCTAATACTCTGCAATACAACCCGCCAATACTCTGCAATACAACCCGCCAATACTCTGCAATACAACCCGCCAATACTCTGCAATACAACCTGCCAATACTCTGCCATACCCTACCAATACTGTGTCATACCCTGCCAATACTCTGCCATACCCTGCCAATACTCTGCCATACCCTGCCAATACTCTGCAATACAATTGGCAATACTCTGCAATACAATTGCCAATACTGTGCAACAACCTGCCAATACTGTGCAACAACCTGCCAATACTGTGCAACAACCTGCCAATACTGTGCTACAACCTGCCAATACTGTGCTACAACCTGCCAATACTGTGCTACAACCTGCCAATACTGTGCTACAACCTGCCAATACTGTGCAACAACCTGCCAATACTTTGCCACACCCGGCAATACTGTGCAACAACCTGCCAATACTGTGCAACAACCTGCCAATACTGTGCAACAACCTGCCAATACTGTGCAACAACCTGCCAATACTGTGCAACAACCTGCCAATACTGTGCTACAACCTGCCAATACTGTGCTACAACCTGCCAATACTGTGCTACAACCTGCCAATACTGTGCTACAAACTGCCAATACTGTGCTACAACCTGCCAATACTGTGCAACAACCTGCCAATACTTTGCCATACCCGGCAATACTGTGCAACAACCTGCCAATACTCTGCCATACCCGGCAATACTCTGCCATACCCGGCAATACTCTGCAATACTCTGCAATACTCGGCAATACTCGGCAATACTCAGCGATACTCAGCGATACTCAACAGTACCCAGCCATGCTCAGCCGTACCCAGCCATACTCAGCCAATATTACAGTGGGGGAGATGTCCATTACAGTGGGGGAGATGTGGATATTACAGTGGGGGAGCTTGTGGATATTACAGTGGGGATTATATTGTGGTGGACTTTTCACAGGTTTTTGCAAATTCAATTATTATTTGCTGATCCGAAAAATGATCCGATCCTTGACTCTGATCCAGGAAATGATCCGATCCGTGAGTTTTTTGATCCATTGCACCCCTAATTGTTGGTACATTTGTATTTGTGGCCACCAGTTTGTAAAGATACATTCCTTGTTTAGAAATATATTTGCATACCTAGCCTCCATAGCCACCCCCTTGATTTGGTTGTAGAACTCTCCCATGTGCCAAAAATAATTATTATTCATTGTCAGGTTGAGAACCTCTGCAAGAACTTTGGCTTTTTAAGGTGGGAGCATTTTTGGAACGCCCATAGGGCAGCATCAAGAGCATTCTGTTGCACAATGTTGGTATATAGGGACTCAACGTCCACTGTTACCAGCAACATATGGTCTCCCACCAAAATTGTCTTAGTCATGTTGATAAGATCCCTGCTATCCTTGAGGTATGCTTTACCCTTCATGGCTAAGACTCACCCGAACACCCCCCTGTTTGGTTCGCACCAGAACCTGCGAACAGACCTAAACTTCGTGTGAACTTTAGTCTATGGGACTCGAACATTCAAAATCAAAAGGGCTAATTTTAAAGGCAAATATGCAATTTATTGTCATAAAAAGTGTTTGGGGACCTGGGTCTTGCCCCAGGGGGCATTTTTTGGGAGCAGTAATTTTAATAATGCTTAAAGTGAAACAATAAACGTATAATATTCCCTTAAATTTCGTACCTGGGGGGTGTATATAGTATGCCTGTAAAGGGACGATTGTTTCCCATGCTTAGAACTGTCCCTGCACGAAGTGTAATTTCTGCGGGAAAAAGTCATTTAAAAGCACTCACAGCTATAATGAATTGTCGGCTCCCTGTAATACAGAGAACAGTCATTGAAAGTCGTTGATAAAAAAAAAGTGCGGGGTTCCCCCAAATTCAATTACTAGGCCCTTCAGTTCTGGTATGGATTTTAAGGGGAACTCCACGCCAAATTTAAAAAACAAAATGGCATGGAGTTCCCCCCAAAAATCCATACCAGACCCTTTATCCGAGCACGCAACCTGGCAGGCCGCAAGAAAAGAGGTTAGGATGAGAGGGCGCCCCCCCTCCTGAACCGTACCAGGCCACATGCCCTCAACATTGGGAGGATGCTTTGGGGGTCTATGACCCCTTAAAGCACCATGTCCCCATGTTGATGGGGACAAGGGCCTCATCCCCCACAACCCTGGCCGGTGGTTGTGGGGGTCTGCAGGCAGGGGGCTTATCAGAATCTGGAAGCCCCCTTTAATAAGGGAACCCCCAGATCCCAGTCCCCCTATGTGAATGGGTATTGGGTACATTATACCCCTACTCATTCATTCACTCACACAAAAAAAAATGTCGAAATGTAAAAAATTACAGCAGACAATTTGGGACAAGTCCTTTTATAAAAAAAAAAAAAAACTAAAAACGATCCCACAATGTCCATTCATCTTCAATCACAGTGCCGATGGACCAAGAGAGAAAAAATGCAACTCTGCCTCCATGGGAGGCTCCCACTGACTATATCCTCTTTGTGATGACAGCTTTTATATAGATGAGGGCGGGGTCGGGCCCGGTGACCCTGCCCCTTCTGAAATCATATGATGTCACGTGACATCAGAAGGGTGGGGTCACCCATTTACATCACCTGATGGCCCCCCGCCTTCAGCTACAGTATATAACAGTTGTCATCACAAAGAGGTTTCAGTCAGCAGCAGTCTCCCATGAAGGCGGAATTGTTGCGTTTTTTTTTCTTGGGTTTTTGGACACTGGTATCGAAGAAGGATGGACATGGTGGGACCATTTTTTTTATTCTTAAACAAACACACACCGTTGGGAAAAGTCCTTTATAAAAAAAAAAGATTACAGCGGTGGTAATCCACTCTTGTTATCCAGCGATGGCTGATCTCTTCTCCGGGTGCAGCGATGGGTGATCTGATCCAGCTATAGATGATCTCTCCCGATGGTCCAGCGCAGTGCATCCATCCTGTCTCCACCGGGGACACTGCAGGAATCCCGGCAGCCTGACACGTCTTAGCTGAGGAGGACCACCCATTGCTGGATCAGATAACCCATCGCTGGACCCCCGGAGAAGAGATCAGCCATCACTGGATAGCAAGAGTGGATTACCACCGCTGGAATCTTTTTATTTTATTTTTTTTAATAAAGGACTTTTCCCAAGGGTGTGTGTGTGTGTGTTTTTTAATACTTTTTTACACTTTCTTTGTGAAATGGTAGGGGTACATTGTACCCCCTTACCATTTCAAATGGGAGCTGGGATCTAGGGGTCCCCTTGTTAAAGGGGGCTTCCATATTCTGATAAGCCCGCGCCCACAGACCGCCAGCCAGGGTTGTGGGGATGAGGCGCTTGTCGCCATCAACATGGGGACATGGTGCTTTAAGGGGTCACAGACCCCCAAAGCATCCTCCCAATGTTGATGGCATGTGGTCTGGTATGATTCAGGAGGGGGGGGGCCGCTCTCTCCCCCCCCCCCTCTTTTCCTGCGGCCTGCCAGGTTGCATGCTCAGATAAAGGGTCTGGTATGGATTTTTGGGGGGAACTCCACGCCATTTTTTTAAAATTTGGAGTTGAGTTCCCCTTAAAATCCATATCAGACTTGAAGGGCCTGGTATGGATATTTGGGGGGAACCCCACGTCATTTTTTTTTTAATTTGACGCGGGGTTCCCCTTAATATCCATACCAGACCTGAAGGGCCTGGTAATTGAATTTGGGGGAACCCCATGCTTTTTTTTTTTTTGTCAATGACTTTCAATGACTGTTTTCTGTATTACAATGAGCCGACAATTCATTATAGCCGTGAATGCTTTTAAATGACCTTTTTTCCTGCAGAAATGACACTTTGTGCAGGGACAGTTCTAAGCACAGGAAACATGCATCCCTTTACAGGAATACTATACACACCCCCCACCCCCGGGTACGAAATTTAAAGGAATATTACACTTTTATTGCTTCACTTATTAAAATCACTGCTCCCGAAAAAACGGCCAATTTTAAAACTTTTTTTTGCATAGATGCATGTCCCCTGGGGCAGGACCCAGGTCCCCAAACACTTTTTATGACAATAACTTGCATATAAGCCTTTAAAATTAGCACTTTAGATTTCTCCCATAGACTTTTACTGGGCGTTCCACGGCTTTTTCGAATTTGATGCGAACACCCCAAATTGTTCGCTGTTCAGCGAACAGGCGAACAGGCAATGTTCGAGTCAAACATGAGTTCGACTCGAACTTGAAGCTCATCCCTATTCATGGCTATAGGTTGCAAAAAATATCAATATATTCACCTAGCTTCGAGAATAGGGAATCTATCCCACTAACAATGGGTCTGCCTGGAGAAGTTTGTCCATTCTTAGGTATCTTCGGAATATAATAAATAACTGGAATTTTAGGGACTTTAGGTAATAGGTATTTGGCTTCTTTTTTGTTAAGTATAACCAATATCAAACCTTTATCAATCAATTTGGACAAGACAATTTAAAATTCCCCAGGTGGGGACCGGTCCCAGAAGTAGATGGAAATGGGCGGGTCCAAAAATGTTATCCGGCCCCCCCAAGAGACCTCTTACCTTTTCGGATCGCACAGGATTCTTTAAGTGCAGGAGATGTAAAGCATGCAGAACCACTTGGGATAAAACTAGAAAGGCCACCAGTTTTACATAAGTGGTCACGGGGGTAAATATGATATTTGTCAGTTCATCACTTGTGACATGAGATATGTCATCTACCTCTTGAAGTCCATGGGTTTTTGGGAACTGGAAACGATCCCTTGAAGACTGCTGCTGATGCTGAGTGCTAGGCTCCATCTCCATGCTGACACAATCCTCCTCCTCCTCCTCTTCCTGTGAGATCAGCAGGCTTGCAGGAATACTGTCTGGATAAAGGGTGCCTTGAGAGGTAAGGAAGTCCTCTTCTTTCCTCTGTTCTGCCTCAAGTGCCCTGTCCATTATTCCACGAAGCGTGTGCTCCAACAGGTAGACAAGAGGGACAGTATCACTGATGCATGCACTGTCACTGCTCACCATCCTCGTGGCCTCCTCAAATGGTGACAGAACAGTGCATGCATCCTTGATCATGAGCCACTGGCGTGGCAAAAAAAAGTGCGCTGTGAAAGAAAGGTAATGTCCCTGTCCATGCCTGCTGGACCATGAGTCAGTGGTAATATGCACCTTATCACTGACTGCCCTGTCCAAGGAGGCCAAGACATTTCCTTCCACATGTCAGTAGAGAGACAGAATGGCCGTCCGAGAAAAAAATTGGTGTTTGGGAACCTGCCAGTGAGGTACCGCACATTCCACCAATTCCACAATTCTCAAAAGGGGGCAGAGTCTATCAGCTGAAAAGACAGCAGTTGGAGTGCTAGCAATTTAGCCAAACTAGCAGTCAGCCAGTGAGCATGTGGATGGCTGGGACAAATTTATTTTTCCAGTTTAGCAACTGGGGTAGGGAAATTAGCCTGCTACAATCAGATGTTGGTGTACCATTAGCAGTTTGCCCGGAAATACTTGGGACACCTAATTCTACACCTTCATTCCTCTCAGTGCAGGTCTCTGAGAGGGCTGAAGTTATAGTGGGGTTGGACATCCCAGCTGATGAGCAAGGAGAGGTCCGCCTTGTTCTTTGGTGTGGGTCTTTTAAGTACTGTTGCCAATGGACTGCATGGATGTTCGACATATGTCTGGTCAAGCATGTGGTGCCCAAGCAGCTGCTGTTTTGACCACACTTGATATGCTTCAGACATATATTGCAAACAGCAGTGCAATGTGCTGCACACGTCTCAAAAAAGGCCCACACCAAAGCAAAGCACATAATAGTCCGTTTCCACTATTATGACAGTAAGGAAGCTCTAACAGCAGCTACACGCAACAAAAATCGCATTGACTTCAAGGGCTCCAAAATCCATATCTTCAGCGATCTCTCCCCCATCACACTGGCCAAAAGACGCAATCTTCGCCCAATCACAGCTCACCTCCAACTCCATCAGGTCCCCTACAGAAGGGGTTTCTCATTTTGGCTCTCAGCATCCAAAGATGGCACACAATACTCCATCAGAGATCTACATGAATGGGAGGCCTTCACTCGCAATTTGAGACTTCCACCTGTCCCAGAAGAAGATCTCCAGCTTCCTCTGCCTGCTCTGGCCCCCAAGCCTCTGCAGGCTCCTGCAGCAATTTGGACCCCAGTACGTCGGAGACAACAGAAGGCTTTCTCTACACCGCAACGCTCCAATTGGCCTAGACCCCCCACCTGAGACCCCAAGGCTTTCCTGATTTGCATCTCTTTGTTTTTGGTTCCCAGATACCCACGATCTCGGCCGATTTCTTCAGGTATCTTCAGGTACTCCCCTATACTCCTTCCCTTTTCTGATGTGCTCAGTGAGCCTCGTCTCAATTTTTTCCCCATTGTAGTTCCAGTCAGTGGTGTTATGTTCTGAACATTGTTAACTATTAACTGTCCAAGGCCAGTTATTTCCTATAGGAGCGGACCACAGTTTGTCGCTCTAGCTTACCATCATGTTCCTTTACATGTCCAAGGTGTTCCACCTTGGTTCCCTGAAGGTCATTTTTCCTTCAGGCTTTGAAAACACTTGTTTTATTTTTTTAGTTTTTTGCTCTTTTATTTTGTTACTCTTGTCAAACCTCTCGATTTTTTTACCCGGTCCTTTTTTGACCTGTTGTTGTTCTTTTATTTTTCTGCAGGTTATACATTCACCACACACTGTCTTGTTGCTTAGAAATGCTGATTTGTATAATTTCTCCCAGACCTCCTTGGGTTGGAATATTTCTTACCCCTTAGTTTTGTTAAAATGCCATCTGCTTATCACTTCATGATTGTATTATGGCTTTAAAGATATTTTCTTGTAATGTTAAGGGCTTGAATTCCTTACAAAAATGCTGGCTGGCATGGAAGGAATTCAAGTCCTCTGGAGCTGATGTGGTAATGGTTCAGGAGACGCATTTCCGCCCAGGGGGGCGCCTTTAAAGCGGGATTGCACAGTGGAAAAAAATATTAAAAGCCAGCAGCTACAAATACTGCAGCTGCTGACTTTTAATAAATGGACACTCACCTGTCCCGGGGTCCAGCAATGCCGGCAGCCGAGGCAGATCGATCGCTCAGCTCTCGGCTGTTGCCGCCACCATTCTAGGTGAGGGAATCAGGAAGTGAAGCGCTGCGGCTTCACTTCCCGGTTCCCTACTGCGCATGCGCGAGTCGTGCAGCGCAATAGGAATTGTCCGCGCTGTCTCTGGGACCCGTGTGTGTCCCAGCAGACAGCGCGCAGGGACAGGAAGAGGCATAGACTCCCGTGGGAGTCTATGCCCGGAAGTGGGTGTAAATACCTGTCTTTGACAGGTATCTGCACCCCCCTCCCCTCTGAAAGGTGCAAATTGTGACACCGAAGGGGGGGGGGTTCCGATCAGCGGAAGTTCCACTTTAGGGTGGAACCCCGCTTTAAATTTGCTTCCAAATTATTGCCCACAGTCTTTATGGCCTCAGATCAATCTGGTAAGGCTAGAGTGGCCATATTGATTAAACGTTCATGCCCTATATGGATCCCAGCTTCGACTCTGGACCCCCGGGGTCGGTTTGTGCTCCTGAGCTGTACCCTCCTGAATACCTCCTTCACTTTAGCTAATGTTTATTCACCTAATACGGGACAGATTGGTTTTCTCACTGGAGTTCTTGATAGGATGCGTTCTTTCTCTCAGCCTTTCACTATCGTAGGTGGGGATTTCAATATATGTATCCTAGCAGATTTACTTTATTTCAACAAACTCCATCTCTGCAAATTCTTAGATTTTCTACCTCCTTTCGCAAATGAATTCACTCTAAGAATCTTTTTGATGCGTGGAGAGTGAAGCATCCCACCCATCGCCAATATACCTTTTTCTCCCCTCCACACAAACTATATTCTCGATTAGACCACTTTCTAATATCGGCTCCCTTGCTACCCAACACAGTCTCTTCGGAAATAGATCCTATCACATGGTCTGATCATGCCCCCATTACTCTGAGCTTGGCGCTCCAAGCCACATCACCCAAAACCTGCCATTGGAGACTCAACGAGTCCCTGTTGCGACATGCTGAAACTAAGGACAGACTTCTCAGGAAATTGGAGGAGTTTTTTCATTTAAATGTAGGCTCAGTCTCTGATGCATGTGGGAAGCCCATAAGACAGTTTTTAGGGGTGAGTGCATCTCAGCCGGCTCACACCTGAAACGTAACTCTGTTAGGCTGAGGTCAGAGCTTGTGACCCAGCTGCGGATAGCGGAGGCGCGGCTACTCCGCTCCCCCACGGTAGATTGCTCGTGTATTGGGATTGCTATACGCAATTGTATTATGTCTGTAGATACAAATAAAATTTCAAAGTCAATGTTATGGTCTAAGCAAAAATGTTATGAGTATGCTAACAAACTGCACAGGATGCTTATCCACAGACTTAAGCCCCGCCCTTTTCTTTCCATCCCTGATCATATAGTACAATCAGACGGCACACCTACACACTGTCCCCAGAACATGTCCGAAGTATTTGGAGAATATTATAATAAACTTTACAATTGCTTAAGCACAGATTCACAGACCCAGTTCTCACAAGATAGACTAGACTCCTTCTGTCATCTGTACACCTCCCAAAACTCACACTAGACCAACGCTCCTCCTTGAACCAATCTATTTCAGAAGAATTAACTGAAGTAATTAAACACCTTCCCTCACATAAAGCCCCAGGTCCAGACGGTCTTCCATACTCCTATTATAAGACGTTTTTATCAACCTTAACCCCGCATATGTTAACCATGTTCTCCACATTACTCCAGGGCACACCATCGCACTCTTCGTTTTTACATGCGTTTGTAACCGTTATCCCTAAACCGGGCAAAGATCCATCCCTTCCCAATAATTACCGTTCCATTGACCTATTAAATTCGGATTACAAAATTTTCACCAAGATCTTAGCGAACAGACTCTCTCTACTACTACCAGCATTAATTCATAGAGACCAGGTGGGATTCGTTCCCACGAGACATGCGGGTGACAATACACGTCGCACAATTGACCTACTCACAAAAAACAAAAATCCTTTGATACTCAGTTTAGACGCCCAAAAAGCATTTGATCGCCTTTGCTGGCCATTTATGTTTGCAATACTAACTCGTTATGGATTCTCAGGCCCCTTTATTCATGCTCTTCGGGCCCTATATTCAAAGCCCACATCACAAGTACAACTCTCCTCCCAACTATCACGTCCTTTTTCCCTTAGCAATGATATGAGACAGGGGTGCCCTTTATCGCCACTGCTCTTTATTCTTAGTTTGGAACCCTTAGCTGCGGCTATACGGGAATGTCCGGATATTAAAGGCATACATCTTCGACACACAGAGTATAAATTATCCCTATTCGCGGGCGATGTCCTTTTAACTCTCACCCACCCACACAACTCCCTGCCACACCTACATAACATATTATCTACCTTTAGTGGCCTCTCAGGTTTTAAAATTAATGATACTAAAATGGAAGCATTACCCATAAGCATCCCCCCTTCTCTCCTATCTTCCCTCCAAAGCAAGTATAATTATCATTGGTGTTCTCAATCACTTAAATATTTGGAGGTTCAACTCACTGCCTCTTATGACACTCTATACCGGGCTAACTTCCCTCCCCTGTTTTTGGAAATTAACCGTAAGCTGACTCAATGAACCACCCTTCCCCTATCCCCGTTGGAACCAATTAATGTCCTTAAAATGTCCATCCTTCCGAAATTATTATATTTGTTTGAAACATTGTCGGTGGCAGTCCCACTGACACAGCTTAAATCCCTTCAAAGGAGAAGCCTCCACTTTATTTGGAATAACGCCTCCCAGAGGATGGCAGGGATGGTGGTCCTGGGCCGGAAGAATAGGGGGGGATTAGGAGGCCCAGACTTCATCAAATATTATTATGCCTCACACCTGAGACTTCTTACCTTATGGACCTCCCGGAAGGCCCCAAATAGGTGGGCGGAAATAGAAATGAGTGCCACAGCCCCGATCCATCCTTGCTATATGCTCTGGCCCTCTACTTCCCTTCATATGCCCCAATTACGGAAAATCTGTTTTGCTCCAATGTTGTTCACATTATCTATTTGGAAAAGATGCTCCGAGTGCTATTCCCTGTCCTCACCCTGCCCACCACTCTTGAATATCCTATTCAACCCAGACATCCCAGATAGCCTTTCTTATGACCGTATGCTACCATGGATGCAGGCAGGACTTTTCCAACTACGCCACTTTGTTAACCCAGTGATACGACATATACTGACTTTTCCTAACTTGCAAAGACAACATCAGATCCCCCAAAAGCTTTTACATACATACTTACAGATTAGTCACTTTTTCTCCACCAGATCCCCTTCTTTAACTCTGGAGAAGCCAACAGACTTTGAGACCCTATGCACCAATGGTCCTTATGAGCCCCAAATGATCTCATATACAAAATATTGCATAAGGCTGTCCCTATGACGGTAAATAATCACCACTACATGAGAAAATGGTTTCAGATCTTGCAGCATGACATCTCCTTGTTGGTTTGGGGGAGCATATGGGAGCACACTTCCAGAATCTCTTGATCTGTGACCCATAAGAAAACTGCATACAAAGTCCAGATGCATTGTTACAGGACCGCAGACACACGTAATAATGTAGACATATGTAATAATGCTGTAGGCTCTCACTACCATATTTTTTGGGAATGTTCTCCTGTCCATCAATTTTGGCTCTGAGTCCAGAAATTGTTAGAAACACTGGTTGGTACTACTTGATAGGTCTCCCTCTCCCTAGTGTTTCTAAGGCTATGCGCCAACTGATGTCTTTTATTTTATTGGCTGCCAAATGGGTCATTCCTAGGTTATGGTTGTCCACCTCACCCCCAAGACTCCCACAATTGATCACCACTGTGGCTGACATACGTAGAAGGGAACATCTGATGGATGTAGTGGAGGGTACGGAGCGGAAATTTTCTGAAACATGGTCAACATGGGATGATTCTGTATATGGTTTTGAAGGAAATTGACCTAGTTAGGTAACTTCAGTTGCTTACATATTTTTGTGAGATCGTATGCGAACTATTTTTCTTTTTGAACAGATCTCTTTATGAGGTTAAATAGTATGTTTATATTACCTCTATAACCCCTTTATAGATAGAGTAGGAGGTTGTCTCAACTCCTTCTCTCTTTTTTTTTCTATTTTTTTTTTCTTGGGCTTGACTATCTCTCTCCCACTTAAGTTAACAGCCAAATCACATCGCTATTCCTCTACTTGTACAGATTATATGGGCTTTGTAGTTAAGTCAGTATATACCTACATTACTACTAAATGTTAATGTTTCACATGTATTTTCTTTTGTATGACTTGTAAAAACTTATAAATAAACAATAAAAAAAAATCCCAAGCTTTAAACATCTCACAGAGCACTGTTTAATCCATTATCCGAAAATGCAAGAGTATGGTACAATTTCAAAACTACCAAGACATTGCCGTACACATAAACTGACAGGCCGTTCAAGGAGAGAATTCATCAAAGAAGCAGCCAAGAGGCCCATGGTAACTCTGGAGGAGCTGCTCAGGTGGAGAATCTGTCCAAAGTATTAGTCGTGCACTTCACAAATCTGGCCTTTATGGAAGAGTGGCAAGAAGAAAGCCACTGTTGAAAGAAAGTCATAAGAAGTCCGGTTTCAGTTTGTGAGAAGCCATGTGGGGGACACAGCAAACATGTGGAAGATGGTGCTCTGGTCAGATGAGATCAAAATGAAACTTTTTGGTCAAAAAGCAAAAAGCTATATGTGTCAGAAAACTAGCATTGCACATCAACCTGAACACACCATCCCCACCATGAAACATGGTGGTGGCAGCATCATATTGCCGGGATGATATTCTTCAGCAGGGACAAGGAAGCCGATCAGAGTTGACAGGAAGATGGATGGAGCCAA
The DNA here is from genome assembly GCF_037356315.1 of Lithobates pipiens. Lineage (NCBI taxonomy): Eukaryota > Metazoa > Chordata > Amphibia > Anura > Ranidae > Lithobates > Lithobates pipiens. The sequence goes on along the minus strand of NW_027507788.1, from coordinate 46,469,139 downwards.
CTACAGGGCAAGCTTAGAAGAAAACCTTTTCCGACAAAATGCTCAGATCGGACATACTCCGATCATGTGTAGAGAATTCCAATCGGACAAAGTGCCACGCATGCTCAGATAAAATTCCTACACCAAAGCTATTGGCTACTAGCGTGAACGTAGTCCCAAAATAACGTAATCACGTCGGATTTTCCATCAACTTTGTCCGACCATGTGTATGCAACAGTTTCGGACAAAATCCGACGGACAAAATTTGACGGATTTTGTTGTCAGAATCACCGACCGTGTGTACAAGGGCTTAGAGTCTGCAACAAACTTGAGACTGGGGCGGAGGTTCCCCTTCCAGCAGGACAATGGCCTAAACATACAGCCAGAGCTACAATGAAATTGTTTAGATCAAGACATATTCGTGTGTTACAATGGCCCAGACCTAAATCCCCAAAAATCTATGGCAAGACTTGAAAATTGCTGTTTACAGACACTCTCCATCCAATCTGACAGCTTGATCTCTTTTGCAAAGAAGAATGGGCAAAAAGGTATTGACTCAGGGGGGCTGAATACAAATGCACACCACACTATTCACATATTTACTGTATTTGTAAAATATTTTGGAAACCATTTATAATTTTACTTCCACTTCATAATTATGTGCCACTTTGTGTTGGTCTATCACATAAAATCCCTATAAAATACATTTAAGTTTTTTTGGTTGTAACATGAAAAAAATTTGGAAAATTTCAAGGCACTGTATATGTAAAGCGCTGTGTCTCACTGAGCTGTATAAGTACCTGAAATAAATAAAATAAATTAATAAAAAGTTTTGGCTTCAGATATACTATAGCATACTTTGCAGCTCTTCAAGCAAGGTCAAAATTGAGGTTGATGTCTTGGGTATGGGTTTATTGCATGTTACTATACATGGAGCAGAAAACCCGTAGGATTTTTTTTTAATCAAGTTGTTTTAAGGGCTGGCTTATTCTGATTAATGTGTTTTCCCCTACAGTGTGATTTTGTAGCCCATTTATTTAAATAGACTGCAAATTGCACCAGCAAGCTACAGCAAAGTAGTGCATGCAGTACTTTTGAAAAATGTGCTACACCAAATGACATAGTACTGTGGTCCTATGCGATCTGGTGCCTGCAAATGCCCAGCATTTGCGATCTGCATTTGGGGTTCTGATTATAATAGAATTTAGTATATACTCATATAGGATAACAGACTTTGGACACTTTTAGGTGCTTCAAAGAGAATAGTAATGCAGCACACATTGTGCCCCCTCACCTCCGGTCAGTCCCTGTTCCGAGCTACATTCATGTCTGAATAATGTGTCCAGGTTTCAGGAGGTCTGAAACCCAGGCACATGATTTAAAACCCAGACTGTCTGGGTGAATCCTGGACAGGTGGCAACCCTATCTGTAAAGCAGTGTTTGCTGTTCTGTTAACCACCTGAATACAGTGCAGTTACACCCCCTTCCTGACCAGACCAATTTTCAGCTTTCAGCGCTCTCACAGTTTGAATGACAATTACTCAGTCATCCTACACTGTATCCATATTAAACTTGCGTCCTTTTTTCCACACAAATAGAGCTTTCTTTTAGTGGTATTTAATCACTAGTGGGTTTTTTATTTTTTGTGCTATAAATAAAATAAAACGTAAATTTTGTGAAAAAAATGCCTTTTTCTTCGTTTCTGTCATAAATTTTTGCTAATTAGTAATTTTTCTTCATAAATTTTGGCCAAAATTTATACTGCTACATATCTTTGGTAAAAATAACCCACATTAGTATATATTATTTGGTCTTTGTGAAAGTTATAGAGTCTACAAACTATGGTGCCAATCACTGAAAATTGATCACTTCTGATCAGGCCTTCAGTACATCAGGTGTACCTCATTTCCTGAGACACTAACAAGTCAGGAAAGTACAAATACCCCCCAAATGACCCCTTTTTACAAAGTAGACATCCCAAGGTATTAAGTAAGTAGCATGGTGAGTTTTTTTAAGTTGTCATTTTTTCCCACAATTCTTTGCAAAATGAAGATTTTTTTTTTTTTTTTTTTTTACTAAATTGTCATATTATCAGGTTATTTCTCACACACAGCATATGCATACAACAAATTACACCCCAAAATACATTCTGCTACTCTTCCCGAGTATGGCAATACCACATGTGTAGGACTTTTACACAACCTGGCCACATACAGAGCACTAACATTGATGTAGTACCTTCAGACGTTCTACGAGCAAAAATTACGCATCTCATTTCTCAACCACCTATTACACTTTTGAAGGCCCTGGAGTACCAGGACAATGGAATTTCCCATAAAATTACCCCATTTTGGAAAGCAAACACCCCAACGTATAATCTGTGAGGCATAATGAGTCTTTTGAACGGTTCATTTTTTTCCAGAAGTTTTTGGAATATGTGGAAAAAAATTAAAACGCATTTTTTTTTTTACACAAAATTGTCAATTTATAAGATATTTCTAACACATAGCATGTATATAGCAAAAATTACACCCCAAAATACATTTTGCTACTCCTCCCGAGTATGGCGATACCACATGTGTAGGACTTTTACACAACCTGGCTACATAGAGAGGCCGAACATTGAAGTAGTACGTTCAGGCGTTCTAGGAGCATAAATGACACATCTCATTTCATTCCTACCCATCACACTTTTGAAGGTCCTGGACCACCAGGACAGTGAAATTACCCACAAAATGACCCCATTTTGGAAAGCAAACACCCCAACGTATATTCTATGAGACATGGGCTGGAGATAGGTACTCGGGTACTCTGATGGCCTGGTGACTGGTACTCGGGTACTCTGATGGCCTGGTGACAGGTACTCGGGTACTCTGATGGTCTGGTGACAGGTACTCGGGTACTCTGATGGTCTGGTGACAGGTACTCGGGTACTCTGATGGTCTGGTGACAGGTACTCGGGTACTCTGATGGTCTGTTGGCAGGTACTCGGGTACTCTGGTCTGGTGGCAGGTACTCGGGTAGTCTGATGGCCTGGTGGCAGGTACTCGGGTACTCTGATGGCCTGGTGACAGGTACTCGGGTACTCTGATGGCCTGGTGACAGGTACTCGGGTACTCTGATGGCCTGGTGACAGGTACTCGGGTACTCTGATGGCCTGGTGACAGGTACTCGGGTACTCTGATGGCCTGGTGACAGGTACTCGGGTACTCTGATGGCCTGGTGACAGGTACTCTGATGGTTTGGTGACTGGTATTTGGGTACTCTGAAGGGCGGTGACAGGTACTCATATGGACTGTGACATGTACTCTGGTACACAGATGGACTGGAACAGGTACTCGGGTACTCAGATGGGCTGTGACAGGTACTCGGGTACTCAGATGGACTGTGACAGGTACTCGGTACTCTAATGGACTGTGACAGGTACTCGGGTACCCTGATGGGCCGTGACAGGTACTCGGGTACCCTGATGGGCCGTGACAGGTATTCGGGTACCCTGATGGGCCGTGACAGGTACTCGGGTACCCTGATGGGCCGTGACAGGTACTCGGGTACCCTGATGGGCCGTGACAGGTACTCGGGTACCCTGATGGGCCGTGACAGGTACTCGGGTACCCTGATGGGCCGTGACAGGTACTCGGGTACTCTGATGGGCCGTGACAGGTACTCGGGTACTCTGATGGGCCGTGACAGGTACTCGGGTACCCTGATGGGCCGTGACAGGTACTCGGGTACCCTGATGGGCCGTGACAGGTACTCGGGTACCCTGATGGGCCGTGACAGGTACTCGGGTACCCTGATGGGCCGTGACAGGTACTCGGGTACCCTGATGGGCCGTGACAGGTACTCGGGTACCCTGATGGGCCGTGACAGGTACTCGGGTACCCTGATGGTCCGTGACAGGTACTCGGGTACCCTGATGGGCCGTGACAGGTACTCGGGTACCCTGATGGGCCGTGACAGGTACTCGGGTACTCTGATGGGCCGTGACAGGTACTCGGGTACTCTGATGAACTGTGACAGGTACTCGGGTACTCTGATGAACTGTGACAGGTACTCGGGTACTCTGATGGGCTGACAGGTACTCGGATACTCTGATGGGCTGTGACAGGTACTCGGGTACTCTGATGGGCTGTGACAGGTACTCGGGTACTCTGATGTGCTGTGACAGGTACTCGGGTACTCTGATGTGCTGTGACAGGTACTCAAATACTCTGATGGACTGTGACAGGTACTCTGATGGACTGTGATTGACAGGTACTATGAGGGGTGGTGACAGGTCCTCTTTATTGGGGGGGGGGGCAATCAGTATGATTGGTGTACACTGTATGCGGTAACGAGATGTTACCGCAATCTCCTCCTCACACACGATCGGTGTGTGAGGAGGAGAACCCGGTAACATCCCGTTGCCGCAGTTTGTTTACATTTTTGTGATCGGCTGTGAAAGGATCACAGCCGATCACGTGGGTAAACAGCCGGCCAATGGCTGTTTACCAGCGTCGGTGACGAGCAGTGTTCCCGGGGAACACGCCGCCACCGACGTGCACGCGCAGCGCGCTTGCGATCACGCGCATGCGCCGTGCACGTTCGGGGTGTGATCATCTGTGATCGGCCGTGACTTCATCACGGCCGATCACGTGGTAAACAGCCATAACGAATGGCTGTTCACCCCCTTCGGTGGCGAGCGGTGTCTCCGTGACACGCCGCCATCGAAGAAACAGGGATGCGCGCGCACGATCGCGCGCATTCCCTGTTTAAACGGGAGGCCGTCATATGACGTGGAGTCCAGCGAAAATACCCCCCAAGACGGAAGAAGACTCCAGGAACTGTGCAATAAATTATTTTAAACCCTTGCGTGTTGTGTTTTATTTAAAGAAAATGTTCACAGCGAATGGGTAGGGGTACATTGTACCCCATACTCATTCACATAGGGTGGGGGGCTGTCTATCTGGGGGCCCCCTTATTGAATTGGGCTCCCGGATTCCGATAAGCCCCCCGCCCGCAGCCCCCGACAACCAACGACCAGGGTTGTCGGGAAGAGGCCCTTGTCCTGATCAACATGGGGACAAGGTGCTTTGGGGTGGGGGGCTCTCGGCCCCCCCTTCCCCAAAGCACCCCCCATGTTGAGGGCACGTGGCCTGGTACGGCTCAGGAGGGGGGAAGCTCGCTCGTCCCCACCCCCTTTCCTGACCGGCCAGGCTGCATGCTCAGATAAGGGTCTTATATGGGCCTGGGGGGGCCTCGACATTTTTTTGGCGTAGGGCTTCCCCTTTAAGTCAATACCAGGTGACGGGGCCAGCGACGTGTCAATCTCACCACCGAAGGTGGCGACATTGACTTCCTTCGCTAGTACCGGCTACCTGGAGTCGCGTTTAAAATGAACGGACTTTCCTCCATGTGTGGGAAAGTCCGTTCATTTCAAAAGTCTGGTTAACGAGCACACACACGGCCGGATTGACTCGCAGTCCGGCGGACAATTTTTGAGTCAAAACTACTTTCTAAGTCCACCGGACTTTTGGGGAAAAAAAGTCTGCCGGAGCCCACACACAGGCAGATTGTCCAGCGGACTCTGATCTGCTGGACCAAGTCCACCGGATAGTTTGATCGTGTGCACGCGGCATTGCTCTTCATTTGAGAAGAAACGACTTACAACACAACAAAAAAAACGGCATGGGTTCCCCTTCAAGAGAATACCAGGCCCTTCAGGTCTGGCATGGATTTTAAGGGGAACCCCGCGCCAAAAAAATGGCGTGGGGGTCCTCCTCAAAATCCATACAAGACCCCTATCCAAGCACACAACCTGGCAGGCTGCAGGAAAGGAGGGGGGATGAGAGCGCGCCTCCCCCCTCCTGAACCGCACCAGGCCACATGCCCTCAACATTGGGAGGGTGCTTTGAGGTAGCCCCTCAAAGCACCTTGACCCCATGTTGATGAGGACAAGGGCCTCATCCCGACAACCCTGGCCGGTGGTTGTGGGGGTCTGCGGGCGTGGGGCTTATCGGGATCTGGAAGCCCCCTTTAACAAGAGGACCCCCAGATTCCGGCCTCCCCCCGTGTGAAATGGTAAGGGGGTACAAAAGTACCCCTACCATTTCACCAAAAAAGTAACAAAAAAGTGTTTAAAATGACAGGAGACGGTCTTTGACAATTCCTTTATTAAAGACTTCTTTCATCTTCTTTCTTCTGGTCTTCTTCCTTCTTCCTTTCTTCATCCTTTGGTTACTTCCTCCATCTTCTTCTTCCTCCAATCCGCTTCTTCTCAGTCCGTTGTTCTCGTCTGCCATCTTCCTCCACGGTGGACCAAGAAGAAGCGTATCGGAGGAAGAAGCAGATCGGAGGAAGAAGGGGACAAGGTGCTTTGAGGGGCTATCTCAAAGCACCCTTCCAATGCTGAGGGCATGTGGCCTGGTACTGTTCAGGAGGGGGGGTGCTCTCTCGTCCTCCCTTGCTTTTCCTGCGGCCTACCAGGTTGCGTGCTCGGATAAGGGTCTGGTATGGATTTTGAGGGGGACCCCCACGCCATTTTTTTTTTGGCATGGGGTTCCCCTTAAAATCCATGGCAGACCTGAAGGGCCTGGTGTGGATTTTGAGGGGGGCCCCTCACGATTTTTTGGGGGGGCAGAGTTCCCCTTAAAATCCATGCCAGACCTGAAGGGCCTGGTATGGACTTTGAGGGGGACCCCCATGCCATCTTTTTTTTGTTGGCAAGGGGGTTCCCCTTAATATCCATACCAGACCCGGGCCTGGTATGGAATTTCGTGGGACCCTACACATTTTTTTTTATTAATTTTTTTTTCTTAATGCTAATGACCTGTGTGCAATGCAAATAGCCTTTAAAAAAAACCCATAGAAGACATACAACATTAGAATCCTACTATAGCTTGTAGTCGAAATATTCGACTGGGAATGTATGATTGCAGCATCATAAGTGAGTTTCGCTGCTCCGTAGAATCTTCTTTAAACATTCGACAGCCACAATAAGCCTTCAATGAAAGATGCGACCGTAATTCATTTGGATTTTCGAACAAATGCAATTTTTTAATGAAGAAATTAAAAATAAAAACTAATTTTGGAGTAACTAAATTAATTTTTCGGATGAAAACGAAATTCTGAAACGAAATATTTCAGTCTGCACGTCTAATTTAACCACCTCAATACAGTGCACTTACACCCTCTTCCTGACCAGACCAATTTTCAGCTTTCAGCACTCTCACTGTTTGAATGACACTCATGCAACACTGTACCCATATGAAACTTGCGTCCTTTTTTCCCACACAAATAGAACTTTCTTTTAGTGGTATTTAATCACTAGTGGGTTTTTTATTTTTTGTGCTACAAATAAAATAAAACGTAAATTTGGTGAAAAAAATGCCCTTTTATTTGTTTGTCATAAATTTTTGCTAATTAGTAATTTTTCTTCATAAATTTTGGCCAAAATTTATACTGCTATATATCTTTGGTAAAAATAACCCACATTAGTGTATATTATTTGGTCTTTGTGAAAGTTATAGAGTCTACAAACTATGGTGCCAATCACTGAAAATATTGATCACATCTGATCAGGCCTTCAGTACATCAGGTGCATCTCATTTCTTGAGACACTTAGGCCGCGTACACACGCGGGGACTGTTCGCTCAACTTTGTCCGCTGAACAGTGTTTCGGCGGACAGTCCGCTCGTGTGTGGGCTTTCAGCGGACAGTTTCAGTGAACAGTCTGCTGAACAAAGTTTTTCGGAATTTCCGAAAAACTGTCCGCTGAAACTTTGTTTGAGCTGACAGTCCGCCCGTGTGTAGGCTTGTTCGTCAAACTAAGTTCCGCGCATACTCAGAAAGAATTTACAGGGCGGAAGCGGTCGGTCTTGTAAAACTAGTGTTCGCATTGAAGCTAGCATATTCGTCATGCTGCTAATTTTGTGTTTTTTTAATATAGCCCGTTCTTTTCTTCTTCGTAATGCAAGAAAAGTGAAGTAGCATTGCTGCTTATATTCACACAGAGTTATACTACATGTTTTTATTCATCCTCATCCTATGATTAATCTTCCAATTATAGAAAAAATATATTCCAAATTAAAAAACAAAACATAAAAAAACCCTCCAAAAAAAAAAAAGATAAAAAAAATTATATATATATATATATATATATATATATATATATATATATATATATATATATATATGTGTGTGTGTGTCTATCTTAAAAAAAAAAAAAATATATAAAAAAAAAAAAAAAAAAAATTTATATATATATTTTTATTTCTGAAAAAAAAAAATATAGAATTTATCTATAACTATATATATTACTATATATTTTTGGAACTACTATTGTCATATATTTTTTTTTTTTTTGTGGGGGGTTTGAAACAAGATGGACTTGCATTTTTTTTGGGCCAAGCAGGACTATGCAAGTAGAGATAGATAGATAGATAGATAGATAGATAGATAGATAGATAGATAGATAGATACCCAAACCAGCATTTTAGCTTACACATGATTGCATGTTCAAAATCAGCAGAGCTTCCCCTCATTTCAAATGTTAAGCCTCAAATTTACAGCGACTGCACTTCCAAGTGCACTTGCAGTGCTTTAAAAATTGCACTTGAAGTTAGCATATTTATATTAACATGAACGTGTGTTTTGTAAATAACCCCCAGAGTCTTTTGACGTGTATCTGCCTACTCACAAATAAACTTTGTTTTTTAAGCCAAAATTAAAAAAAAAAAAAAAACATACAATATTTTTTTAAAATAATAAATTTTTATTTTTCCTCAGAACAAAAATAAATCAAGAGGGAGGCAACACTGGAGACAATTTTGACGTTTGTGAAGCCTTTTGTCCCCCAGGCACACATCAAGTGAGTGGCCACCAAAATTCCGAACCTGTGTAGCATATAAATAGGGAGCACAACCAGGTCCTAGAATCCCAAAGACCAGGAACAGCAGCAGATGAGATCTATGTCCCCAGACTGTGGTACTACAACAGCCTGCGTCTTCTTTCAGAGCAGACTGAAGCCAGGCAGTCACTTGCGACTCTTCCGTCCAGCCTTCCCTCCACGCGTCGCTGGATGCTGTGTCTCTGGTGGTGGACATGTGGTAGGAGGAGGAGGAGGAGGAGGAGGAGCAGTAGGGTCTGCGTTATAAAGCTTGGTGGTGGGTGTGAGCTCACCCTTCAGACCCCGTTGGATGGCATCAAAAAATATTGCTTCACACAAGTTTTGCTGTGGTTTGTCCATTTTAAGTAGCTTACTAGCCAGATAAGTGGCATAGGCCTCCTCCGGATTGGGGGGTTTGGACAGAACTTGTGTGGCTTGGTGTATAAGCGCCAAGGACTCCTCCTCTATACGGGTCATCCTCCTGGGCCTTTTGCTGGCTAGGCGGAGGGGAGGGACCTGGCTTTCAGTCCGACTCCTGCTGGGCCCAGCTAGCTCTTGTGTGTGGCTGGTCCCGGCCTCCTCCTCCATACCACTGGTCCCGGCTTCCTCCTGGGTGAGCTCATCCTGTGTAAAAAACAAAGAAATCAATAAATAAAATATGTCTATATTTTGAAATCATCAATCACTAACAATTTTACAGTTCTCACTTGCAAATACATTTGTCTTGAAATACAAAAGGCTATCATTTTGACACCACCATTTTCCATCAGTTCACCAAGATTTGAGCCACATTTGTGTAAACTGCTGTATCCTTCTATCTAATTTAATTTGTGATGAAATCCTAGATTTGGAAGCAATTCAAACATTGAACTTTACAGCATTAATATTTGAGCAATCCAAACTTTAGAAACGAAAATATACCTGGCTCCAGCTGGGTGCATCAACTTCGTCCAGCAAGGAAGGGTCTGGATCTTCCAGGGATGGCTCACCTGAGGCGGAGGGAAGGGTGGAGGGACGGGTAGACGGAAGAGTCGAAAGTGACGGCCTGGCTTCTGACGTGTCATCCAGAAAACGCAGCCTGTCATAATACCACAGCTTAGGTACATAGACCTGACCTGCTGCTGATCCTGATGTTTGAGACTCTAGGATCTTTCTGCGCTCCCGCCTATACACGCTACGCAGGTTCTTAATTTTGGCGTTCACAAAGTCAGTGTCTGCCTGGGGGAGTTGGGTTTTCACAAACGCCAAAACTGTCTCCAGTGTCTTCTTCCGGGCAGCACGGCTTGAATATTGGGGGTGTTTTGAATCCCAAAGACTACTGTGCTACTCAATTAAGTCCAGAAATGTTGAGAGGAAGGCCTCCTCCTTAAAGGGGTCTGGGGTATACCTTTGCATTTTCTGCACAAAAAAAAAAAGTCAGACCAAATGCACACTATATTGTGACAATGTAGGCAAGACACACACTACCACACACGCTACCCCCCCAAACACACACTACCCCCCACCCACCCTATACACCCACCTCCACCCCCACACTACCACACAAAACACCAATCCCACTCAACCACCAACCCACATAAAAATCAATTAAACATCAATAAGACTAAATTTCAATATACACATTCCTAATGCAGACTTTAAATTAAACGAAAATAAAACGACAACTATCTTACCGTCGCGTGTAGCACTCGCTGATTCCGTTCGGATAAGCGTACGGCCTCGCGGTAATGCTTTATATACAGTACATGCGCTCAGGCTCCGCCTGCGTCGCCCACCCCTGACGTTCCTTGTGACCGTATTTCCCCGCCCCTTTTACCCTCGTTCCGCTGTGGGTGAATGATAGGAGAAGATGGCGGACGCAAATTCAATTAGCAGCGTGAGCAGCGCAGAGGAAAGCCATGGACCCCATGCTTCAGGAGCAAGGAGGAGATACAAGGCCACCAATATGGCCTTTGAAGAGATGGTGGAGATGGTGGCTATATTAAGAAGGGAGGACTATGATGGGGAAAATGGCCCGTACCCCAACCCAATGTCAGGAAAAGCGGCATCTTGGATGAGGTTGTCACAACTTTATTCCACAAATTTGGGATACGAAGAAGCAAGGACCAGCTTCGTAAATGATGGTCAGACATCAAGTCCAGGGAGCCGGAGCAATATCATCGGATCATGAAGGCCCTGAAAAAAAGTGAGTAAACTCCGCGTTTACCGTGACTGTCGGACATAATCGTTCGTGTACATACCGTATCTGAATCCGGCGGATTTGATCCTAATCGTTCGTGTAGGTACCTTATGTGAATCCGGCGGGTTTTATCCTAATCGTTCGTGTTCATACCGTATGTGCATCTGGCGGATTTGATCTCAATCGTTCGTGTAGGTACCGTTTGTGAAACTGGCGGATTTGATCCTAATTGTTCGTGTACATACCGTATGTGAATCTGGCGGATTTGATTCTAATCTTTCGTGTAGGTACCGTATGTGAATCCGGCGGATTTGATCGTTCGTGTAGTTAATAGTTCATGTAATGAGCGCATATGGTTGTTCGTATATGTGGGCGTAAATAGCATGAATTTGTATATGGTGTAAATTTATCTGGTGTTGGATTAGATTTTAATTCGTTATTATTTTTTTGGTATTGTTCATGATAAACTGAATTGTCACGCTCAGTTTATAGGAAATGAATTTTTACTAAAGTTTCCTAAATTTATTCAGTGCAATGTAGACTCAATAAAAAAAAAAAAAAAAGATAGATAGATAGATAGATAGATAGATAGATAGATAGATAGAATGCTGGTTCAACATCTGGACTGGGAAACATTTAAGTGTAGTTTGGGACATCATAGAACATTTTTTGACATAATCACACACAGGTACTCCAGGGGATGATTCGAGTGTGTCCGTCTGTGAAACTTGGACAAAAGATATAAAGTATCACAGTTTGGTTAAAGGCTAGGTTCACATTGCTGCAATGTACGAGATCAAATGTGATTTGCACCGCACTGCAGTGCAAATCACATGTGATCTCTGTGTGATGCGATTTCAGCCATACATATAGTATGGCTGAATTTGCATCGCATCCGGCCCAAACTTGTACATGGCCCTTTTTTTAGTCCACAGCCGAATCGGATCACATGGGTATTCACACCATGTGGTCCGATTCCTGTCCGAGTTTAAAGATTGCACTGTGAAATGAGAACTAATTCGGAGGTGTCAATAAAACTTTACACTGATACTCCCAGCAGGTCACATAGGGCAGTCGAACTGCACATGCGATGCGTGAAACCACAGTAGATTTGCTGCGTTCGCACATCGCACCAGTCTGAACACAGCCTAACAAAAAAAAAAGTCATTTTAAGGATGTATTAAACTAGGATCTTATAATAACCAGCTAATAATTGTACACCACTTCAAACCAATGTTTCATATTCACATTTCGGAACTCAAATATCACTATGCTTAAAAGTATCTTTTATTTTTTTTTTTTTTTTTCTTTTCATTCTCATAGGGGAACAAAGACTCAGACAAGAGGCGGAGCAGCCCATGACCCCCCGACCTCGCCAGCCTGATTGGGCGCTTAGCCCCAGCCCTGCGTCGGTATTGGAGCTGCCCAGTCCTGTGTCTGCGAGGGAGCAGCCAAGCTCGGTATCCTCCGCTGGACCAAGCTCCGTAGCTCCACTGGATGAGCCGAGCCCAGGGCTAGATGTGGAGGAGGAAGAGCAGGTGGAGTTACACACCCCACAAAGTGAGTGTCTGACAACCCAGCTTAAGGTAAACAATTAATGGCTGTATATTTTAACCAATTTTTTATCTACACATGTTTTTAGGTGATCTGGTTGTGGTAGAACAAGTCGCGGACCCATTTACCAGTGATAGTGCCCAGAGGATGATTGGTGACATCATGGCCTGGAATGGCCAGATTGATCAGATGGAGAACCAGATTCTAAACATCCAAAGAGAACTGGTCACTATGAGGCAGGGAATGAAGAACATGATCGATGTTTTAGGGAGAATCTAAGCCCCCTTTCCCTAAAACCCAATCGATCATGTTCTTCATTCCCTTTGAAAAAAGTTTTTAATGTTTTTACATCCTTGTTTTTAGAGGCCAAATTTTGAAGATGCACACGATGTGTCAACATGTGCTATGTGCCATCAGAGGATCGCAATGGACGCATTTGGTGTTTGCAAACCCTTCCTCATTCTAGTATGTGAGAGGAAGGGATTGCACACACCAAACACGTCCATTGATCACTCATGATGGTACATAGCACATGTTGACATTACCATTTTTTGGTGTGCATCTTCAAAATTTGGCTTTACCCCTTGTTTTATGTAAATAGTTAAAAATCTGATTTTATTTTTTTATTTTTGTGATAATTGTATTTTAGATATTTCTATATATATTCTATGTTTACAAAAAAAAGAAGAAAAAAAAAAAAAAGAAAAAAAAAAATTCCCCCCAAAAAAAAAAAAAAAAACCAAACAATTTCAAAAAAAAAAAAAACACAAAAAAAATATCTAAAACAGAGGCACTAGTTGGCATGTGCACTATTAAAAAAATCAAAAAAAAGATGTGTGTGTGTGTCTACTTCTTTCAATACTCAATACCAGTTTGGGAAGTCATTTTGTGTTTTCTGTCACAAAGGGCCTTATTTCCTATTGTCAAAAACCACTTTGCAATACAAATGCACTAGGACAGGAATATGCAATTAGTGGAAATCCAGCTGTTGCAGAACTACAAGTCCCATGAAGCATAGCAAGACTGACAGCCACAAGCATGAGACCCAGAGGCATGATTGACTTGTAGTTTTGCACCAGCTGGAGGTTGGCCAATTGCATATCCCTGAATTAGGACAATGTAGGAGACAAGCAACGTGAAAAGCAAACAAGAACCAAACTTAAAAATTTGAACAGACAAGACATATTTCAAGAAAAATACATTTTTATTGCTCAGCTGGCATTGGAATAGCCCCCCTACCATTAAAATAGCTGACATAGCGGTCACACACCTCACGTGCTGTTTGGGGGGCTAAGCCAGGAAGGGCATGATCCAGCCCTGTCAGTTCTGGAAATATGAGTCCGGCCTCAGGCCCAATAGGCTGCAGGTACTGGTTACCTGAAAATTTACGTAGAAAATTGTGCAGAATGCAGCAGCACAGAATCACATAGTTCAGTTTATATTCTGCAAGGTTGATCGCTGTCAGTAACAGACGGAACCGGCTGGCCATAATGCCAAAGGCACTCTCCACAACCCTTCTTGCTCTGGCCAGCCGGTAATTAAAAACCCTCCTCTCCGGGGTGAGGGTCCTTTGGGGGAAGGGTTTCATAAGATGTTCACTCAGACCGAACGCTTCATCAGCCAGAAACACAAACGGTAGACCCTCCACATTCTCGGCATCTGGTGGCAAGTCCAGGCCACCAGTGATGAGACGGTGGCAGAACTCGGTCTGCCTAAAGACTCCTCCGTCAGACATCCGGCCGTTCTTCCCCACATCCACATAAAGAAAGTCACATTGTGCCGACACCACCGCCATTAGCACCACACTATGGAATCCCTTATAATTCCAATAGTAGGACCCCGAATGGGGTGGGGGCACAATCCTTACATGTTTCCCGTCGATCGCCCCTCCGCAGTTGGGGAAGTCCCAACGGGCAGCGAATTGGGAAGCCACAGTCTGCCATTCCTGTGGCGTGGAAGGACACTGGGGAGTCAAACACAGGGAAAAAAAAAAAAAAAAGAAAAATAGTCATTAAATAAAAACAATTCATAACAACTAAAACACCAAGCCCCAATATAGCACGAACTCGTTCCCGAGTACGTCCACTCTCCATGGCTTTGAAACGGTCGGCTGGACAGACAAGCTCAACTGAACGCACTGAAGAACAGCCAGACCTATGAAGAACGACCTGAAACACAGAAACGAGCGGACCAGAAGCGCCTAATAACAGGTACAACTGATCCACACGTACCGAAAGGCAGATATAAACCTCACAGGTAGACTGCGCCGCAGTGAACGGACAAATTAAGCTGAAGTCTAAAAATCGCGAATCGTCTCTAACCAAACTTCTACTAACGCAAAGTCAGCAGAAGGAGCCCAAAGGGTGCTTTGCTGTGTCTTGTACTTCCTGTTTCTAGTCCCGTCGTACGTGACGTACGTCATCGCGCACGGTTTCAGCGGACTGTTCGTTCGTCGTGTGTGGCCATGTCCGTCCATGCTAATTTTGAGCGGACTGTCCGCTGAAACTGTTTGACGAACAAAGTTGAGCGAACAGTCCCCGCGTGTGTACACGGCCTAACAAGTCAGGAATGTACAAATACCCCCCCCCCCCATGACCCCTTTTTAGAAAGTAGACATTCCAAGGTATTAAGTAGCATGGTGAGTTTTTCTAAGTTTTCATTTTTTCCCACAATTCTTTGCAAAATGAAGATTTATTTTTATTATTATATTTTTTTACAAAATTGTCATATTATAAGGTTAGGTCTCACACACAGCATATGCAAACAACAAATTACACCCCAAAATACATTCTGCTACTCTTACTGAGTATGGCAATACCACATGTGTGAGACTTTTACACAGCCTGGCCACATACAGAGCACCAACTTTGAAGTAGTACCTTCAGACGTTCTACGAGCAAAAATAACGTATCTCATTTCACAACCACCTATTCCACTTTTGAAGGCCCTGGAGTACCAGGACAATGGAATTTCCCATAAAATGACCCCATTTTGGAAAGCAAACACCCCAACGTATAATCTGTGAGTCTCTTGAACGGTTCATTTTTTTCCAGAAGTTTTTGGAATATGTGTAAAAAAATGAAAATGCATTTTTTTTACACAAAGTTGTCAATTTATAAGATATTTCTAACACATAGCATGTATATAGCAAAAATTGCACCCCAAAACACATTCTGCTACTTCTCCCGAGTATGGCGATACCACATGTGTAGGACTTTTACACAGCCTGGTCACATAGAGAGGCCGAACATTGAAGTAGTATCTTCAGGCGTTCTAGGAGCATAAATGACACATCTCATTTCATTCCTACCTATCAGACTTTTGAAGGTCCTGGAGCACCAGAACAGTGCAATTACCCACAAAATGACCCCATTTTCGAAAGCAAATACCCCAACGTATATATTCTATGAGGCATGGGCTGCAAATAGGTACTCGGGTACTCTGATGGGCTGCAGATATGTACTCTGGTACTCTGATGGCCTGGGGACAGGTACTTGAGTACTCTGATGGCCTGGTGACAGGTACTCGGGTACTCTGATGGCCTGGTGACAGGTACTCGGGTACTCTGATGGCCTGGTGACAGGTACTCGGGTACTCTGATGGCCTGGTGACAGGTACTCGGGTACTCTGATGGCCTGGTGACAGGTACTCGGGTACTCTGATGGCCTGGTGACAGGTTATCTGATGGCCTGGTGACTAGTATTTGGGTACTCTGAAGGGCGTTCATAGGTACTCAGGTACTCATATGGACTGTGACAGGTACTCAGGTACTCAGATGAACTGTGACAGGTACTCAGGTACTTAGATGAACTGTGACAGGTACTCAGATGAACTGTGACAGGTACTTGGGTACTCAGATGGACTGGGAGGGACAGGTACTCAGGTACTCAGATGAACTGTGACAGGTACTCGGGTACTCAGATGGGCTGTGACAGGTACTCGGGTACTCTGATGGGCCGTGACAGGTACTCAAGTACTCTGATGTACTGGAACAGGTACTAAGGGTACTCTGATGGGCTGTGACAGGTACTCGGGTACTCTGATGGGCCGTGACAGGTACTCGGGTACTCTGATGGGCCGTGACAGGTACTCGGGTACTCGGATGGACCGTCACAGGTACTTGGGTACTCTGATGGGCCGTGACAGGTACTCGGGTACTTGATGGACTGTGACAGGTACTCTGGTACTCAGATCGTCTGTGACAGGTACTCTGGTACTCAGATGGACTGGGACAGGAACTTGGGTACTCAGATGGTCTGTGACAGGTACTCGGGTACTCTGATGGACTGTGACAGGTACTCAGGTACTCTGATGGACTATGACAGGTACTCTGATGGACTGTGAGTGACAGGTACTATGAGGGGTGGTGACAGGTCCTCTTTATTGGGGGGGTCAATCAGTGTGATTGGTGTACACTGTTAGCGGTAACGAGATGTTACCGCAATCTCCTCCTCACACACGATCGGTGTGTGAGGAGGAGAACCCGGTAACATCTCATTACTGCGGTTTGTTTACATTTTAGTGATTGGCTGTGAAATGATCACAGCCGATTACATGGGTAAACAGCCGGCCAATGGCTGTTTACCAGTGTCGGTGACGAGCAGTGTTCTTGGGAACACGCCGCCACCGACGTGCACGCGCAGCATGCTCAAGGTCGCGGCGCACGCAGCGTGCACAGTGGGGGTGTGACCATCTGTGATCGGCCGTGACTTCATCACAGCTGATCACGTGGTAAACAGCCATACCCAATGGCTGTTCACCCCCTTCGGTGGCGAGCGGTGTCTCCGTGACACACTGCCACCAAAGAAACAGGGATGCACGTGCACAATCGCACGCATTCCCTGTTTAAACAGGAGCAAGTCATATGACGCCCTCCCACCACAATAGGTGTGCCGCTTGCCCGTCATTTGACGGCCGGTGGTCGGGAAGTAGTTAAAGTCCCAAACCACCCCCCCATTCTATTGTTTTTTTTATGGATCATTCGTCATGATCTAAATTTGTTATTTCAAATAAATTCATAACTTCAGAAAAATTCTAATTTGTTATGTGTCATTTGTTTAGATGAAGTATTCATAAATTAAAAATAAAAAAATCCTAAATAATAACTAACTAATAATAATGAACTATTAAATTATAGATATTGGAATTTACTTTAAAATTTGGCTGTTTATGAACGTAACAAATTTATCTGATGTTACGAATTAACCCAAAATAACAAATGCTGCATCGAATGAATAATGCAGCAAATTAATAATTATAAACAGTTATAATAAAAAAATTATAATAATAATAAAATGTATTATTATTATTATTATTATTATTATTTATTATACATTTGTTACGTCCTATTTGTTTTGATGTGGTATTGTTATTTCCGGTTAATTCACTTCAACTTCATTTTGGTGTGTTTCCAGATGCATTCCAGGTGTTTTTTTCTTCTTTTTTTCCAGTTTTTTTTCCCACTATACTAGGGTCCAGTGCATTTTTATGCATTTTTGATGCGGTCCAGTGCATTTTTGATGTGGTCCAGTGCATTTTTGATGCATTTTACCGCGTCCCAGTACAGTTTAGTGCAGGAAAAATGCAGTATGTTCTACTTTTTCTTCTGGAACTGAAAAGCCATGGGACTGACTGCATTGGTGTGAACTATGCCATTGGAAAACATATAACCTACTTTACATGCATTTTTGATGCAGAACAAAAATGCACTGGACTGCATGTGGTGTGAACTGGCCCTAAAAGTGTCACAGACAACAGAAAAAAAACTCATAAGTGTAAACTTTAATGGAAGAATTAAAAAAACGAATTTAACAAAAGGATTGGATCATTTTCTTATAATTGGTATCTTTACTGATCACTAAAGGAAAATATGGATACATTTTTAGAAATAATTTATTCCATAAATAAATGCGTTTAAATTCCCAGTGACAATGTACTTCTCCTTCCAGTTTGCATATTGTGATTAATACTATTATGGTGCAGGCTTTTCCTTTTTTTTTTTTTGTTTTAGCAGAAACAGAAAGGCTTTTCCATTTACAATTGATTAACATGTTTATTTGAAATACTTCTTGTAAGCTATATCTTTTACTACTTTTCTTATGGCAAATTAGATGCCAGTTATTAAATAAAATACAGGTACGGTATATACATTTCCTCAATTGCACTTTGTCTCTGCTTTAAATGTATATTGCTACCACCTTGTGGTGTGTTGATATTACTGCTTTTATTCATACAGATGATGTGTAAAATAATAGCATTCATTTTATATATTTATTTTCAAATTCTGTGCAAATATTTACTTGTTTATCTTCAGTTAGACATATTTAGGGCATATTCACGCCATAGAGCTAGGTTCACATCTGAGTGGGTGCAAGAAGGCGTATAATCACACCTTTGGGCACCCGCAGAAAAAACATGCTGCTGTTTAGCAGATGGCACCCCGATGCACTGAAACCCACAGTGCAATTTCTTGTGCTGGGAAACACAGTATACTATGCAGTTTTCATGCACTTTTGGAAAAGGTGCAGGTACCGTGACAATGTGTACTAAATTCAGAAAGTTTAACTTAACCTTAGTCTGAATTCTCTAGCTATCCACCACAGCAGAATCCAACGTGTACCCCATAAAATTATGAGGAAGCTAACTCCTGAATGTTCTTCTGTGTAACTTCCCTCTCTGCTTCCTGTATCACCAATCTCATTCACTTTTCGAAGGTCGGCTTACATCCCATCAGTGATTGTGAAAACCTTTTTACCGATAGCATCATTTTACATCTAAATTTTCTATAAATTAAAGTCAGCAGGAGCCTGCATTTAGAACATTTGGAATTCCTCTCTGACCTTATAGTCATGGGTTTTCAGATCACCAGACCAAAAATCTTCCAAAAATTAGACTGTGGAGTATTGAACTGGAGTGTTGAAGTGGTTGTAAAGGTACTATTTTTTTTAAAAACAAACAGCAATGCAATTGCAAAGAGCAGCCCTGAACCTCCTCTTCTTGGATCCCCCGCCAGCGCTCCTGGCTCCTCCTCTATGCACAATGCCCCCATAGGAAGCCGTTTCCAAACCCCGCTGCTGCATCCATTGACACTGACAGTGGGACTTGACCCCACCCTTTGCTCCCTCCGATCATGTGTAGAGAATTTTGATCGGACCAAGTGCCATGCATGCTCAGATCAAATTCCTACATCAAAGCTATTGGCTACTAGCCTGAATCTAGTCCCATCGTAACGAAATTACGTCATCACGTTCTGAAAGATCGGATTTTTCGACAACTTAGTCTGACCGTGTGTATGCAACAGTTTCGGACACAATCCATCAGACTAAATCTGATGGACAAAATCCGACGGATTTGGTTGTGGAAATCTCCGACCGTGTGTACAGGGGCTTAGACTGGTTCTTTCAGTCTTGTTCAGACGCTTGCCATACCTTTGCCATTCAACAGTGGCTTAGATCAGATGATGATCTGATACAGCTTCATGTTTATTCCAGGCACAGAAGGTCCTAAAGCCCTAAACCTAGATATGACTGCCAGTATGTCTTCCTCAAAGCGCTGCCTCAGCAGCAATGCCTTACATAGGAGCCCTGATTAAGTGCAGACTCTTCCATTTTATGAATACAACCCTATTATCCATAATTAGATATCTCTATTGGTTAAATGTCTTGAGCTATCTAGCACCCTTTACCACACCTGGACTCCATTACTGCTGCTGTGCAACTGGACTGCCCCATCTAGTCAATATATACTGTGGCAAGGTGAGCCCATGCCACTGTTTAATATGGCAGTCTGGGCCAGGTTTCCTTGGAAGCAGGAACACTAATGATGCAGGTGTGTGTTGCATTCATTTTAGAGCCAGGGTTAGAGCTCAGAGCCCTACCCTCCCAAGGGGGTTAGTGTGTGCATGTGGCACCATACTGTCCAGGTGAGGACAGACAAAGGCCCAAGCCTGTGAAGGATGTAGCAGGATGTTTGCTTGGTATTAACCTGAATGCCCTGCTTTTTGCTATTTTCAGCTTTGAGGTGATCCTATCCAGAGCTATAGAGGGGTACCACATTCCAAAATCCATCTATCATCTATCTATCTTTCATCCATCTATCAATCCATCCATCCATCCACTCTTCATTCATCCATCCATTTTTTATCCACCTCACCTCTACCATTGATTTACTATTGCTATAATGGATGTTATACCACAGACACTCAATGTGTTTATCCATGGACTGTCATTAAATTGAACAGATGAGCTCTGGATGTTTTTTTTGTAATTTTTACATGTTTATTTTGTTTTTGTTTGTGTTGAAATCCCCAACATGTCACAATATATATTGAAGAAAAAATCCAAGGGCTGCAGTACTCCATACATTTTAAAAATGACATTTAAGAAAATAGAATAAAATTACTCTGGTTACAGAATTAGTACACAGACTAGCTTTCTAGCTTTTTCTCTTTCATGTGTATCATTACAGTAATTCTGTGCCTCTTTTTTTCTTGTGTTCTAACGCTCTTCAACACAACTGTATATCTCTCTAATTCATTATTTATTCTTCTACTTCACGTATTCTTCTTTCCAAGTAGGATGTTCTCCTAATCACTCCTATCTACCACCGCCCATTCTTCAGCTTTCCTACCTAGCAATCTATTCCATCCAGCCGGCCAACTGCACTCAGAGCTCATGCCAACCATAACACAGAAGAGTCCAAAATACCTGCATAAGTCTTTACAGCATGAATAATAAATATTTCATTTCAAATCTGGCTTGGTTTAAATCACATTACTGATTACCCATCTTTGTATGCAACATTTTTAACACACATGGAAGTTAAAATGTTTTTATTGAATACAGTTAATCAATTCATGGTATACCAAACTTTTTCTCTCCATTATGATGTACAGCATATGAGATTGTAAAAGCAATATGTGTATCCAGATTAAAACACGCAGACCAATAAATAACCAAAGCTGGTAAACACAAAATCCAGGACCCCGAAAAACCCAAATGCTAGCCCCCAAAGTCTCCCAGCAGTGAAATCACTTTTTGAGGTTTCAATGACACATATATAATGTCAAAGGATAAAATAATTAGGGAATTCATCAAAGTGAGAATTTTTGCTAATGGAAAGGTGGGACATCTTGGGAAACAGGTACAGCAACCTGTTATTCAATCTGCCAGCATTTTCCAAAATCCTTCAGAAGTTAAGCTAAGAGACTGTCCTTTTCTTGCTCACTAATTCATTTTGAATTAACATTTTGAATTCAACCAGCTACCAATGAAAATAGGGTGCTCAAACCCAAACCATGTGTAGAAAAAAATTGAGAACACACTTGGGTATAAAAAATTCCACAAACCTTCAAAAAGATGAAAGATTGATAGTAGCTCCACCTAAGATATATAAAAAATATATAGATGGCTGCAGTATGGTATGAAATTGTACAGACAATGCTTAGGGGAAAAAAAAATTCCCATTAAACACCTACAATATACTTAAAGGCTAATTTCACCTTAAAAAAATAATTATAAATGCACATAGTTTTGCAGGTTAAAAAAAGTGTTTTTATTTTTTTCAGAGCAATGCACCGGCTATTAGCAGATCACAGGTACAATGTTGGCACTATATAAAACATAACTGTAATAAAAATATATACTATTCAATTTCATCCAATGAGCTGGAAAATCTATTTCCTGGTGCATCATGACATCATACACTGGGTTGTGGCTCCACCCCTGAAACCTGATAGGACCTGATAGGACTGGTTTACAAAAGATCACGGTCTGTTAGAGATAGCCTCGTAAATAGCCACCTTTCATCTCCATCTAAAATGAAAGCAGCTATGGGAGGAAATGGTACCTTTTAAATGTGGCAAATGCGATCAGTGCCCCTGGATAAGAGGAGGGTGGCTGTCTTTTGCCTAGGGGTGGCTTCACAAAGTCCAGGTCAAATGCTGACTGTACTACGATCGGAGTAGTATATCTGGCCATTTGCACATGCGGTGCATCTTAGATCGGAAAAACAATGCGCACCTTTGTGAGACGCATATACGTGATCACCTATACTACCTCAATGCAGGACCACTCTATACACCCATATGTAAACACGTGGGTTTCAACCATGGCTATGACACTTCTTTTATCAATTTTTTTGCACTTGAGGTCATACCACAACATGAAAGAGGTGGTGACCCCTGGTAAGGAGGAGGCTTGGTATCCTCAAATACCGGCTACCTTTTTCTGTTTGGCAGCTGGATGGAGCTTGCTCTGTGGTGATCGGGAGGCTACTGCGCATGCGTGATTCAGGGGAGACCGGCACCCGAAGTGATGTCAGGGAGCTGACCCCACTCGTTTCACTTCTGGTTGGAACCTTGTGTAAATAGGAAGCCGGAACCACTCAGCTGCTGTGACTCACATCACGGCAGCTGAGGAGCACGCACCAGAGAGATCAGCTGAGGACTCAACTTATATCTCTAGCCGGGACGTCCGGGAAGGACACCAACCGATCCTGGCCTTGGATAGCTTTATCTTTTTCATTGCCAGTACTTGCTGTACTGGCTATCTGCTTTTCTGAAGTTGTAAAACTCAAGGTAAATAGATATACTTACTATTATTTCTTCGGTTGTCTTCTCTCTCTCTTAAAATTTATACTCTTTATAATTGTTATAACTCTGTGCCCAGCATTCGGTTATTATTATTTGTTGAGGGACTACTCTGAGGACTTAGGACTTGTTATCCTATATATGGCCTTTCTCCAATTAATGCTTACCATTGCCCAATGCCCATGTATGTTTTACATTTCTACTAATATATGGACCTAACCAGTCTCTAAAATTAAGGTATAAGTAGGCTTGGTCAATAGACTTATATAATAATAATTAATACCCTATGTAAGAGCAAGTTTTACCTCTCTCTTGATTATTACATTTACATCTCTCTTTGCTATACATGTGAACTTTATCACTGCGTAAACCCACTTGTGGGATGCTTAAATAACCTAATATATATATCACTACACTTGTGAGATATACATTCAACTATTTATATGTTTTAACTAGGGCTGTGGGAATTAAAGATTAATTCCTAAATTAATCGATACATTTTTTTGATCAATCAAAATTCTTTTGATTGGTACTAACCTCTCCGCTGGCTTCTGGGTCTTCAGGGAGTTCCGTCAGAGATCCGGTGACGTCACCGACATCGATGTCATCGATGTCACTGGACTCCTCCCCCTTCCCCAAGTGCCTCCGTCTGCTAACGAAGGGAAGGGAGAAGGAGTCCAGTGACGCTAAAGTTCTGATTGAGCGTAACGGGTACGGGGGAGGAGCTATCCATGACGTCACCCGCTGCTTCCCTATGGAACTAACGCGATTGTCGGCTTTACATGCTGTGTTTTTACCATCTTTATGTAGTTTGTGTTTGAACACAAAAATTAAATCTTATACTTAAGCGGTGAGCACTTAGATCTTTTCTTTCTACCCATGACCTGGCGTCCTTGCTGAGATCTAAGGAGACGTGAGAGAAGTTTATGGTCCGTGTTAACCCTTTTGTTACCCGCTTGCATGACCACCTGTTTGCACAGGGGTCCATGCCATAAGGTGAGAGTGATTAGTTAGAACGGAGGTGGACGGATTGTCACGCTACTGTGTAAAAAAAAAATTGCTTACGTCAGTGCTACAGTTTGAATTTAAAAAGTTTTTGTGTGAACTGTGAAGTTGAGTCATGGATTGTGGAAACTAACTAATGTCGGGTGATTGTATGTAGTGTATACTACATTTACCACTGACTAATGCAGAGTTGCAATGCAAGAAGATCAGCTAAAAGTAGTTGGATCTGTATGTGCATTATAATTAATCCAAATTAGTCGATTAATCGATTAAAAAAAATATCAATTACTCGAACATGAAAATTTTAATCAGTAACAGCCCTAGTTTTAACCACTTGCCAACCACCGCATGTACATTTATGTCAACAGAATGGCACAGCTGGGCAAATGGGCATACAGGTACATCCCTTTGAATTTGCCGCTGTGTGCCGCGAGCTGCTAGAGTAGGATCACGGGTCCCGTGGACTTGATGTCTGTGGGGATACCCACAATCATCTCACGGACCTGAAGAACGGGGATATGCTAATGTAAACAAGCATCTCCCCATTCTGCCTAGTGATATTGTCACTAATCATAGCTCCCTGTGATTGAGAGCTATGATCAGTGATGCGAACACACTTAACCCCTTCCTAGCCAGCTAATGGTTAACCCTTTCACTTCCAGTGTAATTTTTACAGTAATCAGTGCAATTTTATGGCATTGATCGCTGTAAAAATGACAATGGTCCCAAAAATGTATCAAAATTGTCTGATGTGTCCGCCATAATGTCGAAGTCACGATAAAAATTGCAGATCGCCGCCATTACTAGTTAAAAAAAAACTATTAATAAAAAATGCCATAAAACAAACCCCTATTTTGTAGACGCTATAACTTTTGCGCAAACCAATCAATAAACGCTTATTGCAACTTTTTTACCAAAAATATGTAGAATAATATGTATCAGCCTAAACTAAGGAAAAAATGTTTTTTTATAGATTTTTGGGGGATATTTATTATAGCAAAAAGTAAAAAATAATGCTTTTTTTTCAAAATTTACGCTGTATTTTTGTTTATAGCGCAAAAAATAAAAACAGCAGAGGTGATCAAATACCACCAAAATAAAGGTCTATTTGTGGTAAAAAAAGGACGTCAATTTTGTTTGGGAGCCACGTTGCACGACCGCGTAATTGTCAGTTAAACCGAAGCAGTGCCGAATTGCAAAATGTACTCTGGTCTTTGGCCAGCCAAATGGTCTGGGGCTTAAGTGGTTAATCATATATTAATGTATATATGTACTACTATATTTTAGATTTTTCTTACTCACACATGGCTCAACATCCACAAGACCATCTAGGTGACTCTGACATCTCCTTTTTGTCACGGAATGGTGTTCGCTCTCCTAGATGCAGTGACACAATCAATGTCATGTTAGGTGAGCACTATATACATTGCTATATTGTTTGTAAAATAATTTTTGTTGAAACTAATGTCAAATGATTTTGTTACTTGAACTATACAGATGCATGGGAAACAGCCCTGAAGAAGCAGCAGTTCTAACTGTGAAACGTGTCAGCTGCCCAGTACATCAAAGCATCTGTTCAATCTTCTCAAAATGAGTATTAACCTCCGTCATTTGTTTCATGACTAACATTGTTTTAACGTGTAGATTTTTTGTAATAAATTAATTTTCAAATATCCAATATGGTTTTGCTTGCCTCATGACAGACATATGCATCTTTAAAAGTCCCAATTACTATTAAGGGACAGGTTCTCATCTGTTCCCTTTAAACTTCTTTTATTTGACTGGTTAATTATATGTTTTCAGCTAGGCCCCAGCACAGCATTCTCCTTTTTGTCCTCCCCTGATTGGGTCTGGATGGATCACATACTACCCCTAACTACATTCGCCACCAGCTATGTTCAGCCTCTCCTGGGTGGAAGTCCCCGTCCTGTACAGTCTCTAAATGAGTTCTATGAAGGGAACGCCATCCTGGTAGTCTCTGGGGTGTGCTGGCCAGCACTGCAAATCGCTTTAAACAAGCCTGGTTCTCTGAAGCTGATTTTTTTTCCTTCACTTTCCTTTTTACTGCTGTTGTTCTCCAGAGCCCTGTAGACCTCCTGTGTTCCTCTGCTCTTTTCCAGGATGGTGGACATGCTTTGGGGCATCTGAGCATGCTGGCAGGAAGTGACAACAGTGGGGATCTCCTTTGCCATTTTCCAAGATGGTGCTAGAGTCTGCAGGTCACATCTAAGCATGCTCACCAATGACATCCCTTCTGCCCTGCCGGCTCCAATTTTAAAAGCAATTCCTGTCTTTATGACTTTGCTGCACTAGAGTTTTTGCTTCACAGAGCCTGGGACTAGGGCTGCAACCTCATCCCTTTTGTTTTAAAGGGAAGAGGATCTTTGGGTGGTGTCCACCGTTTTCTTCAGCCATCAGTTGCAGTTCAAGGGGAAACCCCCAAGCAATCATTTCCAGTCACCCAGGCTTCCCTCAGATCGGAGGAGAAGAAAGATAATGGTCAAATATATCATGGATCTTCTTCAGAAACACGCTACTTCAGAAATCTTGGAAGTGCCAATATCTCAGCAGGGCAGAGGATTCTTCTCCCTTTCATTCCTATTGTATTGTATTGCAATTATTTTCATTCCTTCAAGATGGAGAGCCTTCAATCAATACTGCTGGCAATAATTTTTGGGGACTGGATGCTGTCCGTAGACTTATCTGATGCACATCTCCATGTGCCGATTCATCCAGCCTTTTAGAGGAACTTGCGCTTCACCAACAATCACCAGCACTTTCAGTTTCCAAGTCTACCTTCCGAAGTTTCTCCATCCCCCAAGATCTTTTGAAAGGTTCTGCTTCCAGTTGCCATACAATTGATCAAACCTCAAATTTGATTGGGATTTTTAAGGCAATGAAAAATATACTAAATATATATAAAAAACTAATTTTTATTCCAAATGCAAAAACAAAATACAACAAAAGAAAAAAATTCCATAAAATAACATTGTTTTGCTGACATATATGTGAAGCATAAGACGATACCACATGCATAAATTTATGTGGCAAAGCAAGCGGCTATTTTTCCTACGCGTTTCAAAAATATGTGTAAATAGTTTCTTCTTCAGGGAAGCCACTTTCTGTGAACACATAACAAGCAATAAATATATCAAAAAATACATTTACAAACTTAACTTAACATAATAGACTTAAATCCCAACACTTGAATACTCACATGTTTGTTTTTAATAACTGGAGGACATTTTTCTCTCTGTTTGGCTCCGCCCAAAAGCAACAAAGACGGGCCAGAGAAGAAAAAATTAAATCAATGATAGAGATGGTCTGCTATGTTGCCACCACACTGCGAAGCCCCGGAGTCAGAAAGACTCGATAGTAGATGGGAATAAAGGACTCCTTTAATAATATGTCCAATGGCTCAACAAATGAGGAAACGACACATTGTGTGAACCCCAATCTTATCTGGAAAACCTAAGGCAAAAAGGAGAACCAAGGAATATTTAGTCCAACCCCTATCCTTGCACTTTTCATAAAGAGAGAGGTTACTGAATCTTAGCTTACTGCCGTATCAGGGTTCCATATTCATAGACCTGTGTTTCCCGGTTATCCTGCCAGTATAGTCAGATCTTGAGAATCCAAAGGACATATAGAGAGTTCCCATCTGATGGGACTTCTGGCGTCTGCCTTAAATACCCACATTCAATTGATTGGCGCCAAAGAATCCTCCAATGGGAATGAAGGCTCCCCCTAGCTATCCTCAAACTTTTTTTGATAGGGGGTTTCTACAATGCACGCCTCCTCACCATTAAACTACTTCTTTAATAGGAGGTCTCACTTGGAGACTCCTCCAATTGCAGAGCCTATTGTTACCCGGACAGCGGCGTCATTGTCGCCGTCCGTTGCACTTCCGGTGCGTCATCATCAACCGGAACCGGAAATGACGTCACTTCCAGTACGTCATCCCCAACCGGAACCGGAAGTGACATAATTTTCACCCGGAACCGGACGTGCCGCTTCTCAGGAACTTCTAGATGTAACGACTTTTCCACAACAGGAAGTAACTATATTGAACAATAGATAGCTTGAGCATATACCCCGGAAGAGCAAATATAGAGATGTCGGCATAGTTACCAAAGGGACAGCGCCGTCCATCTCTATTTATATGCACATAAAGCTGTATCTAAAGAGGCAAAAACCAAATAATAGATTATGAATCGCTGAATGTATTGCAATTCTAATCAGACTTATAATATAGTTGACTACAATACTCAAGGGGGCCTATCCCAATCAACTCTTTTAAATGGGCATGTGGAAATTTAATCCACAGAAATAGCAGTTTATTCACAGACAAACCCCAATTGGATTTATCAAATGGGATATGCCATTAAAGGCAAGAACTAAAATCAACGACACAGGAATAACTTGGAAAAACCCATGACAGCCACATAAAATGGCGGCCAAAAGTGGAACCAGTGCCCACGTGAAAGACCCCAAAATCTGGAAAGGAGAAAAAAAAAGGGTAAACTGAAACCCCAACAAACCCCTCTCAATTGGGGCCATACAGGTGGGCTTGCCTGTGCCGGGAGTGCAGTGACCGCAGATCCTATCAAAAGGTAAGTCCTCTTGTAAACATGTGTTGACCGCATCAAGTGTTGTTCACAAAAATGAATAAATAGATAGATACAAAAATACAGATATACAGTTTTAAGAGAAAAAAAAAACTGCTTCCAGTTGCCATGCTCATGAGGAAAACGAGCCGAGGGGAATTATTTGGATGATATTCTAGTGCAACTTCAGAGACTCCTAGTCTATACCCTTCAGACCTTTCGGTGGATAATAAACTGGATGAAAAGCAACTTACACCCTACACAAATGATGGTCTTTCTGGGCACATAACTGGACATGCAAGCCAACATAGTCCAACTTCCCAGGCAGAAGATAGTCCTTTTAATCTGCAAAGTAAAAACAGCATTGTCGGCAGTAATACTGCCAGTCAGATCCTGTCTCGGCATCCCTGGGTCATTGATCTTCCCATTCCCTATGATTCACTGGGCCCAATGCCAAACTAGAACCTTCCAGAGTTCCTTTCTTGTGCAATAGGATGAGGGAAACAATCTCTTTGGTGGTGCACTCGGGTCCACAACCTTCTATAACATTGCCCAATTATTCTCACATACCCAGAGGTAGTGACTTTGCATGGCAGTCTGGTAGAATGGGATGCACATTAACAACAGCAGGCAGCCCAGGGGTGCTGGGCATTCAACCCCCAGGAGATAGTTTAGAATGCCCTGGAACTCTGGGCAGCTATGCAAGCCCTACTAACTTTTGGTGCTGCACTGGAAGGCAAGAGGGTACTCCTATGAGTGAACAACAAGGTCACGGTAGCCTACATTCAGAGACATGGGAATACTAGGAGCTGCACTTTACTGGCCCCATCCAGACACACCTAATAGATCGAAATTTTGTATATGTTCCAGCAGCAGAAAACCATCTAACCAATTAATTGAATTGGATTTTATTGTCCAACGACAAGTGATCTTTGAGCCCCCAGGCCTTTTTCTTTCTAACCCAGAGTTGGGGCGTCCCAGAAATAGACTTGGCGACAACTCCAGCAAACACCAAATGCTCAAAGTTTCTGTCAAGGGCTCTGTGTCCCTCGGCAGAGGGCATAGACTTGCTTTACCACCCTTGGAGATTCAGCCCGGGTTACATATTCCCTCCAATTCCTCTAATTTCAAGGTTTTTGATGAGGCTCAGAAGGTGCTCAAACACAGTCGTAGCAGTAATTCGATTTTGGCCATGGTTCACTGGTTGCTGTAACTCAGCGTGGAAGATTCGATACTTCTAGTAACCCTGGACCTTCTGTCCCAGGGGCAATTTCTGAACCCAGCTCTGAAGAGGCTGCACCTGATGGCCTGAAAACTTAGAGGCAAAGGTTCATGGAGTCCGGTTGCTCTAACCATGTGGTAGCAACCCTTCTTCAGGCTAGAAAAAGAGCCATACACAGCACATATCAAAAAATCCAAAAAGGTCCAACCCTAGAGTGCTTGAGGGCACATTCCATGAGGGCAGTGGCAACCTCCTGGGCAGCATATTGCAGAGTCTATCTGGAAATGATTTGTAAGGCTGCAATATGGTCTTCTAGGAATAGATTAATTTCGCACTGCAGTGTGGATCCAGCACAGCTTATAACAGTAGAGTTTGGCAGATCCGTCATCCAAGGTCAATTCCAGTTAATACATTTAGATTTTTTCTCTTTCACCGACAAGACTGGCAAGTTATTTCCCAGTGTAGGCTTCTATGATGTGCCAAGAAAACAGAAAATTGTATACTTAACTTTCTTTAATTTTTCTTTCCTGGTGCATCTTCATGGCAGTGTACAGATCCAAATCCTTGAGGTGATAGTTCCAGAGAATGCCGTGCTGGGGCCTAGCTCAAAATGTATAGTTCACCAGTCCTATCAGGTTGTTGGGGCTGAGCCACAACTCAGTTTATGCTGCCACGAAGATGCACCAGGAAAAGAAAAATATGAGAGATCAGTATAAAATTTTATCAGATGGATGTTCAGACCTCATTTGATACCACTATTGAATGTATGTGAATCAGGTACAGTATCCCCTAGTTATTTTTTGTTATGTGGGCCTGTGAGTGTTTTGTTACTGTTGTCCACCCTTTAGTTGGACTGCTCATGTATGTTCCAGTTGTCTCTGAATCATGTGTCTCTTAATAAACAGTTAAACATAAGATAGTTACTTACCATAAGATCCCTTATAAGAGTTAATTTACGGACACACCAATTTGTTTTGTGATCTTATTGTTATCACTGCTTCTTTACAAATTGAGGCATGCTAGAATTGGAGGAGTTATACCAAACTGGTTACTTTTTTGTGTTCAAATTCCTCCTATAGGTGGTAGTATAAGCAAATTGCCCATATGTCCTGTTTCCCTTAGAAAGCCACTAAACAAAAAGCTAAAATAAAAATTACTTGCACACCCTGTAGTCACCAATACTGTGGTGGAAATGATCTGCAGACTCAGAAAGCCTCTGCACTATTCTCAACTTCTTCAATCCCTCTCCCCAGGCTGTGCAAAGTGAATTAGGAAGGTGTTTGATGGGTTCATCAGATCCTGACTGACAGCTCCACTCTTAGTTGCATGGACTGGGGGGAGGACCTGAAAAATAGGAGGTGATGTTACAAGATACATGACCCACTCTGGCTTAACCTAGAACCCAGCCTGAGTCATGCTGAAGAGAGACAAAGTAAGAAAAAGTCACATGACCAGCATTTCATTAGAGGCAAAATGTATTTATTAATAAAATATTAAAGTGTTTTGCTGTGTGGTTCAATGTCTGCATGTGTGCACCATCATTTAGATGTGGCCCTATTGTCAGGCTTTAGAATCCCTTGAAAATGGATTAGACAGCAGGTGCAAAAATCCTAATTGTTCCCTTTTGGCCAAATGTAAATGTAGTGATTAAAAGCACATGGGCAGCTTAAAATTGTAGAGCCATTTATTAAAATTGAATTTTTCATAATGGAGGCTAATACAATGGACATTGAGAGGTGAAATGATACCCACAGTTTTATAGATGTGTGATAAATAAGATGAGTTGTGATTGCAAAACACACCAGTGCTTAAAGTGGTTCTGCACCTAAAATAAAAATATTAAAAGCCAGCAGCTACAAATATTGCAGCTGCTGACTTTTAATAAAATCACACTTACCTGTCCCAGGGTCCAGCGATGTCGGCGGCACATGACGAGCGATCGCTCGTCTCTCTGCTGCCCTCGCCTCCATCCTCTGCCAGGGAATCGGAAAGTGAAGCATTGCGGCGCGTCTCTTCTGGTCCCCGCTGTGTCCTGGGAACTGTGTGTTTCCCAGAACACAATGGGGGGTGGGGCATCTGCGGGGGTCTGTCCCGGAAGTGGGTGCAGATACCTGGATTATCCAGGTAACTGCACCCCCTCCCCTCTGAAAGGTGCCGATTGTGGCACCGGAGGGAGGAGGGATCAGATTAGCCGAACTTCCGATTTAGGGTGGAGAACCGCTTTAAGAATTATCCATGATTCATTTGAGTAAAGAAGTAGCTTACTGCCATTAAAATGAGTTCCTTTCCAAGACATTCCTATATTTTTGTCCTTTTGGACCACAAAATAATAACAATCGCAAAATAGAACAGTAGAACAATAATTTGTATGCTGCATTGTTTGATATTTTAATCAATGATTAATCACTTGTTAGCAATTACATATACCTACTTCAATCACAAATTACTTTGTGTATGTCCATTTTAAAGCAAAACTAAAATCGGCCACACTTACCAATCATCCGGGATGTAATGTTTGAGAACTCCTTCAGTGCCACCATTAACATCTACACCTGGTCCTCTTCCTGATTTGCTGGTGCAGTATGATGTAAGTCTTATGCACCTTCTTTCATCCCTGCACTAAGGGCATGCCAATATCATAGAATAAGCTTCTGCCTAATCAATTTTTCTTTTTTTTTTTTAAGAGGTGGTCTTTCCTTACATGAGCTTTATTCTACATGTTGGTAAAGTAAGTTTTCCTTTTCTACACACAAGGTATTCCTGCACATTGACCATGTGTCAAAAAAGTTTATTCTTTTAATGGAAAATAAAGTCTGTAATAAACTACAGAGCAGAAGGTGGCCCTCACTGTATCTCGTTTACATATTTATATGAGAGGTCTTCTTTCCACCCTACCAAAAACGAGAGAAGAAAGTTCTCCAATTAGGGCCAATTAGGATTTATTTGGTGGAGAAAACACACAACAATAATTGGTATACAATTGGTATATAATTGGTATATGCAATTTTAGGGTCGCTATGACTGCAACTCTGGGGGGCTCCCAGAAATGAATGATTGATAAAATTATTGAATTTGTCAACTAGTATACTTTACATGGTTGATCCAGGTATCCAATCTATTTTTTCCGTTCTTTCCACACTATTTCAAATCATTTTAATCATTTAGAAAATCAAGTAACATTTCTTACATATTTATTTTATTTCATCTAGCCAATGTAGTAACATAAGGTTCAGTTGAAGTGTCAATAAACCCTCATTGTTAAAAAAAATTACAGTACTGTACATGCTGTATTACATTCCATTCATACTCCGTCACTGTGGGATTAATTTTCTGTTTTTTAAAACAACCCTGGTTGATTCCACTGTTCATTGCCCCTCTCTCTTTGTCTGTGCCCCCACTGCAGACTGAGAATCTGTATACCAGCCATTGCCACATGAGCTGAGCATGCTCCAGTTTCAGATCCCTTCTAAGCTGTTTATTTCCTTCTGGGAAATGTTTGGGAAAAAGCTGGGCCGCGTGAAAGCTGAACATCAATTATTAAAAGGGACTTCAATTTTTATAATTTTTAACAAATA
The DNA here is from genome assembly GCF_037356315.1 of Lithobates pipiens. NCBI lineage: Eukaryota > Metazoa > Chordata > Amphibia > Anura > Ranidae > Lithobates > Lithobates pipiens. The sequence goes on along the minus strand of NW_027507788.1, from coordinate 46,435,561 downwards.
CAGTGCAATCATCCATATATATAAAGAGAATAGATATTGTAAACTAAACAATTTGGGGTTGATTTACTTAAACTGGAGAGTGCAAAATCTGGCGCAGCTGTCCATGAAAGCCAATCAGCTTCTAACTTCAGCTTGTTCGAAAAAGCTTTAAAAAAAAAAAAAACGGGAGCTGATTGGTGATGCAAAGCTGCACCAGATGTTGCACTCTCCAGTTTTAGTAAATCAACCCCTCAGTTTAGTATCACTTTATATCTAGAAGTGGAATGTATCAATCTGCACACTTTAATAAACACAAGTCTAATCTTTTAAACCATGAAATAGAGCTTTTACATATTTTAGCAAGATATGTTATCTTTCTGGGAAAACAAAGAAAATATTTATATTCCGTTATAAATCTTGCTAGTTGCTTCTATTTAAAATGATAATGAATAGTTTTACAGTTACATAATCAAGTTGAAAAATGACACCCAGAATTCAAACACATTGAAAAAAAACGTTCAAAGTCACTCCAAATTCTAAAAAAAAAACTGCGAAATAGGAATAAAAATAGAGCTACAACCTCCTGCAAAATGGTCACATCCAACCCACTTCTGGGTGTGTGGAACTCTTCGTCCTTTAGTGAAGAGGGGACTGGCAGATGGAGCAGTGTGGTGGGGGGGCATGAATGATATAAACTGTTAGAATTATTATAAAAATCAACATGATTGTAAAAATGTGTCCAGTGGAGGATTAGTAACCTACCACATTCCTGTCCAACCTGCAACGCATCATTTCGTCTTTTGTTGATGTGGTGCATCAGAATGCAATACAAGATCGAATGTCCACAAAGATGTATTGCAGAGGGGAATGTAATATTAAGCACTTCCCGACCGGCGCACGCCGATGTACATCGGCAGAATGGCACAGGCAGGCAAATGGGCGTACCTGTACATCCTTTTAAATTTTCCGCCCTGCCATCGCGTGCCGGTCGGGACCCCCATGAGTCCGGTCACGGGTCCCGCAGACTCGATCGCCGCGGGCATACCCGTGATCATCTCACGGGGCGGCTGAACGAGGAGATGCGGTTGTAAACAGCATCTCCCAGTTCTGCCTAGCAACAAGTGACGCTGATCTCTGCTCCATGTGATTGGAGCAGAGATCAGTGTTCACTAAAAGAAAGCCCAGCCCCCAACAGTTAGTAACACGTCCCTAGGAACACTTAACCCCTACACTGCCACCCACTGATTAACCCCTTCACTGCCAGTGTCATTTACACAGGAATCACTGCATTTGTATAGCAGTGATTGCTGTATAAATGACAATGGTCCCAAAAATGTGTCAGATGTGTCCGCCATAATGTCGCAGTCACAATAAAACTCGCTGATCACCGCCATTAGTAGTAAAAAAAAAAAAAGATTAATAAAAATGCCATAAAACTATCCCCTATTTTGTAAACACTATAACTTTTGCGCAAACCAATCAATAATCGCTTATTGCTAATTTTTTAGAATACGTATCGGCCTAAACTGAGGGAAAAAAAATGTTTTTTTATATATTTTTGAGGGATATTTATTATAACAAAAAGTAAAAAATAATGCATTTTTTTCAAAATTATCGCTCTATTTTTGTTTATAGCCCAAAAAATAAAAACTGCAGCGGAGATCAAATACCACCAAAAGAAAGCTCTATTTATGGGAAAAAAAGGACGTCAATTTTGTTTGGGAGCCACGTCGCACGACCGCGCAATTGTCAGTTAAAGCAACGCAGTGCCAAATCACAAAAAGTGGTATGGTCTTAAGTCAGCAAAATGGTCCGGGGCTTAAGTGGTTAATGTGGATCATCTTTAAATAACATTGTATAATCACAGCTGAACCCGAGATATCACACACTTTGACACTGGTTTTAGGTGCTGAAAGTGGTACAATTATTTTGCATTTAAATTTGGCGTTTTATATTGTAGTCCTGTAATTCTTAGGAATAACTCTCTTAAATCTGTTCAAACCAGAGTCTAGCAGACATCCCAGGTATGATAAAGTTTATTATATAATAAATAATAATAAAAATGATTCAATAATGTAATCAAATCCTAAAACACTGAAAAGTGACACTTTTTGGTTGCTATGGACAATCTCCAAATCTCAGGCAGAAAAAACAGTATTTATAATATAAAAGTGCATGCAGGGCATTGCACAGACCACTAGGGACAAAGGGTGTGTAACGTCGCAGGGAACGGAGCTCGGCGGCATTCGGCACTGTGAATCGAGCGGACAACAGCTCGATCACACAGCGCAGAGGACATCGCTGGATCCAGGGGACAAGGTAAGTAACTCTTCCTGTGTCCTCCCCTGCATCCAGCGATGCGATCCCGAGTCTGGCTCGGGGTTACCGCTCCTGTCAGTAAAATCCCAACCCGAGCCAGACTCAGGATTACCGCTAGGGGGGTTAAGACAGAGAACTGAGTGATCAAACACAGCTGATTGCTCAGTTCTCAGTCTTCAGTGAGCGGAGAGCATAACTGTCAGTCACTAACACTCTGCTCTGCCCGTCCAGCTCTCACTGGAGCGCCAGGCTGTGGAGGGGATGTTGAAGACTTACTCAAGCTCTCAGTGATGTGGCGAGAGACTAAGCCAGCTGCTGGTCAGGCATCTGGATGGATCCTAACATTAAAGTTGGGATCTCTCCAGAGCCTGAGTGACATCAGCTAACAGCGTATTTTAGCCTGCTGTCTCCTTTAAGAGCTTTGGCCCTACTTGTCCTTTAAGTGTCTGCCATGCAATACTCGGTGCTGGGAGGAAAGTAAAATGATTTAAAGTTGTATGTAATTTGGTTGTAGAACAAATTTCACTATATAATCCAAATATATTATAAAATATACAATCAATAAGTATGTAAACATGCAAATATATTAAAGTGGTTGTAAACCCTCCCCCACAACTTTGTCCCATGTAAATCAGCATAAAAAACCCTAATGAACACTGCTTGTAGATATCTCCTTACTTGCTTAGTATTGTTGTAATCCTTGTTGTTCTGTAGAATGAAGTCACTGAGCATGCCCAGATCTCCCCTGATTTAAGGCACACTCTCTATGTCTTATCTATCTGTTATCGGGACTTCCTACTGCACAACACTGAACTCTGCTAATCACTCAGAGCTTCCTCCTACACACCATGTGACCATGTGACCTCACATACAATCTAAACTTGTTTCCCTTTGTCAGGCTTATCAGCTTCAGCTGATAATACTGCAGTAATGGTCATTAGACATCAGCACAAGTAAATACTATGAAATAAACAAGTAAGTTATGAACAGGGAAACAGGGTTGCCATAGACACGTTGGATTGAGAAGGAGGCTTGGTTAACAGTACAGGAAGTGCTCAATGTAAGGGCAGAAATACTCTCCACTGTGGACTCAGAAAACAATACTTAAGATGGTGTTGCCTAACCCCTGGAAACAAGTTTCTTTTTTAAAGTTTCTTTAAACAGTAAGTAATATGCAATTTGGGCTGGATTACAGTGGCTATAGTCTGATAATGACTTATTATAATGGACTAAATGAAAAGAAGCATTAGAGTGGGAGAGTTTACTTCCTCTTTAAGTCAAGTGAATGCTAGGAAATTCTAGGAAGAAGGTGGTTTCTAAGTTTGATTTGGTTAACTCCGGACATCTGAAAAATCTCAAAATGTTTAAGGTCATATGACAGTGCTTTCCTTCTATATACGAGTGTTCTTTGCAGCAGTATGCACAAAACACACTGCAGGAAATGAGAATTTCTACACTCTGCACTATATTTTATAAATTAACATCTATGTCCTGCAGTGGGTAAAGAGGAAACACAGCAGGTCACCATATATAGGCCCTTTAGTTAATGATATATAATATATAAAATGTGGCACAGCTTTCCTAGTTATTAAACCTATTACTCAAATTGCTAAAGCTTAGTAAAAAAAAAAATATCTTTAAAGCACATCTTAGATTTATTTGCCAATAGCAGGCTTACTCCCTACATGTGTATTTTTTGACAATATTGTATAATTTCAGGTTGGGAATTATGATGCTAATTATGTTGTATGTAATATGTTTTATGGGTTATGCAAAAGAGCAAGGAAAATGGTAAGTAATTACAGGTGGAGGTCTTTGAAAATGATGCTATGAACATATATTTTGTGAGCACCTTTTCAGCCAGAAGCACATTACAACATTAGCAAGCCTGTTCATGAATTTTTCTAATCAGTTGGGTGAGTTCCAGTTAAGACAGATAAAGAAGAATAGCAAAAGAGCAAAACAAGCTGAAGAATGAGTTCACGCTAGAAACTACTTGTACAATCTTCTACTTATTTTAAATCTGGCTTGTATGCTCTTCATGGACAGGTTGGGGCGATTGTGTACCCAATACCACATCCCAATCATAATAGTTTTATGCCAACACATAGGCCCACCTGGGATATAAAAAAAAAGACTTTCAGCAGTGAATAAGTATATCCTGAAAAAGGAAATGCATTTATTGTATTTGCTCCATCAAAGTAGACTTAAATTGCCCCATACTTAAAGTGTAAGTAAACACACCTATCATTTTCAGCCAAGGAAACTGCCATCTTTGCCCCTGTTTAATCTAGAACTGCCATGATGCTGCACATGTGATCAATTATGACACCAGCTATTGGATGGTTTGACAGTTTGGTTGAGAGCACAACCAATGGAAGTGTTACCTTTCCAGCAAGTGCAAATGAAATTAAACAGTTTTATGGATAGGTTTACTCTCACTTTAATTAAAATTAGATGTAATGTTCATTGAAAAAGATAAGAATCACTTTCCCATCTTCTAAGAACACTTGGAGGGTGTCCTGGATAGGATGTTTAAAGGGGTTGTCAACCGTTGCCGTTTTTCACCTTAATGCATTCTATGCATTAAGTTGGAAAACCTCCTTTGCTGCAGCAGTGTACCCGAGCACCCCTTATACTTACCTGATCCCCATAATTCCCACAATGGGAATGAGCCCACCAGCTCCGTCCCGTGTCCTGATTGGATAAATTAATAACAGCGCAGCCATTGGCTCCCGCTGCTTTCAATCAAATCCAATGACGCGTGCGCCAGGGGTGGAGCTGAGTGCTGCTGTCTATGTCTATGGACGCAGCAGCAGGACAGGGTGGCGCACCTGAATGGGTGTCCATGAAGGAGAGCGCTTCGCCGATGGGCATTGGAGAAGAGGAGGAGCCAAGAGTGCCATGGAGGGACCCCAGAAGAGGAGGATCAGAGCCACTCTGTGCAAAACCAGCTGCACAGCAGAGGTAAGTATGAGATGTTTATTATTTTTATTTATTTAAACCAACCACTTTAATGCTATTTCCTCAATGAATTTTCAGTAAGTAGCATAGTTGCTTTCTGGGTAGGATTCCTTCTAAAACAATAACATATAAGCCACAGTCTTAACTGAGACAGACTTGTTAATTTTATATTTTTTGTATCCAATTGCAATTGCCCCAAAATACGGCATTACTTTATACAACCCAACAGAAAAATCTAGAATCAGGTAAGCAATGAAACACAGAGAGATGTCATGAGTAATGGAGATTTTTAAGTGACCTGTTGTAGCATGAAGTACAGACAAGAAGCTATTAGGTAAACGGCCTAGCTATCCACTATATGTAATAATCATCAGCTGTCCAATGTGAAAACCTTGTTCCGGGACGTAGGCAACATTTTCTGGATAGTCTAATTGCCTCAAAAATTATGCACGTGAAGTTTTTTGTTTTTGTTTTTTTATGTTAGTGCTGTGGATTACAAACTGGATTGCTGCTATCATACAGAAAACAATGGTTTAGATCGCCATTGGCTTTAGAGAAACTTCACATCCAAAGTAACCAGAAGTGCTTCCCCCACACACTACTGTGACCTGTAGTGTCAGATTGGATGTAAAAATCAGCGTTGGATGTAAAAATCCTACAGATAACTTTGTCCAGCAACAGATTGATGATTTTTTGAGCGGGTGTCAGGAATGGTAACTATAAAGTATTTTCTTTTGCAAAAGCTTTTTGTTTAGAATTTTTATGTCAGCTACAGGTTCGCTATAAAGGACTATTAATTATAAATTGTGGTTTTACTAATAAAGCTAAGCTGCAAAGAGAACATAATAATTATGAAAATGAAACAAAGGATACTGTCTATAGAAATGGATGACATGTCAGGACACAGGAAGATATTGTTGGCAATAAACTTTATTATCTTCTGCCATTCACAAACTGAAGAACAGCTGTTAAAAAAGAATGACTTTGTATTTACTATTTGAAGTTGCCCTAGGGAGTTTTAGTAAATTACTATATCACTTTCAGGTGACAGTGTTGTTCAACAGGGATTGCACTTTCTCTTTGGCAGCAAATCTTTAAAACATTATTATTGATTCTTCACATATACAAAGCTTTCCCAGAAAGTCAAATTATTGCTATTATGTCAACTACCACAAAGTTTCAATCTATCTTCATGATGACTACCTGCATGAGAAAAATACCATTATGAAGAACATACAAACAATTAATATTAATGTCCTCCTTGTGCCAGACATATCATCAAGGCCATACAAGAGTTCCAGGACCATATATAAGTGTAGCGTTGCCTTCCTGAGGGTCACAAGATAAATCAATACCCCTCTGGTTACATTGACCCTGTGTGTCCTCTGCCACCTCTGACACCCTGGGTTCAAACATTTTCTCCTTTAACTGCTTCAGCCCCGGACCATTTGGCTGGCCAAAGACCAGAGCACTTTTTGCGATTCGGCACTGCATCGCTTTAACTGACAATTGAGTGGTCGTACGACCTGGCTCCCAGACAAAATTGACGTCCTTTTTTCCCCACAAATAGAGCTTTCTTTTGGTGGTATTTGATCACCTTTGCGATTTTTTTTTTTTTTTTTTGCACTATAAACAAAAAAATAGCAACAATTTTGAAAAAAAAGCAATATTTTTTACTTGTTGCTATAATAGATATCTGTTGGATACGAAATATGGTTTAGTATCATATTTCGGGTATTTCACTTCCTGGTTGATACAGCAAGGTTGGAAGACAAATCAAAACCTTGTAGCATATGTGTGATTACAAGCTTCAAAGAGACCACTACTGCCAAGATGTGTATGAAAATTTGACACAGGGCTAATAGAGATGATCCATGAAGAATGGGCAAACATTTAAAGAACTACCCTTGGCTATATCTATTGGATGGAAGGTAAATGGGGGTGGCTACGAGTAAGCGTGTATGTTTGAATGAAAAGAGCACATACTCAGGCATTATCTCTCTCTGCCCATTTTCTCTCTCAGCTGATGGTGGTCTGTGCAAGCCTCATGGCTCGGTAGCCATCTTGAGGCCTTCCCCTTTGGATCTTGGCTTGAGCCTAAGCTTCATAGCGAATGGCTCTCTCTTGGTCATCTGAGCCTAGCCAATGCTACAAAGCCTCATTGAGGGCCTTGTGATAAGTGTCTTTGATATACTTGTATTATATGTTCTGATTGTAAGCTTTGTGATATTGTAATGCATTTTAATACTTTATGTTAGCTTTCCTAATTTCTTGGGAAATAAATGTAACTTGTTTACTAAGCAGAGGTGTTTGTTATATTGTTGTGCTTATCAGGCTTTTAATAGACTAACTAATCTATAGGGACTAGACAAATTAATACACAGATATAATAGTAATTATTATATCGGATTCTACAATATCCCCAAAAAATATACAAAAAACATTTTTTTCCTACGTATTCTTCTACATATTTTTGGTAAAAAAAATCATCTACAAAATAGGGGATAGTTTTATGGCATTTTATTAATAACTTTTTGTTTACTAGTAATGGCGGCGATCAGCAATTTTTATCATGACTGTGATATTATAGTGGACACATTGGACACTTTCGGCGCTATTTTGGGACCATTCACATTTATACAGCAATCAGTGTGATTAAAAATGCACTGATTACTGTGTAAATGTGACTGCCAGTAAAGGGGTTAGCCACTAGGGGGCGTTGTATGGGTTAAGTGTTTCCTAGGGATGTGTTCTAACTGTGGGGGGATGGTCCATGTGTGACACGACACTGATCACCACTCCCGATTAAAGGGAGCTGTATCAGTGTCACTAGGCAGAATGGGGAAATGCTGATGTAAACAGGCATTTCCACATTCTGCCTAGTTCTGCCTCTCCATGAGACGATCGTGGGTATCCCCGTGGACATCAAATCTGCAGGACTCGTGGTCGGACTAGACGAGCTTGTGGCGGTCACGCACCTGCTATCTGGACTTCGCAAGATCACATACAATAACGTGATTTCGTGCAGTGGAGCCAACCTGCTGCAGTAAAACTGCGGTGGGTGGTCCGCCAGCAGTTAAATGACAACAGGAAATACACCAGAACTGATTAAATCAGAAATAGGTTACTCAATGGGATGATAGTAAAAGGAATCAAAGAGTCCACCTAAGTTTACACTTTATAATATTGTCTTCAACATTTTTTTATTAATAGCAGAACAACTATCACTTCAAAGATTAAAATAGTCAACAGTTAACACTATAATCTTGGTGCTTCGATAAGTACATATAATGCCTATGTGAATGGATTATAGGAGAGCAGAGGAATGGCTCTCATCGGTGTCAGACCCCTCACTATTGCTCCTTCACATATCAATGCAGAACAGCAGATAAACAAGTACAACTTTTAGCAAACAAGAACTGTATTACAATTCAACCTGCTCTTACAGAGCGTTCTTGGTGAACTGTAGCTGCCTGAAATGTGGAGAGAGGTAAAAGTAGTCCTGTGTTGCTGTGTGGCCGTCTGGTCAATCTTTAGCTGGCTCTAAGATGTTTAATTGCATGCAAGAAATATTGGATGGTGGAGTGCATCCTCACTGCAAGCCCGTTGCCAACCTCTGCCTGTCCTTGACTATGAACTTATACAAACAGAAGACAAAAAACAGCGCCAACCTAAGAGCAGTATTTCAGATCACAGGTATTTATTCATAAAGTAATAGACTCACTCTCTGTTAGAATAGTTCAGGCACATCACGTTTACGTGGAAGAGAAGTTTGTGGGGGACATCACAGGGCTCCCGGGGAGAAGCGGTCCTCTTTAAGCTGTGGGTTCCCGTCCGGTGGCGCCGGTGGTTCCCAGTGTCTCCGGCTCGGTGTCGCAGCGTCACGGAGGTCAGCTGATGGGTTGTTCAGGGTCGCGCTGTGATGACGTCGTTGCACGCGTTCAGAGCATGCGTGCTCCTTCCTCAGATGCCTGAGGATGCACCTGCACCCTTTTGTTGCCCCAGCACTCCCTGTCCTCACTACCAGGGGTGTTGGGACCAGAACCGTGCAAGAGGCCACCCTCAGCATTTCGGACTCCGCTGTAAGGTACGTGACAGTACGATCCAGCCAAAATGGAGTCCAAAAGGGGGTCTTCACCTTTGGAATCTCTGTGCCAGCAGATCTCGGCCCTTACCCAGGCAGTCCAGGGCCTGCAAGATGGCTAACTTGAACAAAGAGTGGAGTCATTGTCTCCAAGCACCTCAACTCATCAGACGGCCACATCATCTCAGCCCTCCGGCCCAGCAGCCTCAGTATCAGCACCCGCAGTAGTGGTGCCACCCCCAAAGCCTCGAGTTTCCACTCCAAAGAGGTTTTCAGGGGATCGTAGCTAGTTCCGTGCCTTCAGGAATGCCTGCCAGCTGTACTTCCTGCTACAACCCCGTACCTTCTCTTTGGAGAGCACTAAGGTGGGGTTCATTGTCTCACTACTCCAAGGGGAGCCCCAATCTTTGGCTCACAGCTTGTTGGAACAGGCCAGCCCTCTGTTGAACACTATGGACTCTTTTCTGAATGAAATGGCCAAATTGTATGATGACCCTCAGCATGCCACAATCGCGGAGGCCAGTCTCCATGCTCTCCAGCAGGGTCGTAGGCCAGTGGAGGACTACGTAACAGACTTTAGGCGGTGGAGTTCCGATACACTGTGGAACGAAGCCCCCCTCCGTTATCAGTTCCGCATTGGACTCTCTGAGGCACGAAAAGATTAGTTATCCCGTGTTGGAATTCCCAGTTCTTTGGAGGAACTGATCCAATTGTCCATCCAGATAGATCGCCTTCTAAGAGAGCAGAGATCTGGGAGAACCAGCCAAATTCATCCAACGTGGATGCTGCCTAAAGTTCCAAGCCATCCTCTTATTCCTGCTTCACATGTACCTGCTGCCACCTCTGAGGCTCCGGAGCCAATGCAGATAGGCCTGCTCCGTTCAGCACTGTCACCAGAAGAAAAGCAGTGTCGCCGCCAGAACAACCTCTGCCTCTATTGTGGGGAAGCCAGCCACTATGCAAATATGTGCTCAAATAAGACCCGTAAGTTTAACTCTTTGCCTCATGAATCTTGTGCATTGCATTAACTTTAACTAAATCCACTCACATTGCTGTCCCTGTCTCACTACAGCTTCCCGAAGGAACACTCCGGATCCAGGCTATAATTGATTCTGGTGCCTGCAGCTGCTTCGTTGACCATGCCTTCATCCTGCAACACAACATTCCATTAACACCCAAGCAACGACTCTCCATACCGACTAGCAGATGGGTCAAACATCATGCCTGGGCCCATTACTCATGAAACCCAACCATTATCCGCCAACATACTACCTGACCATCAGGAACTACTTTATTTAACTACCAATTATCATGGCTGCAAGCCCATAACCCTCAAATTAATTGGGTTACCGGTGAGGTGGTCTTCCAGTCTACCTACTGTCTCCAGAACTGCCTCAAGGTCTTCCACCATATGGTCCCAGTCATCGGCTGCTTAAAATCTGAATCTGAATCCCAAAAACTTGTCCCATCTGTATACCACAACTTCCTAGATGTATTTGATAAACAGAAGGCGGACACTCCCCCCCCCCCCCCCACCGGGCTTATGATTGCCCAATCAAACTATTACCAGGGGCAGAAATTCCTTTTGGAAGGATCTTTCCTCTGTTGGAACCCGAACTCTTGGTCCTTAAGGAGTACAATGACGAGAACCTCAGAAAGGGGTTCATCCGACACTCCTCTTCTCCAGCTGGTGCCGGAATATTCTTCGTCGAGAAGAAGAATCATTTCCTTCGCCCATGTGTGGACTACAGGGAATTGAATAAAATAACAGTTAAAAACCGCAAACCTCTCCCACTGATCCCAGAACTGTTCCAGAGACTTTGTTTGGCAAAGATATTTACAAAACTGGATTTATGGGGTGCCTACAATTTATTCAGAATCTGTGAGGGGGATGAGTGGAAGACAGCTTTCCGGACACGCTTTGGCCACTTCGAGTTCCTGGTTATTCCATTCGGACTCTGTAACGCACTGGCTACTTTCCAAAATGTTGTAAACGATATTTTCAGAGACTTTTTGGACTTATTAGTGATTGTCTACTTGGATGATATTTTGATATTCTCGATCTCCCTAGAAGCTTCATCGTAACCATGTGAAACAAGTTCTTCACAGATTGAGACAAAACGGACTTTATGCTAAAGCCGAGAAATGTGAGTTTGAGCGCCAGACCATTCACTTTCTTGGCCTGGTAATATCAACTAGTGGCAATGAATCCTCAGAAGGTCTCAGTCATTATGTCCTGGACAACCCCAACCGATAAAAAAAGGAGTACAACGTTTTATTGGGTTCTCCAATTTCTACAGAAAATTTATCAAAAACGTCTCCAGTATCATAGCACCTATCACACAGCTCACAAGGAAGCAAAGCCGTTTTCAATGGACGCAGCTCAAGCTGCATTTGACAAATTAAAAGGGTTACTTACTCCGAGATTTCTTCTCCCCTCTCTCCTATATCTGACCTCCTTCTTTCTGCCTTTTAGTTCTTACCGCTTTTCTTTCTAATCTCTCACTATTCTGACTCGTACTGCTGCCTCCCATGGAGGGGGGATGCTGGAGAAGGGCTTCGCCTAAGGCGACGAATTTGGGGATAGGGCACTTTATACAGTAGTTATTTTTTTATACCATCCCCTGCTTTCACTATGTTATGTGATAATTGTGAAGTATACTGCTCTTTGGAATTCTATACATGTTTTTTAGCCCCTGCGAGGGCGTTCAACAAGTGTGTTATATTTTCTTGTTTACCCAAAACTTAATAAACATATTGAAACAGAAAAGGGTTATTTACCTCCGCCCAAGTGCTAAAACATCCTAATCCTGCCTTGCCTTATACCCTGGAGGTGGATGCATTGGAAAGTGCTGTAGGGGCCATCCTGTCCCAACGCCAAGGACCTAAGTCCTTAACCACTACAATACAGGGCACTTTCGCCCCCTTCCTTCCCAGCCCAATTTTCAGCTTTCATCGCTCTCGCAATTTCAATGACAATTGCGCGGTCATGCTACGCTGTACCCAGATTAAATTGTTATCATTTTGTTTGCACAAATAGAGCTTTATTTTGGTGTAATTTATTAACGACTCAGTTTTTTATTTTTTGTGATATAAGCGAAAAAAGAGCGTAAATTTGGAAAAAAAACACAATTTTCTTCTTTCTATTTTAAAAGAAATCCAATAAAATCGAATGTTGTCATAAATTTAAGCCAAAATGTAATCTGCTACATGTCTTTGGTTAAAAAAAATGTGGTTAATTGTATAATAATTGGTTTGTGTGATCACGGACATATGTACGCAAATGATCATGTACATATGTGTGCAGGTGATCACGGACATACGTGTACAAATAAATCATTGGGCCATGTGATTTTAGTGGGACATATATGGTGGTCATGTTTTTATTATTAGGGATATGTGTTTTTATTATTTGGGGACATGTATGTTTTGGGGACATGTGTGTTTTGGGGACATATGTGGGGACATTGTGTTTATACTGTGTAGTGTGTTGTGTGTTTACACTAGACTGGTGATCAGTGAGTAAAAAGCTATAAAAAACAGCTCATACTCACTGATCATCAGCCGGCTGCAGCGATCTGCTCTCCTCTCCTCAGCGATGACTTTCGTGTGAGGAGAGGAGAAGCCGATTGCCTAGCAACCGGCTGTTTGTTTACATTACATGACGGCCGTGATTAGACACGGCCGTCATGTGATCAGGAGGGCCAATCACAGAGCCCTCCTGCCAATCCGTGATGCTCCGTGTCCGGGTGACGCGGGCGATCCCCCTACTTCTGATGGACGTTCAGGAACGTCCACTCAGAAGTAGAGAGCTCCCACCCGGCCGTATATGTACATTAGCCGGGTGGGAAGTAGTTAATCAACCTTGTGGCTTTCTTTAAAAAAAAATTAGGTTTATCAAAAAGAAATTATGACGTAGGGGACTGAGAACTCTTGGCAATAAAATCAGCCTTGGAATGATGGCGGTACCTCTTGGAGTGAGCAGCACACCCAATATTGATCTTCACAGATCATAAAAATTTAGAATATCTCAGGACTGCCAAGCGCCTCAGACCTAGACAGGCAAGATGGGCTCTTTTCTTTTCTCTTTTTAATTTCCATATTACCTACTGGCCAGGGTCTAAGAACATCAAACCCGATGCGTTAACCCGCATGTTCACGGAGGCTGAGGTTTCATCCCCACCAGATACTATCCTGCAAGCTGGGAATTTCTTACTAACCCAATCTAGTTTTGCGTCACAAATCCGTCAGGCATCCATAAGAACATCGCTACCCCCAGGTACAAACCTCCAAGAAAAGGATGGGCTCTTCTGGCGAGGAAATAAAATTTTTGGCCCTCAAAATCTGCGCACCACTGGTCACTTTGGGGGTCACAAGACTATGAACCTAGTTCAGAGGCACTTCTGGTGGCCCAATCTTGCAAAGGACTGCAGGAACTACGTTAATTCTTGCCTGACCTGCCTCAGGAATAAGAACAGTAAAAATAAAGCATGGGGACTATTGAGACCACTGCCTATCCCTGAGAGACCATGGGATAAGAATGCAATGGACTTCATTGTTCATCCATCTTTGTGGTAGTTGATCGCTTTTCTAAAATGGCACATTTTATCCCCATGAAAGGGACCCCGTCAGCAACCGAGACTGCCAAGATATTTATTAAAGAAATTGTTAGGTTCCATGGAATCCCCAGTGACATGTTTCTGATCGTGGAGTACAGTTCACATCAAAATTTTGTAAATCATTATGTGAAGCACTAGGCATCAAACTCCGCTTTTCCTCAGCCTATCACCCCCAGACCAACGGGCGGCCTGAACGTACTAATCAAGCATTGGAGCAGTACCTACGTCGCTTCATTGGGCCTCATTACTGCCTTTGCCTGATGAAGGAGCACGCATGCTCCGAACGCATCACCACAGTTCGACCCCGGACACCCCACCAGCTGACCTCCGTGACGCTGTGCGAAACCGAGCCAGAGACGCTGGAAACCACCGGCGCCACCGGACGGGACGCTCCAGCACAAGAGGAACACCTTCTCCTGGGAGTCCTGTGATGAACTTTGGAACATTCCTTTACATACACGATGTGCCTGAATTTCTACTATACAGAGTGAGTGTACTACCTTCCAAATAAACAATTGTGGATTTTAATACCGCACTTAGGTTGGCGCTGTTTGTGTTTCTGCTTGTGTATCTCCGAAATGCAAGATATGTCACATGGGTTGGTCACATGGGTTGATGTCACATGGGGACTATGACATCGTAAGGGGGCGGGGTCACCATGTGACCAACCCATGTGACATATACCATGTGACACCGCCCCATTGTCACTATATAAGTGGCCGCACAGCGTGGCTCTGGCATTCCGGCCGGAGAGAGCGACGTGTCAACATCTCCTGGAGAAGAAGAAGAAGAACAAGAAGAAGAACGGAAGGCGACCGGAAGGCGACAGCGGCGACAGAAGACCGGGCCACCGCCTCTAAAAGAGCTATAAGAAGGCGCGGTGGCCCGGCAGAAGAACGGAAGGCGGCGGCGACAGAAGACCGGGCCACCGCCTGCAAAAGAGCTATAAGAAGGCGCGGTGGCCCGACAGAAGAACCGAAGAGGGGGACAAGACCCCAGAAGTCGGGAGAAGAGGCCGGCGGCGGGGAGGAAGAAAGCCGGACTCCTCCTCTAGCAAAAGAGCTACAAGAAGATAGCGGAGGAGTCCGGCGCGAAGACCCCCGAAGACGGAAGACCCCCGGAGCTGTGCAATAAAATATTTTATCTCGTGTGTTGTGTTTTTTTTTGGGGTACTTTTATTTTACAGGTGAATGGGTAGGTGTACATTGTACCCCATACTCATTCACATAGGGTGGGGGGCCGGTATCCGGGGGCCCCCTTATTAAAGGGGGCTCCCGGATTCCGATAAGCCCCCTGCCCGCAGACCCCGACAACCAACGGCCAGGGTTGTCGGGAAGAGGCCCTTGTCCTCATCAACATGGGGACAAGGTGCTTTGGGGTGGGGGGGCCGCGCGGCCCCCCCTTCCCCAAGGCACCCCCCATGTTGAGGGCACGCGGCCTGGTACGGCTCGGGAGGGGGGGCGCGCTCGCTCGCCCCCTTTCCTGGCCGGCCGGGTAGCGTGCTCGGACAAGGGTCTGTTGTGGACTTTGGGGGGACCCCCACGCCGATTTTTTTCGGCGTTGGGGTTCCCCTTTAAGTCCATACCAGGCGGCGGGGCCCACGACGTCTCCTTCGCGGGCCCCACCTACCTGGAGACACGCTCGAAATGAGCGGACTTTCCTCCGAGCGGGAACAGTTTGCTCATTTCGAAAGTGGCCTACACACGGGCGGACTGTCCGCTCAAACCAAGTTTCAGCGGACAGTTTTTCGGAATTTCCGAAAAACTTTGTTCGTCAAACTGTCCGCTGAAACTGTCCGCTGAAGCCCCACACATGAGTGGACTGTCCGCTGAAACACTGTTCAGCGGACAAAGTTGAGCGAACAGTCCGCCCGTGTGTACGCGGCCTCACTCTATTTACCTTTTTATTTTTTATTAATAAACAAGTGTGATTTAATTGTACTTCTGTCTCGGTTTGGTTCATGGTTTCTGACAGTGGAATGGATAACAAAGCTGTCCTCATCCTGCTCATACTCTGTCACCCAGGCTCAGAGTAGTTTGCTTGCCAATGAAGCTACCAAAGGGGTTTATTCCATCGGCTCCATGTCAACAGTCACTCCTTCCCTAGCCCCACCATCATGCATGGACGAGTCCCCCGAACTATTCAACCACAGTGTTGGGTACATGCTGCAGGAGGATGCGCAGCGATTTGAAGGCTCCTATGATGGTACTCAGGTTGTAGAATGGAGTAACATGAGCCTAGAGAGAGGGGGTGCCAAAGAAGGTCAATAAACTGGCAATAATTTTCTCCCAGCTGCAGCATACTGCCAAGTTTGCTTCAGTGACGAGGGGGGAGGGTATGATGAAGTCACTATCTCTACTTGGGTGCCTAATAGAAGAGAGGAGTAGGCACATCTCCAACGAGGCAGGATGCCCTCCAGGGGGCAGTTTAAAGGCTGCCCCCCTATTGCATCACACCGCAGAGCTAAGCAGGTGCAGGGCACTGCTGACTCCACGGATATTTTGAGAAATTCTTTGGTGTGGGCCTTTTTTGACACATGTGCAGCAGATTGCACCATTGCTGTTTACAACATATGTCTGAAGCGTATCAAGCCTGGCCAAAACAGCAGCCACTTGAGCACCACATGCTTGACCAGACATATGAGGACCTCCCATGCAGTCCGTTGGCAACAGCACTTAAAAGACCCACATCAAAAACAAGGCGGACCTCTCCTTGCTCCTCATCCGCTGGGATCTCCAACCCCACTATACCTCCAGTCCTCTCAGAAACCTGCAATGAGAGGAATAAAGGTATAGAAATAGGTGTCCCAAGTACTTGTGGCCAATCTGCTAGCAGTACACCAACATCCGAGTGTGAGTATGGCACCAGGACAGGGTCACAAACACACGGATTGTGCCATACTCACACATCGTGACTATCCTATTATGCTGAGTGACTATCCTATTCCTCCTCAATCTTCATGATGATAGCTTATAAGAATATGTTTGATGTTTGAGGACCATCACCACTGCCTAAGGCCCAATTTTTCTGCCCCTGTTTAAAAAATGTAAATTTTTGATCAAATATTTCACAGCAGGGCTTGTTCCTGCACTCAGAAAGAGTATCTGTGAGGGTTTGCAGTGTTGTGGCACCACGACCACCGCTTAAGGCCCAATTATTCTGCCCCTGTTTAACAGGGGCGCGTAATTAAAATTTTTGATCAAATATTTCACAGCAGGGCCCATTCCTGCGCTAAACAAGAGTATCTGTGAGGCTTTACAGTGTTGTGCCACCACCACCACTACTGCCTAAGGCCCAATTTTTCTGCCCCTGTTTAACAGGGGCATGTAATTACAATTTTTGCTCTAATATTTCACAGCAGGGCCTGTTCCTGCGCTCAACAAGAGTATCTGTGAGGCTTTACATTATTGTGCCACCACAATGTCCCTAGTGTCTGAGAGCCAGTTAAATTAGCATAATTTTGAAATTATCATGGCTACCCCCTTGCTTTTGTTTTCCACATTTCCTCCGCTAGGTAGAAATTGAGAGTGTATGAACTTGGGACTGTTCAGAGCTGGAAAATTAGTTTCTTGAAGCATGACTATGTCTAGGTTCAGAGACTTAAAGCTATCAAAAACTTTCTTGCATTTGAGAGGTGAGTTTATGCCCTGAACATTGTAAGTGGCTACCCTTAGAATGTTCTGTGTGGAGTTAGCCATGAAGCCATGAAACCAGAAGTTGGGAGAGCAGATGAATCTACTGTCACTTACTTCAGAGTATTTTCCAGTAGAGGTGTGTGGAAAGAATTCTCTGTTGGGGTATTCAAAATCTATCATACTTTACAGGCCAGGTGAGGTGATTTTCTTTAGGAGACAAGATAATTAGGAAATGCAAGATAGGAAAGAGGATGGGAGCGAGAAAGAGGAAGAAAGACAGTAAGATAGGGGGGTTCTCCTTAGATATGTATCTGGTCCCAGGGGGGAGAAAAGATCCCTGGGAACAATCTTACAAGGAAAAAAATATCCAAACTAAATAGGTTAAGGGTAAGCCAATAAGTTGAACAAATAGGTCTACAGTGTGAACACCTTTAGCCAGTTACATAAGATGATCCTTTCTCCTAAGTAGTGGAGAGTGGACTGCAAAGATACCAGCTTCATGGAGCAAAATATAAACTTCCAACATATATGAAACTGATGTAGTAACTTAGGAGGAACAAAGGAGAGATGACTTCTGTCAATGGGTTTAACCGAGCCCAAATGGTGGATCCTAAAGTGGAGGTTGACATAACCGTATCCATTTCTTGGGGGTTTATTTTCAGGCTCAGTAGGAGTTTTTATCCTGTTGGGAAGCTAGAGAAGGCCTGATTTTGGGGAACTTCACTGCAAAAGGGAAAGACTATTAGTATTTTATGTCCTTCTGGGCTAGAGCAGATAGTAGCGGTTTCAGGGTCCGTCTGCGCTGGATGGTGATAGATCCATGAAAATCTGCAACGGGTGGCCCTGACATGTCACCTGGGTCAGTGTACGGGATTGCTTCATGACCACTTCCTTAACTGTGTAGAAGTGGGGTTTGGCTAAGAGGTCCCTGGGGGAGCCATCCTTCCTGGAGGGTCCCAGGGCTCTGTGGGCTCTGTCCAGCTCCAGACGGTGTTGCAGGGCATTCAGTATAAGGGTTTTTATTAGGTCTTAGGTTGCCGCCATGACATCTGTGATTGTCTCTGTTAGACCCCTTATCCTGAAATTGTAACTTCTTGATCTATTTTCTAGGCTCATGGAGGGTTTGGATAAGATCAGAGTTCTGGTTAGATACCACTGTGGTCTTATCCAGTTTGTTTTCAATTGCTTCCATCCTGGAGCCTAGATTTTGGAGGTCAAGCTGTAGATGCTGGGTGAGGCAGTTATCATGAGATGTCGCTATAGGAATACATATCTGTTATTGTTAATTTTCACCACTAGGTGGCCATGATTTGAGAGACTGGCTATTGCGAATGGCAGAATCGCGATACCGCCACCTGCGATTCGGAACACTGAGATGTGAACGGAGCCTAGGTGGCTGTAATAAATACTAGCAATGAGTACTATTATGTGGCTTTTGCTCTCTTCCATAAACAGCTTACTACTGGGAGTATTGTGAGATCAACCATTCTATGCATTAAGATAAAAAAACCTTCTGTGTGTAGCAGCCTCCCCAACATCCCCTAATTACTTACCTGAGCCCTATCTCTATCCAGCGATGTTCACGAGTCCCTCGGCCTTCCAGGACTCTCCCCCTGATTGGCTGAGACACAGCAGTGGTGACATTGGCTACCATGACTCTCAATCAAAATCAGTTAGCTAATCAGGAGAGAGAGGGGTCAGCCCAAATGGCAGCTTCGTGTCTGAATGGACACACAGAGTTGCAGCTCGGGTGCCCCATAGCAAGCTGCTTGATGTGGGGGCACTTGACAGGAGATAGGGGACAGGAGCAGCATTGCGGTTCCAGAGAAGAGGAGGATCCAGGCTGTCCTGTGCAAAACCAACTGCACAGAGGAGGTAAGTATAACATGTTTGTTATTTTATTTTAATTTTTTTAAGTGAAACTTTACAATCACTTTAATCACTCACCCCCCCCCCCCCCCCCAGTCCCACTGACCTGGAGCGCAGCAATCGCCCGCACTGACACAACGGGTCACATCCTCACCAGTCCAAGGCTTAGAAATCATCCACAGCTCTCCAAAACATGCCTCATCAGGAGGTACATTCAGGAGCATTCTAACTGGTCGGCACCGTAACATGGGTGGCACGACCAATCAGAACCCATGTAGCCCATCCTGCCACCCCAGGTGAAGAGTTGAGAAAACCATGGGGATTTCAAATCCCTGGAACGGTACAGTGGTGATGCGATTGTTCAGTGTGGGGGATTGACAAACTCCAAGTTAGTGGGATCGGGGGGTATGGTAAGAGGGTCCAATGTAAGTTCACCTTACAGATTTTCTGTAAAGGTGAACTTACACTTTAAGGTGAACAGTTTGATTGGCTCAAGATAGAGAGTACCTGTTTTGAGCATTGAGCACAGCAAGAGTGTTTTAAAAAGATCCCGTGTTTCTGACACTAAAAAAGTTTAATAAGAAGATCACTGTTTGGTGTTTGGTGTTTGTTTGGTTTGTCAATATATTTATACACAATGCGGGAATTTGGTCTTATGCCGCGTACACACGACTGGACTTTCCATCAGACTAGGTCCGACGGTCTTCACCGACGGACTTTTCAGGGGAGTTCCGGTGGACTTTCCTAACGAACGGACTTGGCCACACACAATCACACCAAAGTCCGACGGATTCGAACGTGATGACGTACAACCGGACTAGAATAAGGAAGTTCATAGCCAGTAGCCAATAGCTGCCCTAGCATCGGTTTTTCTTGTTGGACTAGCATACAGACGAATGGATTTTTCAAACATGTTTTAAATCTAAAGTCCATCTGATTTTTAGACAGCAAAGGTCCGATGAAGCCCACACACGATCAAATTCTCCGGCGGTTTCGTTCCGTCTGACCTTTGCTGTCGAAAAGTCCGGTCGTGTGTACACTGCATTTTTCTTGAATTGCACTTTATGTTTTTCTCACATTGTTTTTTCTTATTTGATTGTTGCATGGCACAATTGTTTGGTATGTTCTCTCTGTAATTGAAATTATTATTAATCTTTGCTATTTACACTTTATTTATTGAGAGAATTTTTGAATATTGCTGCACTTATTTAGTTTTTTATTATAATGCAGAAAAATCATAAACAGTACCTAGCCCAGGGTCTTTAAAATAATCTGAATACGTCGATGGTTTGGTGGAACAATACACATATGTCAATCTAGTTTTCGGCCTAAAACTAAACTCCCAAATCAAAACTTTATGTATGTTCCATAATTCCTGTTGGAATGAAGTGACCTTCAAAAACGCCTTAATCAGTTTCCATGGGCAAAAAATGTATCATTGTACTTGCAACTTTTATTACTTATAAGCAGTGTTGGTCATCCTACTTTAAAAAAGTAATTTGTTAAGTTACAAATGACCTCTCCCAAAAAGTAATTGCGTTAGTAACTCGGTTACTACATTGGAAAAGTTACTCAGCAAAGTTTTTTTCTTTTTTTAATATTCTATAGATGGGACTAGCGAAGGAAGTGAATGTCGCCGCCTCCATCAGCGAGATTGACACCTCGCGAGCCCCGTCGCCTGGTATGTATTTAAAGGGGATCCCCTACACCAAAAAAACGGCTCGGTGGTCCCCCCCAAGTCCATAGCAGACCCTTATCCGAGCACGCAGCTCGGCCGTTCAGGAAAGGGGGTGGGGACGAGCGAGCGGTTGGTTGTCGGGGTCTGCGGGCGGGGGGCTTATCAGAATCCGGGAGCCCCCTTTATTAAGGGGGCCCCCAGATTTCAGCCCCTACCCTATGTGAAGGAGTATGGGGTACGATGTACCCCTACCCATTCACCTGGGAAAAAAAGCGTTGATTAAAAAAAACACAACACAGGCCCCCCCTTCCCCAAAACACCCCCCCATGTTGAGGGCACGCAGCCTGGTACGGTTCAGGAAGGGGGGCGCTCGCTCGTCCCCACCCCCTTTCCTGACCGGCCGTCTGCGTGCTCGGATAAGGGTCTGCTATGGACTTTGTGGGGACCCCCACGCCGTTTTTTTGGCGTAGGGGTTCCCCTTTAAATCCATACCAGGCGACGGGGCTCGCGAGGTGTCAATCTCGCCGATGGAGGCGGTGACATTCACTTCCTTCACTAGTCCTGTCTACCCGGAGTCATGTTCAAAATGAACGGACTTTACTCCATGTGTGGGTAAGTCCATTCATTTTAAAAGTCCAGCAGATTAGCACACAGACAGGCGGATTGTCCGCCAGACTGCCGAGGCCAGCCGGCAATTTTGAGTCAAGACTTCTTTCTAAGTCCGTTGGACTTTTGGGAACAAAAAGCCCGCCGGAGCCAACACACGGACAAATTTTCTGGTGGACTCTGGTCCACCGGATAGTCCGATCGTGTGTATGTGGCATTAGAAGCAGAGGTGGTGGGGGACCTGGGATGGATCGATTGCACAGTGCACTGCAATTCGAATCGTCAGACAGTCACTTACTTGAATGCCTCCAGGAATGCCATTCCTCATGGGGAGAGAGAGAGACCCTCCCCTTTACTCGATTGGTGTCCCATGGTACCCTATGTGACTTTAGCAGCCATCCAGCCATCCTGAGTCAGGCAGAGTCTATTTAAGACACTGGCTCGTGGGTTTGGCACGCATTTTATGAGTGGCTCGAGTGGGGACAAATCATCCATCTGTCAGGGACGATGCTTAGTGTCTGGGAAATTGACCCCTGAAGGTAGTCCATGATTTTTAGAACATATAAAATAAAATATAATACAGATATAATCATAAAAGATTAATATATAATTTGTAATAATAATGAATTTAATGCAAATAAATCAATGGACATAATTAATACAATTCTTACAATAAATAGAAGCTTCTAATGAAAGGAAATTGTCAGAGACAGCCACTTACAAAAAAATACTCACCGAGTGAAATCCGCAAGTTATGCTCAATTCCAGCAATGGGATTGAATGGTGATCTGAAACAAGCTGTCTCACTCGGGGTTGAGGCAGGGAAATACCCACCCCCCAAAAAAGTCTGAGAAAGGGCCAGGGGAAACGACAGCCAAACGTTGGTGCATGTAATTGGTGGGGATCTGCCCAGGACCAGGAGTACTTCAGCTGGGATCGATTGGTGGTTCACTCCTCCACTTTATCTCACAAGGAAGGGATCACTCTGAGCAGTATTTGTTATCATATGGGTAATGGCAGACATATTTATGATTTTATTGTATATAAACACAATTTTTAGTGCATTTATTGCATACTTGCACCCTTGGCACCCTTGGTCCATGGCTATGGTTTCCCCTGGCCCTTTCTCTGACTTTTCGGGAGGGACGGGGGAAGTGGGTATAACCCTACCTCAACCTCGGTTGAGACAGTTTGTTCCAGACCAGCATTCAATCCCATTGCTGGAATTGAGCACAACTTGTGGGTTTCACTCTGTAAGTATTTTTTAGTAAGTGGCTGTCTCTGACAATTTCCTTTCATTAGAAGGTTCTATTTATTAATAGCTACCTTATTATTTTTTACTAAACATGTGCATCTTACCCCTGATGATTGTCAGAAAGCCAAAAAACGCATTGGGTCTTCAACTAAGGGTGCCTAGTTAAAGCTTGTTCAATCATGAATTCCATCAATATTACTCTTTCTTGTCTGTATCTGTATCATGTTATGTATTTTGATTTGTACATTTTTTGATTTATGTATCTTTTTGTAAGAATTGTATTAATTAAATTCATTGATTTATTTGCATTGAATGCATTATTTTTAAAAAATATATTTTAATCTTTTATGATTATATCTGTATTATATTTTATTTGATATGCTTTAAAAATCATGGACTACCCTCAGGGTTCAATGACATTTATTCATTTATACATATTATTACTACCCACAATGACATGCTTCATTTAAATTCCCATTTCTATTTCCTATACTTTTCAAACGAATTAGGGAAGGAATCATGCCATTGTTATATCATGATTTGACCGGAGCCGTCGGTAGTGGCAGAGACGATCGCATGCGCTCCCCTCACTGCCTGGATGCTGAGTGAGGGAAAGATGGCCCCTGCTCGGCTCCATAGCATTGGAGGGCAGAAGCAACATCAAACATCGCTTCCTCCCAATGCTCTTAAAGGGGATTTTTTTTTAATTAAATGACATTTCATTTATTTATTTTTTTTATTGCATTTTTGTGTAAATTTGAGATCTAAGTTCTTTTTAACCCCAGAGCTCACATTTAAGAGGACCTGTCATGCTTTTGTTCTATTATAAGGGATGTTTACAGTACATTCCTTGTAATAGGAATAAAAGTGACCCATTTTTTTATTTTTATTTTTTATAGGACATTGAGTAAAAATGAAAAATAAAATGTAAGGCCCGCTCTTTCCTACAACAGCGCCCGGCGGGAGGACGCCGCGGCCGTCTTCCCGGCCTCCACCCTCCTTAATCACGCTAACGGAGGCCCTCCTGGTGGGCTGCACGGCTCCCCTTGCCACCTGGTCGGCCCTAGTCACTAATGGGGGACCTCTGGAGGTCCGAGGGGCCCCCGGGACTGTCTGCCGCGGATGCGGCCTAGTGAGGCCTAGCAAGGCCCAGTGAAGCCTGCCAACTACCACACCTTTCTGCCCCAGCACCTGGCAGGGGGCCCACTCACTGGAATCTGGACACTACAGCTGCCATCCTCTCCCCCCACGCTCCAAGATCCCAAGACAGCTGAGGAAGAGGCGGTGATTGTGAGCTCCACGGTCCGCAGGTGAGGCACTGTCTTAGCCCAGGGGGCCCTTGCTTTCCCCAGACCTCGTCCCACTGTGTTCTGGACACTCTCCCCATCCCCACGGCTCCACGGCCCTCTCTCCGACCCGGCCTCCTCCTGGGTTCAGGCCCTTCACAGCCTGACTACCGCCCTAGTGGGTTAGAGCTCCAGCTAAGGCCCCTTCTCCAGGCTACACCTGGCTTGGCCTCCGCCATCTCCGCTCGGAATCTCCGTGGCCCCCCCCCTGGTCTGGGTAAATTGCTTGACCATCAAGGCAGACGGCTACGGTCAGTTCACGGGAGTCATCTATTCACCAGTCAGCTCTCCCTACACAGCCTCTTCAACAAGCCCCTAAAGAGACATACCCCCCTTCTCCTGAGACTTTCATAATTTCAGTTGTTGGAATCAGCGCAAACTAGCAGAACTCATGGGCGACTAACAACGCTGACACCATGTCTTAGTATGGCTTAATATACCGCTCCTTTCCTAAGGGACCCTGCACCGCTTCATAAGCTCTCACATACACAGGGTCATTATCAGCTGCCCCCCGGACCCCTCCGGATACTACATGGGCAAAGTTGGTTTTCAAAAGAATATATATCAAGGCTTTATCCCGCCATCGACCTCCCGTCCTGCACACGTCATGGAGCGATACCTACACAGATCGCAATCTCCAGCCTTACACACGCTGGCAGAACCACTAGAGGCCACCGACTCCCTGCCCTCCACACCTAGTTCTCTTCACAAAGGTGGCTCTACCCAGCAAACAAATCCTGCCGAAGCAATTACGGTAACGGTCCTGGACCTGAAACTACAGACACTCCTACAAGATTTGACACGCAATATAGCTACAGAGGTTGGAAAGCTTGCTCGGGAGCTTAGGGGTGAGATCGACCAGCTTGGAGAGCGTACTGCCACTTTGGAATCTAAATTTGATGAGAATGTGCAATACATGCACGTATTGGAGGACGAAAACGCATTTCTTAAACACACAGTCTCCCAAATACAACTACAACAAGAAGATTTGGAAAATAGAGAACGTCGCTCAAACGTGAGGATTCGTGGAGTCCCTGAAACAGTCAGTGATAAGGAGTTGCGGGTATACTTGCTTGATCTGTTTGTCACTCTGGCTCCGCACATACCAGATATCGATTGGCGTCTAGACAGAGCCCATAGATCTTTGGCCCCTAAACCTCCTCCTGGATCCAATCCAAGGGACATTATAGTCCGTTTCCACTATTATGACAGCAAGGAAGCTTTAACTGCAGCCACACGCAATAAAAATCGCATCGACTTCAAAGGCTCTAAGATCCAGATCTTCAGCGACCTTTCTCCCATCACCTTGGCCAAAAGGCGCAACCTCCGACCAATCACTGCACACCTCCAACTACACCAAATCCCCTACAGATGGGGTTTCCCTTTTCGGCTGTCAGCATCCAAAGATGGCACACAATACTCTATCAGAGAATTGCATGAATGTGAGGCCTTCATTCGCAATTTGGGCCTCCCACCTGTCCCGGAAGAGGACCTCCAACTCCCCCCGCCCGCTCTGGCCCCCAAACCTCTCCAAGCCCCTACGGCAATTTGGACCCCAGTTCGTCGGAGACATCAGAGAGGCTTCTCCACACCGCAACGCCCCAACGTGCCTAAACAACCTGCCTGAAGTTCCGGCGCCTGTCCGAATTGCACCTCCTTACCCTTGGTTTCCAGGAACCTATCGGGCCTCTTCAGGAACTCTTCGGGGAACATCCCCCTAACTTTAAATCTCTCCCATTTCTGTAGTGCTCAACGAGCCTCCTCCCCCCCCCCCCCCCGCGGGGCCCCTCCAGCTGGTATTGTACTCCCAGTCGATGGTGGTATGTCTGACCACTGTTCAAATGTTAAGAGTCCGAGGTTAATCATTCTTTGCGGGAGCGGTACATAGTTTACCACTCCAAATGTTTGTTATGTCCCTTTATAGGTCCAAGGTATTCTGCCTTGGCTCCCTGAAGATTTTATATCCTTCAGGCTTTCAAGATACATGTTTTATGTTTTTTGTTTTTTGTCTCTTCATTTTTGTCTCTCTATATTTTACTCAGGTTATTTTTTTCAATTTTTCAAAGTTTTTACCAGGTCCTTTTTTGACCTGTCCTGGTTTTTATATGTCGCTGCAGGTTGTAAACTTGACATACAATTTTATGTTACTAGGAAATGCTGATGTGTATATGCCTCTTCCAGACCTCCTTAGATCAGAGCACTCCAACCACATGTACCAGATTCCAATATCATCTGCTAATTATTCCATGAATGTATTATGGCTCTAAAAATATTTTCCTGTAATGTTAAGGGCTTGAATTCCTTAAGAAAACGCTGGCTAGCCCTGCGGGAATTCAAATCCTCAGGGGCTGATGTGATAATGGTTCAGGAGACGCACTTCCGCCCAGAGGGCTCATTTAAAT
The DNA here is from genome assembly GCF_037356315.1 of Lithobates pipiens. Lineage (NCBI taxonomy): Eukaryota > Metazoa > Chordata > Amphibia > Anura > Ranidae > Lithobates > Lithobates pipiens. The sequence goes on along the minus strand of NW_027507788.1, from coordinate 46,408,805 downwards.
TTGCCTCCAAGCTGTACCCTACTGTTTTTATGGCCTCCAGCCCATCTGGGAAGGCTGGAGTAGCCATTTTGATTAAACGTTCATGCCCTATACGGATCCTTGCTTCGATCCTAGATCCCCAAGGTCGGTTTATACTCCTGAACTGTTCTCATCTGAACACCTCCTTTACCTTAACTAACATTTATGCCCCTAATACGGGACAAATTGGCTTCCTCACTAGAGTATTGGATCGGCTGCGCTCCTTCTCTCAGCCTTTCGCAATCATAGGTGGGGATTTCAACATGTGTATGTCCCCTGGTAGGGATAGATTAGCACTCTCTCAACAAACCCCGTCCCTCCAAACTCTTAAACTGTCCACCTCCTTTCGCAAACTAATCCGCTCCCACAATCTCTTTGATGCATGGAGAGTGAAACATCCCACCCATCGCCAATACACCTTTTTCTCCCCCCCACATAAATTGTATTCCCGACTGGACCACTTTCTAATAACTGCACCCTTGCTACCCAATGTGGTATCTTCTGAAATAGAGCCTATCACGTGGTCTGATCACGCTCCCATCACTCTCAATGTGACGCTCCATAACGCATCACCTAAAACTTGCCACTGGAGACTGAATGAGTCTCTATTGCGACATGCTGAAACCAAAGATAGACTGCTCAAGAGACTGGAGGAGTTTTTCCATCTCAATGTAGGCTCCATTTCAGATATATCTACCGTGTGGGAGGCCCACAAGGCAGTTTTTAGGGGGGAGTGCATCTCAGCTGGCTCACGTCTGAAGCGGGACTCTGTTAGGCTGAGGGTGGAGCTTGTGACCCAGCTGCAGGTCGCGGAGGCGTGGTTACTCCGCTCCCCTACGGTGGATCGCTTGCGTGCAGTGACTACTATTCGCAACCACATTAAGGCTATAGACGCAAAAGACATTTCAAAATCAATGTTATGGTCTAAGCGAAAGTTCTATGAGTTTGCAGACAAACCACATAGGATGCTTGTCCACAAACTTAAGCCCCGGCCCTTTTTATCCATTCCTGATTGTATAATGCAATCAGACGGTACACCAACGCACTGCCCTCAGACCATGTCCGGAGTATTCAGAGAATATTATAACAAACTTTACAACTGCCTGAACACGGGCACACAGGATCAGTTCCCACAAGACAGGTTGGACTCCTTCCTATCATCTATTCACCTCCCAAAACTCTCACCAGAGCAACGCTCCTCCTTAAACCAACCTATCTCCAATGACGAACTAGTTGACGTAATTAAACATCTCCCCACACATAAGGCCCCAGGACCAGATGGCCTTCCATACTCCTATTATAAGACGTTCCTAGAATCCCTGTCCCCACACCTGCTGACCCTATTCTCCTCACTGCTCCAGGGCACAATACCACACCCCTCGTTCCTACATGCAGTCATAACCACTATCCCTAAACCAGATAAGGATCCTTCCCTCCCTGACAATTATCGTCCCATAGCCTTATTGAACTCTGATTACAAAATCTTTACCAAGATTCTAGCGAACAGGCTCTCTCTACTGCTGCCAGCGTTGATCCATAGAGATCAGGTGGGTTTCGTTCCCACAAGACATGCGGGGGACAATACCCGCCGCACAATTGACCTTATAGACCTGCTTACTAAAACTAAAAACCCCGCTTTGATACTCAGTTTAGATGCCCAAAAGGCATTTGACCGCCTTAGCTGGCCATTTATGTTTGCGATACTAAACCACTTTGGATTTTCAGGCCCCTTTATTCACGCCCTCCAAGCCCTATACTCGAAGCCCACCTCCCAGGTACAACTCTCCTCCCATCTGTCCCGTCCGTTTTCCCTTAGCAACGGTACGAGACAGGGTTGCCCTCTATCGCCATTGCTCTTTATCCTCAGTCTGGAACCCCTAGCTGCGGCTATACGGGAATGTTCAGATATTAAAGGAGTCTGCCTCCGCAACGCAGAATATAAAATATCCTTATTCGCGGACGATGTCCTCCTAACTCTCACCCACCCGCACACATCCCTACCACACCTTCACCACCTACTATCCACTTTTGGTAGCCTCTCGGGTTTCAAAATTAATGATACTAAAACCGAAGCATTACCTGTAAACATAACCCCGTCCCTCTTATCCTCGCTTCAAAGTAAGTATAATTACCACTGGTGTCCTCACTCACTTAAATACCTGGGGGTTCGCATTACTGCTTCCTATGATACTTTATATAAGGCCAATTTCCCCCCCCTGTTCTCAGAAATTAATCGTTTGCTGACATACTGGACATCTCTCCCCCTATCCCTGTTGGGCCGAATCAATGTCCTTAAAATGTCTATCCTCCCTAAGTTATTATATTTGTTTGAAACTCTAGCTGTGGCTATCCCTATGTCACAGTTGAAATCCCTTCAAAGGAGAAGCCTCCGTTTTGTTTGGAATAACGCTTCCCACAGGTTAGCGGGGACAGTGGTCCTGGCTCGGAGGAATAGGGGGGGGCTCGGAGGCCCAGATTTCATTAAATACTATTATGCCACACACCTGAGAGTTCTTACCTCCTGGACCTCCCGGAAGGCCCCAAATAGATGGTCAGAAATAGAAATGAGTGTTACAGCCCCGGTACATCCTTGCTATATGCTTTGGCCTTCTACTGCCCTTCATATGCCCCAATTACGGCGCATATGCCTAGCTCCCATGTTGTTCACGTTGAATATCTGGAAAAGGTGCAATGACCGCTTTTCCCTATCCTCACCGTGTCCACCGCTTTTAAATATCCTATTTAACCCAGACATCCCAGATAGCCTGTCCTATGATCGTATGCTACCATGGACCCAAGCGGGACTCTTTCAACTCCGACACTTTGTTAACCCGGCGACACGCCATTTATTGACTTTTCCCACCTTGCAAAAGCAACACCAGATCCCCCAAAGGCTTCTACATTCATACTTACAGATCAGACACTTTTTCTCTATCAGGTCCCCCTCTCTGACTCTGGACAAACCCACAGACTTTGAGAGCCTATGTGCTAAGGGTCCTTACGAACCCAGACTGATCTCTACTATTTACACGATATTACATGACGCCATACCTATGACGGTGAACACCCACCACTACATGAGGAAATGGTCTCAGATTCTACAACACGATATTTCCCTGGTGGACTGGGGGAACATATGGGAGCACACTTCCAGAATATCTCGATGTGTGACCCACAAGGAAACTGCTTACAAAGTTCTAATGCACTGGTATAGGACTCCAGATATTCTACATGCCCGTAACAGGTTAATTTCGAAACAATGCTGGAGATGTGGTGGGGAAGTCGGCTCTCACTACCATATTTTTTGGGACTGCCCCCTAGTCCACCAGTTCTGGCTCCAAGTCCAAAATCTGTTAGAAACACTGGCTGGCACTCCTATTCCCCTGACGCCCATGCATTATCTGCTAGGCCTCCCTTTCTCTGGTATTTCTAAGGCCTTGCGCAGATTGTTGTCCTTTATCTTATTGGCTGCTAAAAGGGTCATACCCAGGTTATGGTTGTCCACCTCTCCACCTACACTTCCGCAATTGATCACCACTGTAGCTGACATACGCAGAATGGAACACTTGACGGCCGTAGTGGAGGATAAGATGCAGAAATTTTCTAAAATTTGGTCAACATGGGATGAGTCTACATATGGTTCTGATGGGATTGCTCCTACTTAGATAAACCTGGATACATACATGTCCCCGAGAGAAGGTCTGAAATCTATTTTTTATTTTTATTTTTTTTCCTTAAAGCTCTCTTTGATGTTACATAGTCTGTTTACAGATTCTGTCTATAACCCCCTTAAAGATACGGTGGAAGATCACATCGCTATGCCTCTATATGTTTAGATTTTGTATGCCTTGTAATCAAAGTATACCTGCATTTTTGATACGTTAATATTCATATCTCATGTATATTTTCTTCTGTATGATGTTGAAAATTTAAAATAAACAATTACAAAAAAAAATAAAATGTAAGATAAATAAGAAATGTTTTTTTTTTTTAAACTGCCCGCCCCACGGAGCTCACGCGCAGAAGTGAACACATACGTAAGTCGCACCCGCATATGAAAACAGTGTTCAAACCACAAATGGGAGGTATTGCCATTAGAGCGAGAGCAAAAATTCTATCTGTAGACCTCCTCTGTAACTCAAAACTGGTGACCTGCAGAAATTTTTAAACGTCGCCAATGGAGATTTTTAAGTGCCAAAGTTTGTCGCCATTCCACGAGTGGGCGCAATTTTGAAGCATGATATGTTGGGTATCAACATTATCTTTGACATTATAGATAAAAATTGGGCTAACTTTACTGTCGTCTTATTTTTTTTATTTAAAAAAGTGTATTTTTTCCCAAAAAATTAAGCTTGTAAGACTGCTGCGCAAATACGGTGTCACATAAAGTATTGCAATGACCGCCATTTTATTCTCTAGGTTGTCTGAAAAAAATATATATATCATGTTTGGGGGCTCTAAGTAACCATTTAAACTTATGTTAACTTGTAAACAAGTGTCAAAAAGAGGGTTGGTCCTTTGCGTCGGTACATTGACGCTAAATAGGTGCTTTGACGCTAAATAGCTGCTACCATAACCCCAGTATTTTCGGGAATGGGGTGTGTTTCTGTTTAAGATAAAAGCTGTCTCTGCGGAGGATTTGCCACGAGATTTTTTCGTCGACAGGAGAGGTGTAATCAAAGCCTCTTCCGCCGTGTTTCGGTCATCTCCGCAGCTTACTGGGCCACCGGTAGCGGCGGAGACAATCGCGTCTTCTCCCGTGGATGCCTGACTGCCGACTGAAGGGAAGATAGTCGCTGGATTGGCTCCATAGCATGGAAGGGCGGAAGCGACGTCAAACATCAATTCCGCCAATAGCGCTTAAAGGAGATTTTTTTTTTTTTCAAGTGATACTTTTTTGTTGTTTATTGCATTTTAGTGTAAATAGGAGATCTGAGGTCCTGTCATGCATTTTTTCTATTACAAGGGATGTTTACATTCCTTATAATAGGAGTAAAAGTAACCCAATTATTTTTTTTAAAAGACAGTCTCAAAATAAAAAGTGCCCTGTCCTGATGAGCTGGCGTGTAGAAACGAACGCATATGCATATGCACATTCAAACCATAAATGTAAGGTATCACCGCGATTGATAGAGAGAGAGCAATAATTCTACATCTAGACCTCTTCCGTAACTCAAAACTGGTAACCTGTAGAAATTTTTAAACATCGCCTATGCAGATTTTTAAGGGTAAAAGTTTGTCGCCATTCCACAAGCGGGGGCGCAATTTTGAAGTGTGACATGTTGGATATAAATTTACCTGACATAAAAATCTTATTACAATATAAAAAAATTACTTTTGTCTTATTTTTTAATTAACCACTTGCTTACTGGGCACTTAAACCCCCCTCCTGCCCAGACCAATTTTCAGCTTTCAGTGCTGATGCACTTTGAATGACAATTGCGCGGCCATACAACACTGTACCCAAATGAAATTTTTATCATTTTTCTCCCACAAATAGAGCTTTCTTTTGGTGGTATTTAATTACAGCTGGGAGTTTTATTTTTTGCTAAACAAACAAAAAAAGGTGCAAAAAAAAATAAAAATCATGTTTCATAGTTTGTTATAAAATTTTGCAAACAGGTCATTTTTCTCCTTCATTTAAATGCGCTGATGAGGCGGCACTGGTGGGCACTGATAGGCTGCACTGGTGGGCACTGATAGGCATGGTTAAGGTGGCACTGATAGGCACAGATAAGGCAGCACTGATGGTCACAGATAAGGCGGCACTGATGGGCAAAGATGGGCACAGATAAGATGGCACGGATGGGTGGCACAGATAGGTGGCACAGATGGGTGGCACAGATGGGCATGGATGGGCACGGATAGGTACCACTGATAGATGGGCACTGATAGGTGGCACTGATAGGTGGCTCTGATAGGTGGCACTGATGGGCGGCACTGGTGGGCACTGATGGGCACTGGTAGATGACACTTATGGGCACGGATATGTGGCATATGAGGTGCAGCACTGTTGTTGAGGCAGATTGTGGGCACTGATAGGTGGCACTGTGGGCACTGATGGGTGGCACTATGGGCACTAATGGGTGGCACTATGGGCACTAAGGGGTGGTACTGATGGGTGGCACATTTACTATATATATGTTGCACTGGCAGGGGGCAGGTGGGCACTGATGGCCTGGCCGTGATCGGGACTGAAGTCCCTCTCACGGCCGCCGGTGATCGGCTTTTTTTTTTCTCCTCGCGCTGTCAGTGCGAGGAGGAAAATAGCCGATTACCGGCTCTGTTGTGATCACATGATCAGCTGTCATTGCCTGACAGCTGATCACGTGGTAAGCGGTCGGGATCGACCCCTTGCTTCGATCCGTGATCAGGCGAGTCTCATAGACTCGCTGAAAACAGAGCGCGCAGGCCGCTCGTGCACGGGACGACGTCAATAGACGTCGTCCCGGCTAAGGAGGTCCGCTCTGTAGCCATCATTCGGCTATACCGCGGATCCCTAGTGGTTAAATTAAATATTTTTTTACGAAAAAAGTGCGCTTGTAAGACCACTGCACAAATACGGTGTGACAGAAAGTATTGCAACAACCGTTTTATTCTCCAAGGTGCTAGAAAATATTTATATATAATGTTTGGGGGTTCTAAGTAATTTTCTAGCAAAAAAAAAAAACGATTTTAACTTGTAAACAACAATTGTAAAAAAAGAGGCTCGGTTCTTAAGTGGTTAAGTGCTTAAGGAATTTTGCAGCCATGCCCTTGTCTGCACTTGTTATATGTATAACCTAGAATACCAGCAGATATATCTAGCAGATGTACTCTATTTTATCTTCTGGCAGACTAAATGCTATAATAGGTGGTGACATAGCTATAAACTATGGAATGTTACAGCTGGTTCTACAGCAAGACTGTCATTATAAACTTCAGCATTGATTTTACACTTTCTCAAAAATGCTCCCTCTCCCTCACCCAGACTCATGCAACATATATTTCAGGTATTAGACATAAAAAAATTGTCTTTTGGCAAAGACATTATCAATTTAAGATAACGTAAAAATTGGCCTACCATTACAAGCTTGTCAGATGGTGTTTCATGCGGATCAGTAATCCATTCTCTAAATATGTACCTGATTTAATGAAGTGTAGCCCAGATTGAATGGAATGTATTCCCAGCTTTTTTTCCAAGAAACACTTTAATTTCTGCATGGAATGTTTGAAGCTAAACTGCAGTAAGATTAAAATAGACAAATGAATACATTTCTGTGATCATTATTACATTATAAATATGTTTAATTCAAGCAGTTCATTTGAATGCTACTCGGTAGCAGATTTTTGCAGTTCCTGTACAACAGAATTTAGACTGGGAGAGGGAGAAGCTTTTGAAATCAATCATAAGTTATAATGTGCTGGTATACAGGTGGGTAGAGTGAGCGCTAACTACTACACTGTATATTTCAGAGCAGGGGGGGGGGGGGAGATGAGGGGAAGGGGGGAGGAGGGGAAAAAGGGCAAATTAAAATAGCATATAAACAGTCACAAGAGGAATAATGACAAGAAAACAATTAATTTTGCTTATGAACGTCCATATCATGTAGTTAAAAAAACAGCAACTGTAGAAGGCAACCCCATTTGAAGACTAATGGCCCGTACACACGATCGGACTATCTGGAGGACTTGGTCCGGTGGACCAGAGTACGCCGGACAATCTGCCTGTGTGTGGGCTCCGGCGGACTTTTTTTTTGCCAAAAGTCTGGCAGACTTACAAAGAAGTTTTGACTCCAAATTGTCTGCCAGACTCGGCAGTCCAGCGGACAATCCGGCCGTCTGTGTGCTAGACGGCCAGACTTTTGAAATGAATGGACTTTCCCGCACACGGAGGAAAGTCCGTTCATTTTGAATGCGGCTCCAGGTAGACTAGCGAAGGAGGTCAATGTTGCCACCTCCATCTGCGAGATTGACACGCCACTGGCCCAGTCACCTGTTATGGACTTAAAGGGGAAGCCCTACTCTGAAAAAACAGCATGGGGTCCCCCTCAAAGTCCATATCAAACCCTTATCCGAGCACACAGCCCGGCCGGTCAGGAAAGAGCGTGGGGATGAGCGAGTGCCCCCCTCCTGAGCCGTACCAGGCCGCGTGCCCTCAACATGGGAGATGCTTTGGGGAAGGGGGGCCCTGCGGCCCCCCCACCCCAAAGCACCTTGTCCCCATGTTGATGAGGACAAGAGCCTAGTCCGACGGAAAAAAAAGGTTGTGTTTGGGCAGGTCTGCTCATTTGCGTTTTTGATGCCCCAGTTGAAGTCCTATTTTGGACAAAACGCGTAGGGGTGCTTCTTACGCTTCCTATATTGCTTTTTAACCATGTGATCACATATTTTTTTGATACCCATTTTATGTATTTGCCATTTTTCGAAATAAAAATGTCAATTGATACCCTTGATTCTACACCATTGGGAGCCTTTTTTTTTTTTTTTTTACATGCTACTCGCTCCTTATGCTTACTGATCGATTTGAGAAACACTTTTTGGATGCCCTGGCTGTTAATGTTTTGGTCCACCTATCCCCTTGGAGGCTTGTGGATGGTGAAGGATCTCACAGAGTCGGCCGCTCCAAGCGATTATCGCTACATGCTCGTATGATCTGGTGTCACTGACACACAGGTCCATCTTTTCCGGTAAGAGTATTTCATCATACCAGTTTATCCAGATCTTACCATTCATCTATGCACAGCTGTTTGCCGTTCTCCCCCATGCAGGATTGATCTTCCAGCTCCGAGAATCCATTATTCATTTTGATGAACTCTAGTGGACTTTTTTTCTATATTTCACTATATATATTCTATTTTATTTAGCGCTGTATTTGTCCCTTTTAGTTTTTAGGAATTTTCGGCACATTTGTATGTAGCTACTGTACGTAATTTTTCACCGCAATTTTAGCACAGTAATTATCACGTTTTTCCTTGTCACAAATATGTTCTAACCTTTAGGCTGGGTTCACATATGCTGTGGCTCACAGCAGGGTGTCCAGGCTTTCCCTGTTCACCAATTCAGGTGTGAATCAGGTGTGAATTTTTGCCTGAATTCGCACCTGAAACAAACCCAAAGACGTGCAAGACCCTTTCCAAATGCGGACCATGCCCCCTTGGAGCTGTGTGAACTGGCTCCATTGTGGGCCGGGCACACTCTCCTGTCATGCGAATTGGATGTGAGAAACCTGTATCCAATTCGCAATAATGTGAGTCGAGCCTTAAGACCATCTGAACCTCACTTTCATACTGTGGATCACTTTGTTTATTGCAATAATTTACTCATTGGGTTTCCCCCTTATTCCATAATTATGCTGTACTTTAAGTTATGTTGTACACTCTGGATTATTGTCTTAGTCATTTGGCTCTGTATGACTATGCTATTTGTTAAAAAAAGACCTTTGGAAAATATAAAAGAAAGCCTAAAAAAATAAAAATAATGCAACCATCACATCTAAGAATTGGTAATCTGCAATATAATGAATGTTTGCATTTGGATTTAATACCGTACTGGTTAAACAACACAAGTGGTCACTCATTAAAATTAGAAGAAAAGAGGTTTAACCTTAAACTACGCAGAGGGTTCTTTACTGTAAGAGCAGCAAGGATGTGCAATTCCCTTCCACAAGCGGTGGTGTGAGTGGGGGAGGCATCAATAGTATCAAAACCTATTACATAAGCACCTGAACAACCGCAACATACAGGGATATACAATGTAATACTCTCATATATTCACACACATAGGTTGGACTTGATGGACTTGTGTTGTTTTTCAACCTCACCTACTATGTAACTACAGTGCCTTGCAGAAGTATTCACCCCCCCGTTGGCATTTTACCTATTTTGTTACATTACAGCCTTTTTTCAACCTCCCCTACTATGTAACTACAGTGCCTTGCAGACGTATTCAGCCCCATTGGCATTTTATCTATTTTGTTACATTACAGCCTTTAGTTCAATGTTTTTTTTAATCTGAATTATATGTGATGGATCAGAACACAATAGTCTAAGTTGGTGAAGTAAAATTAGAGAAATATATGCATAAAACTATTTTTCAGAAATAAAAAACTGATAATTGGCATGTGCGTATGTAGTCAACACCTTTGTTATGAAGCCCATAAAAAGCTATGGTGCAACCAATTACCTTTAGAAGTCACATACTTAGAGAAATGATGTCCACCTCTAAGTCACATGATCTGTCATTACATATACACACCTTTTTGAAAGGCCCCAGAGGCTGCAACACCTAAGCAAGAGGCACCACTAACCAAACACTGCCATGAAGACCAAGGAACTTTCCAAACAAGTAAGGGACAATGTGAAGTGCAAGTCAGGGTTAGTTTATAAAAAAAAATATCCAGATCTTTGATGATCCCTAGGAGCATTATCAAATCTATCATAACCAAATGGAAAGAACATGGCACAACAGCAAACTTGCCAAGAGACGACCGTACACCAAAGCTAGTGGACCAGGCAAGGAGGGCATTAATTAGAGAGTCAGCACAGGGACCTAAGGTAACTCTGGAGGAGCTGCAGAGTTCCACAGCAGAGACTGGAGTATCTGTACATAGGACGACAATAAGCTGTACGCTCCATAGAGTTGGGCTTTATGGCAGAGTGGCCAGAAGAAAGCAAACAAAATGGCACATTTGAGTTTGCGAAAAGGCATGTGGGAGACTCCCAAAATGTATAGAGAGAGGTGCTCTGGTCTGATGAGACTAAAATTGAAATTTTTGGCCATTAAAGAAAATGCTATGTCTGACGCAAACCCAACACATCACATAACCCAAAAAAACACCATTCCCACAGTGAAACATGGTGGTGGCAGCATCATGCTGTGGGGATATTTTTCAGTGGTTGGGACTGGGAAACTGGTCAGAGTTGAGGGAAAGATGGATGGTGCTAAATACAGGGATATTCTTGAGCAAAACCTGTACCACTCTGTGTATGATTTGGGGCTAGGACAGATGTTCGCCTTCCAGCAGGACAATGACCCCAAACACACTGCTAAAGCAACACTTGAGTGGTTTAAGGGGAAACATGTAAATGTGTTGGAATGGCCTAGCCAAAGCACAGACCTCAATCCAATAGAAAATCTGTGGTTCGACTTAAAGATTGCTGTTCACAAGCGCAAAGCATCCAACTTGTAGGAGCTGGAGCAGTTTTGCAAGGAGGAATGGGCAAAAATCCCAGTGCTAAGATGTGGCAAGTCATAGAGACTTATCCAAAACAACTTGGAGCTGTGATAGCCGCAAAAAGGTAGCTCTACAAATTATTGAGTTTAAGGGGGTGAATAGCTATGCACATTGACCTTTTCTGTTATTTTGTCCTATTTGTTGTTTGCTCCACAATAATAATAATTAAAAAAAAATCTTCAAAGTTGTGGGCATGTTCTGTAAATTAAATGATGCAAATCTTCAAACAATCCATGTTAATTCCAGGTTGTGAGGCAAGAAAACATGATAAATGCCAAGGTGGGTGAATACTTTTGCAAGGCAATGTATGTAACTATGTAAGATCCTGCATATGCAATAATCAAATACTGCTGACCACTGTGTCCCAAGTAGCAGAACAGAGAGTCAAGTCCCCTAGGAATGCTCCCTGGAAAGCATGTGCAGCAGCGTGAAGTCATTGTCTAGTTGCCCAGTTTCACTTCTTTGTAAGTGCAGCATTTTGTGAAGTTTGTTGCTCCAGACTACGATGGCTATGCTGTCAGGGTCCATTAATTATTTCTCTCTTTGATTGTTCAGCTCTCAGGTTTGTCTGTTTGTGTTATATATGCATTTTCTAGTCATACCTTATGCCTAGTACACACATTCAGGAAAGACTACCTGTAATAGTAAATGTATGTACCTTACAAAGGTAAGGATTTTAAGAATAAGCACACTTGAGGATAAAGTGGACCTTCTACCAAACAGCAATGCATAGAGAAGATCACATTGTTCTGGCAAACTGATGCAGAATGTCTGGAATCACACCCAAGGCAAAATAAAGTCAGTTTGTAAGTTTTCCCAAGAACGCTGCAGGTGTGCACACTTCACTAAGGGTTGGCAGATTTCCAAAAAAAAAAAAAAAATTCATTCTCTGCTACTCTGGCATTTCTTCCTTTCTAAAAGGATAGTCAGGACTGGCCAGGAAGTCAATTCTATTTGAAGTAAAAAAGCAAGTAATCAAGGTACATCAATATTTTTTCATTGTATGGTTAAAAACAAGGATATTATAAAATCTAGGTATGTTTCAGCCCCATTTAATATTCAATTTACTAAACAATTACTAAACTATTGGATTTGTATTACTCCACAAGCCCCTCATTCTTCAGCTTTATGCATAAGAGAGAGAGGTTAATATTGTCTGAAATCTGGCCAGTGCATCCTTCCTAGATGATAATAATGAAAATTTTATATTTAGACCTTACATGATTCATGTCCTTAATGTTATCATGTGTAGGGTACGTATTTAGTAGACATGTGCATTCGTTTTCATCCGAATGCATTTTCACCTGAATTTCAGGTATTTTCGCTATTGTTTTAACAAACGATAATAAACGTGCAGAATCCGAAAACCGAAAGATCCGACATAAACAAATGCTCTATTTTCGTTTTTATTGCGACAACACTTCGATATAGATAGGAGATTCGACATGATGCTGACAATAGCGATCTGTGTCCATCGAACCAATGGTTGAATGTGCCTAACCTTAGCTCCATTAGTTCAAGAGTATTCTACAGAGAGAGAAAAGATTCGACATAGAGAGAAAAGATTCGACATTATAGAGACAATAGCAAAAAAAGCAAGCACAATGATTTCCACTCCACCAACTTTCTTTTGGGATGATGTTTTGATGTTGGTAATCTGTGCTCTTTTTTTTGTCCATACATAGTGCTGTCTATTCTTCCCGAATAATTCAATAATTTTTTTCATCAGTCAACAAATATTTTTATGCTAGCGTTGGGGTTTGTTATGGTGCTCTCTTTATTTGGAGAGCAGCGGTTTCCTCTGTGGTGTTCTGCCATAGACACCCTGCATTGTTCAAAGACTTACATATGTTACTCATAAACAGGGATGTTTGCCAGTTCCAGTGATGTCTTCAAGCCTTTAGATTTTACTTTACTAATCATTTACCTGATTAAGGATTCTGCACTGTGCCTTGGGAGTCATCTTGACGGGGAGTCCACTTCTAGAAGAGTACCTACAGAATTAAACAGTCTCCATTTATAGGCAGTTTGTCTAAGTGTCGACTGATGGATGCCTAAACACTTTAAAAATGCTTTGTATTCCTTTCCAGCCTCATGCAGATGAACTACACGTGATTGTATGCTTGGCCTTTTACAGCAATCTTAATCAATCAATTGTATCTTTATCAATCAAAGTAGCTCTAAACCACGCCTCCAAATTTAATTAATTGGGCTCCAGGTGCCTCTGATTTTGTTTTATTGAAGTAAATGTTTAATGGATGTGTTCAACCATAGACATGGGAAATTGGAATTGTTTGTGTGTTAGCATCTATAGTGGGGATCATGTGACTGTTAGTTGCTCTGTGATGACTCAGTCCTGCCAAAACCTGACTAACAAGACCTCCTGCCACCACCAGGAAATTTGTTCAGCAGTTCTCCTTTCAGCCCTTCAACTACTGACACCTGCAATGTAGCATGGCATGTTCTTACTCTCAGTAGTATACCACAAAGGTTCTGTTAATAGTTTCTGTCTCTTTGCAAACAAACTGATTGTTATGGTCAGCGTTCAGGCTTTGAGACTAGCAGCTGTAGCCATAGAGGGGCTTCCACTGACCAACTGGATGAACAAGCAGGTCACCCTGGCAGATGATGCAGGCTCACCCAAAGTCCTAAGGGTATAATAACTAACTGGCATTCACCCAAGCTCCTGATGTTGGAGATGGGTTTGCTGTGTGTTAGTATCAGAACTCACCCCCCCCCCCCTCCAGGAGGTGAGAAACCAGGGGCCCAGTAGCAGATATAGCAGATAGAGATCATGCAGAACCATAGTCAGTAAACAAGCCAAAGGTAACAAGTGGTTGCAGGTTGGGATAAAGCAGAAGTATAGTCGAGGAAAATGCCAAGGTTGGTTACGAGTAGTAGTGGAGATAAGGACAAATGTAGGTATACAAAGGAGCAAGATATTGGCCGGAAAGAGCACAATAATATGGCTAACAGGAAGTGCAAAGGCGTGGCTTTATTAGGAAGTTCATGGGAGGAACAAAGGGTTCAAGGTTCAAAGGGAACAAGACATAAGGCAAAGTTGTATAAATACACAGGCAGGAATCTCTCCAGCATCTCAGGTGGCTCAGCAAGAAGATACCCTGCCAAATATAGCAGAGGTCGCAGGTTTAGATCTGGATCCTGGCACATTATTAATCTCAATAACTCTGCATCTCTACTATTTTGTCTGGCCCTTTATATCTTCCCAGAGAAGTTTACTAGCAATCCCACATAGAGAGCTTTCCACAGCTGCAGTGATGTCCCCGAAGATTCAGCTATAGCATGTCAGTAAGTAAAACAGACCTGTCACCCTATTACTTTACTATATTATTGATTTGTAAATGTTACAAGGTTCGATTCAGGCAAATCTGAAATAGTAAGCACTAGCTTGTAGAACTTAAACTCCTTAGCACATTTGGATCAGTAAAATTCTAGCTGTTGAAACTGAAGTCTTTCTTAATAAAACTTCCTATGCCGTCAGCATTCATTTAATAATTTAATTTATGTTACCAATTACAATTGTATTTGATTTTACTCAGCGATCAGTTGGTATAGATTCCCAATACTTCAGTTCCTTGCATCTGCTATACCCATAGCTTGTTTACACATACACAGTACACATGAAGCAATCATTTTTTAATATATTTTTCTATATTTATACTGGATTTTAACATTCATTTATGCATTTACTTCCAAGCAAAAAAAGAAGGGAATCTACTCTCCATTAAAAACTTTGGGTATAATTATTGAAGCCGGTGGTGGCCTGTCCATTAGGAATGCAGGGGCACCGCCCCCCTAATCCATGTGCGGGGTGCTGGACGCATGGATTCCAATGTGTTTTTGTTTTTAGAAGCACATGATTAAAGCAAGAGGCTCTAATTGGCTTCAAAAAAGGGTGGGCTCGGAGCACAGACAACAGCAAATTAATATTCGCTATTGTCTTCATGATTTTCCTCCCGGCCAATCAGGAAGCGGGTGAGACCCAATTGGCTGAGAGGAGAAGTGATCATATTGGCCGCACTGAGGGAAGGAGGAGGGAGGAGGAAGCTGCCATGAAAGCCCAAGACGCAGAGGAGGAGGAGATGCGGGAAGGAACCAAAGCTACTCACGACCTAGATGGGGTAAGTGCGGGGCCAACCGACCAGGGGGGGTGTTGGTGTAAGTGCGTGACCGACTGACTGGGGGATGGGGTATTGGCAACGGGATGTCTTGTTTGCCAAAATATACAGCACTGGCCGCCACTGATTGAAGCATGTTTCACAAGCAGGTGGGCTAGCGTGTTCATGTAATGCCTCAATAAATATACACAAGTTTTTTTTTCCAATTATTTACTTATAAATATTTATCAATGCAAACGTATACAAAACAATAAGAATTCAAGATCTATGGAATCCATATATTTGATAATACAGTACATGTAAAGTGACAACAAAATCTATCCAGCAGTGGTCCAATTAACTTCTGCAGGCAAAACTTTTTTAAGTGCTCAACATAACCACAATGATCCACACAAAGCTACTGAGACTTTTGTATGTATTGCTTCTGCAAAAATGTTCTTTTTCTAAACAGAATTTGTGAAGGAGATAGGGAATAAATGGGTGTAGAACTCCAAACAAAGGGACAGAGGATAAGAAAACTAAGTAATAAAAGGGGTAGGGGGGGATTATTACCAAAAAGTAGATGTAAAAGAAAGAAAGGTGGTATCTGCACCCCTCCAGTCCAGGCCAGAAAGTCCACTGCAATCTATTTAAATAGTACACAAGGTTTTGAGGCCTCCAATAATTCTGAAAGCAGAAGAGTACAAACAAAAATGGCCACTGCCTCCACCTATAACTGGCCTTTACAGCAAGGAGGGCATGGAAGGGAGACGCATGTTAAACAAAACCAAAGAAAATTCCCAACTCAACTTACAGACCAGTCCGCAACCAACCAGATTATGCTGTCTAACAGTATGCATTAAAAACAGGGGTTTCGTGTGTACACATTTGCAAATACATGTGTAAGTTGTAGAGCAACTTCACGGCAGCCCAGTATTATCTACAGTCCTAACTCTAAATTTGAGAGCCTCTATAGTAGAAGTAAATTCATTATAATGGATAGGCAGAGGACAGGTAGACCCACCCTTTCTTAAAAGCACATGAGCACACTGGAAACCCAGCATATAGCACAATGGCAGCAAAGGTGTCCAAACAAATAGCCACTGCCCACACCTTTATCTGGCCTTTGCAGCAAGGAGCACATGGAAGGGTGATGTATGTCAAACAAAACCAAAGAAAATTCCCAGCTCAACTTAGCAACCAGCCTGCAACCAACCAAATTATCCTGTCTAACAGTTTGCGTTTAAAACAGGGGTTTATTTTGCACACATTTTCAACTACATGCGTAAGCTGCAGAGGCTCACTGCCCTCTGCCTATCCATTATAATGCATGTGCTTTTACTATGGTGGCTCTCAAATTTAAAGTTAGGACTGAAGATAATATTGGGGTGCCGTGAAGTAGCTCTGCAGCTCTGCAGCTTATGCCAGGATGCAGGCTGGTCGGTAAGTCAAGCTGGGATTTTTCTTTGGTTTTGTTTGAAAGCACAAGAGCCCTTTTCAGTTGCTATCAGATCCTCCAGCTCGTAAATATTGTTAATTTCAGCAGTCACATGACAGTGGAGGATGCTTTTAAAGGTCTAGGATACAGCTCCGTGCTGTGTTAATAATATGTGGCAATATGGAGCATTAATAAGATGAACTAGGAAAAGTATGGAGGTCTGAAAATTTCTAAGCAATATATTGTACCTCAGCTTCCTTTATTTTTTTGCTTGGAAGTAGACTTTATGACGCAGTCCAGCAACCGCTGGACACCTTTACATAATGTCAGAGGAGTAAAGGGGTAATATGCCTGTAGCAGAATTAGGTATTTTGCTGTGCACCCATTTATGTGTATTACTGTATATGTGCACAATTTTTGCTCATGCTTGATACACTTTTAGAACAAATATTTGTGGTGCAGATAGCTAACCAAAATAATACAAGAAGTGTAATGAATCGACAAATCAAAAATGTGCTTGGTTGTTAAATGAGATTTGTAAAACATTATAATGTTGATCTGTGAATTAATTCATATAAATGTTTATTATTGTTCAGACACTTTCCAAATCTTGCTCCACTTGAGGTGATGTGAAAGATGCTGATAGATACAGAGTAGACTTTATTGATCCACATTCTATTATCTATTTAAATGAATTGCTTTTGCAGCGCAGATATTAGTCTATTCTAGAAATAGAAGTTTTTATCAGAAGTCGGGTCATATTTTAAGGGAATGCAAGCATTAGAAGATCGTTTTGCTGAAGTTTCTTTTCACTGTTGGATTCATAAATATTTTACAGGTTTGCTTTCCTTTCACTTCCAATTAATTATTGAGTGGAATTTGTCTGCAGAGCTCAAACCATTTTATTCTCCCCTTGGAGCATCTGAAAATGACTCTGCTGCTTCAATTATTATCTGTTGATTTGACTTTACTAATCTGCCAAGTACAATCTCTGCATGAGAATCTAAGATGTGGGTATGGAGCTAATTGTGCTAAAGCTCAAGAAAGACAGGCAAAATGTCCTCCAGGTATGTACTGAAAATGTTTTATTCACATTAGTAAACAAAGTAGTGTTAAAAGGAAGAGTAGTTACTTAGTGTTTAGTGTTATGAATGGTAATTTTTATATTGAATGTATATAAGTACGGGTAAACCTATGATGGAGATAATGGAAATAAGCCTTTGTTCAGCATGATCAAATACATAGAAATGTACACAAAGGATATGTACACACTGCATACTTCAGTTTCTTTTATCCCAAGGTTTTCCAGTGTTTGTCGGGGAAGAACTGTACAAGCATTACAATATTTGGTGTTTTCAATTTGTGAAATTATCACTAGATTAAAGTAATGTTGATATGTAGTATCCTGTTTCAATTGCTGTTTTATTCAAACTGCTTGACGTCTGAAACTTATTCTAAATTAAGAATAAGCCCTTGTACACACGGTTGGAGAATCCGTCGGAATGTGTCCTATTGGACCGTGTTGTCGGATAATCCGACTGTGTGTGGTATGCATCGGACTGATTCCATCGGAATATCCGTCGGACCCAATTTTCCAACTTGTTGGACATATTTTCCGACAAACTGGTCTGATCGGACATACTCCGATCATGTGTAGAGAATTCCGATCGGACAAAGTGCCACGTATGCTCAGATCAAATTCCTACACCAAAGCTATTGGCTACTAGCCTGAACGTAGTCCCGTCGTAACGAAATTACGTCATCACGTTCTGAACGATCGGATTTTCCGACAACTTGGTCCGACCGTGTGTATGCAACAGTTTCGGGCACAATCCATCGGACAAAATCCGTCAGACAAAATCCAACAGATTTGGTTGGCAGAATGTCCGACCGTGTGTACAGGGGCTAAGGAGTTTTACTCATCTGGAGTTTTACTCATCTGTCAAACTCAATAGCAAGATGCAGAAGTGTCATATACTTTGAAAAAAAAAACTGTGGCAACATCAATGTGCATGGTGTACATTATGGGGTTGATTTACTAAAAGCAAATAGACTTTGCAAGAGAAGTTGTACTTTGCAAGTGAAGTTGCACTATCATTGGGAATTTCTGTTGTAATTCTTGGTGTTGGCAAATGCCCTCCATGGCAGGGCCTGGTTTTCCATGCCTTTTTGTTTGACAATAGTTTGCTTGCTAGTCCTACCTATAGCCAGAATTGAATAACAATATTCGACCCCCAAAGACTTTAATAGATTTTGCCACAAAGTTTGCAAACTTCTAGCAAGAGTCACAAAGCTATTCCATGAAACTGAACTAAACTGAAGCAAATCTGCCCATCCCTAACAGGAATTAAGGATACACTTGGCAGGGTAGATAATAGCATATGTGTTGGAAATTAAATGCAAATATAGGATTTGTTGATGTACTGAGACAGCTAGCTAAGGTCATATTTAGTGGAAAAAAAGTCCAGTTTTAGCTGCTTCTGATACATGTCCATACAAGTCTACCCTCTTTAACATTGCACAGGACATGGCTCTGCTACAGATGTCAGTAAGAGGAAATAAGGGTGGGAGGTGATGATAGTGCAGATTAGCTCAGGAGGGTTGGGGTGTAAGTTAGAAAGTTAGAGGACTTTCCTTGAAAAGTAAAGTTGTCCTTTTAATGTTAAATTTTAATTTAGTTAACTTTGCACTAAGGAACAAAAAATACAGTATATCAACCTGCTCATTATCCATGTTAGAATTTAAATGCTATATCTGTGGATGTGCTGCAGTTACTGTCTCTCCAGGTCTGATGTGCCGCCGTGACCCTAGCCTGTTTCTTGTTCTAATTTCTTTTACAATATTAAATGAGTTTTCAATAGATGGGATAAAACAGTATGCTTAAATGCAATAGCTGGCATTACAAATGTTTTGATTAACAATAACAATCAGAAAAGATATGGTAAATATTGAATTGAAATTCTTGATACTTCGTAACTAGGGATGAGTCAAACGTATGTGTATTTGGCTCAAGGTAAGCTCAGCAAATATTACTGAAATTTGGGTGCCAAATCCATTGGCGTCAATGAGAGACAAAAGTTAAAAATCTTTTTTGGACTCTTTCTAGCTAATAGACATTGACAAGGGATTGTCAAAGAAATAGCTTGGGG
This sequence comes from Lithobates pipiens, assembly GCF_037356315.1. Classification (NCBI taxonomy): domain Eukaryota; kingdom Metazoa; phylum Chordata; class Amphibia; order Anura; family Ranidae; genus Lithobates; species Lithobates pipiens. Next base: position 46,388,867 of record NW_027507788.1, on the reverse strand, counting down.
GGATAGGATCTACCCTGTGGATCATGTACCAAAGCAAACAAATGTTTTTTATTTAATTCCCTTTGGTGTGGGGAGCAATTTTAACAAAGCTAAAAGTGAAAAAGTTTTTTTTTTTTTAAATAACATGCCTGGCACAAGGCCTTAACATGCCTGCGAATTTGTGCATCTGAACGATGTTTAAAACCTACTATAGCAAAACTGATAATAAACAAAGCTTAAATTAATACTTTCTAAATTGCCAGCAAAAGTCAGCTTTGGCCACTTTCCTTCAATTCTCAAATTCCCTTTTTTATGCAAGACCCTTTTCCTAGATATAGTCTGTTACAAATGTTAATTCGGAATCCTAAACAAATATAAAAAATAGCATGGGATCCCCCCAAAAATCCACACCAAACATCAAAATATTTTGTGTAGCTTTTATGCATGTACCAATTTTACTTTTTATACACCGTACTTTGTGCTGTTATTCTTGTAGCCCTGATAAGAAAGGACCTTTAGAAGCACCAAAATGCTTTAGTATTCATCTAATGTGAACTTTCTGAACTTTATACACTGGTTCCTGGTGCTTTCCCCCTTGTACTCTGTGTTTTACCTACAAGATATGCTGACTTGTGGTCATCATATACTCTTTTTTTATTGCATTTGTAGAGCAGATATTTTGTTTTACTTTTTGAAAAATATGTTTTTATCAAAAGTGGAGTTATAGTTTAACCACTTAAGGACCGCCTCACGCCGATACACATCGGCAGAATGGCACGGCTGGGCACAATCACGTACCGGTACATGATTCTTTAAGTGCGCAGCCGTGGGTTGGGAGCGCAACGCCGGTGGCGCGCTCCCGACCCGGACCTGAGCTCCGTGACTGTGGCCGCGGGACCAGCGGACCCGATCGCCGCTGGTGTCCCGCGATCGGGTCACAGAGCTGAAGAATGAGGAGAGGTCTGTGTAAACAAAACTCTCCCTGTGCTTCCCTGTGTGGCTGTCACCGATCGTCTCTTCCCTTTTATAGGGAAGGATGATCAGTGACGTCACATGCCAGGCCACGCCCCCCTACAATAAAAAAAACACATAGCGTCATACATAACACTACACTGTCCCCTAGTGGTTAACTCCTTCACTGCCAGTGTCATTTACACAGGACTTAATGCATTTAAATAGCATTGATTTCTGTATAAATGACAATGGTCCCAAAAATGTGTCAAAAATGTCCGATGTGTCTGCCATAATGTCGCAGTCACAATAATAAAATCGCTGATCGCCGCCATTACTAGTAAAAAAAAAAAATGCTATAAAACTATCCGCTATTTTGTAAACGCTATAACTTTTGCGCAAACCAATCAATAATCGCTAATTGCGATTTTTTTTAACCAAAAATATGTAGAAGAATACGTATCAGCTTAAACTGAGGAAAAAAATGATAATATATATTTTTTGGGGATATTTATTATAGCAAAAAGTAAAAAATATTGCATTTTTTTCAAAATTGTCACTATTTTTGTTTATTGCGCAAAAAATTTAAAACGCAGAGGTGATCAAATACCACCAAAAGAAAGCTCCATTTGTGGGGGAAAAAGGACGCCAATTTTGTTTGGGAGCCGTGTTGCACGGCCGCGCAATTGTCAGTTAAAGCGACGTAGTGGCGAATCGCAAAAAGGGGCCTGGTCCTTTGGCTGCAAATTGGTCCGGGGCTTAAGTGGTTAAGGAAATGAAAGTGTTCTCTTCCTTAATTTTTTTTCTTTTTTTGCTTTATAAATATTTTAAAGGTCTTCTTTCCTTTTACTTCAAAATAATAATTTGAATATGTCTCAGCTTATTAAAGTGTTTCCAGGATGTGTTGCTTGAATATGATTCACACAGGTTATACTTGGCCTTAAAAAGATGATGTGTTTGAGCATTTTCTCGGGTCCCACTTCTCTTGGGAGACACCTAACCTTCCCCTGAATTGATTGCCCACATTTTCACTTGATTATACCCATTAATACTACTTGGCTGCCTGGTAAGCTCCACATTGTCCATGAGATTGCTGATGCTGTGAACCTTATAAAATAGGACAGAATTTTCTAACATTTATTGCTATTCCCTTGCCTATTATTTCCAGTATATTGTCAAACCAGTGTTTCTGCTTACTGAAGCTAGTCATCCAAGAGTTGAAATCGCCTTCAACAGTCTTCAAACACATGTTTGAATTTCTCTTTCTTGAAGAGGAGTTCCACCTGGGAAAAAAAAAATAAAAGTCAGCAGCTACAAATACTGTAGCTGCTGACTTTTAATATATGGACACTTACGTGTCCAGGGAATGTGCAATGTCTGCACCCCAGCCAATTTTCAGATCAATTTCCGGGTGCTGCCACTGCCATTCCTGGTAGGGGAAACCGGCAGTGAAGCCTTTCGGGTTCACAGCCGGTTCCCTATTGCACATGCACAAAGCTAACTAGTCCGGTGGTGAAGGAAGGAGGAGGGGGGCCAAACTTTCTCCCGGAGGTGGGGAAGGGTACCTGTCAAAAACAGGTACCTGTTACCCATTCCCCCCCAAAAGGTGGTAAATGTGGCACCAGATGGGGGGAGGATGCAGATAAGCGGAGGTTCCACTTTTGGGTGGAACTCTGCTTTAAATAATTTTTGTTTGGATATTTCAGTAAAATCATATTATTATTTGTATCATAAAATATATATGCATTGATACACTTATCATAGTTATGTGTATTAACACAAAGACAATTAGAAATTACTCTATTTTGGTGAATTGTGTTTGAACTTTATTACACACCTGCTAATTCTGTATGAAACTATTTATTCATTGACAGGTTTTTTCATCTCTGGAACAGACCTGAAAGCATCCGACCAATGTTTAAAATGTCCAGTGAATTTCTATAACCCCATGGTGGGAAGAGAGTCCTGCTTCCCTTGTGGATCTGAAGCAATACAACCTGCGGAAGGGCAGACCACCTGCATCTGTCTTGGTGAAGGAAGAATATTTCAGGTTAAAAAAAATCATATACACACTGGGGTTGATTTACTAAAACCAGAGAGTGCAAAATATGGTGCAGCTGTGCATGGTAGCCAATCAGCTTCCAACTTCAACTTGTTCCGTTAAACTTTGACACTAAAACCTGGAAGCTGATTGGTTCCTATGAAGAGCTGCACCAGATTGTGCACTCTACAGTTTTGGTAAATCAACTACAGTGTTTCAACTGGGTCTTATAGTCTTCATTCACATTACAGTTTGATGTGCAATCCTTGTACGGTCAACTTTAGAATTAACAATAGGAGAACCTACCAAAACTATCCATACAATTTTATCCATATAAATTGAGGATTTACGCTCACTTTCACTCTCAGTGGCACTGGTGATCAGGGCAATTAGAGGGTGAATATCCTTAACAGGGGCACAGACATCAATAAAAACATATCACTACTCTATCCAAATCTTAAAAGAAGTTTTGCCTTTAGGTAATCTTTAATAACCCAAAGACATCTAACATGTAGCAAAAGCTTTTCTCTTCTCACAAAAAAAGGTTGGACAAAAATGAGGTGAGATTTATTTCCTAATTTATTTTCAGTTGTGAAATAAGGATGGCTATAAAAGAAAAAAACATCTGTAGCTGCAAAACATCCTGTTTAATATAAACTCACCGGCCCCTTTATTACGTACACCTTGTTAGTACCGGGTTGGACCCCTTTTGCCTTTGGAACTTTCTTGATTCTTCTTGGTGGATTCAACAAGGTGTTGGAAACATTCCTCAGAGATTTTGGTCCATAGTGATATGTTAGCATCACGCAGCACTTCCCAAAGGTGTTCTATTGAGAGCTGGTGACTGTGGAGGCCATTGGAGTACAGTGACCTCATTGTCAAGTTCAAGAAACTAGTGGTGAGATGAGTTGAGATTTGTGACATGGTGCGTTATCCTGCTGGAAGTAGCCATCAGAAGATGGGTACACTGTAGTTGTAAAGGCATGGACATGGTCAGCAACAATGCTTAGATAGGCCGTAGCATTTAAAAAAATGCTTAATTGGTACTAAGGGGCCCCAAGTGTGGTAAGAATATATCCTCAACACCATTACACCACTACCATCAGCCTGAACCATTGAAGCAAGGCAGGTTGATTACACCAAATTCTGACCCAATCATCTGAATGTTGCAACTGAAATCGAGACTTATCAGACCAGGCAATGTTTTTCCAATCTTCTGTAGCACTAACCCCCGAAGGAGCTGCTGGTTATTTTTGGGCTTACCGTTACCTTTAGTTCTCCTTGTAACACATCTAGGGGATGTCCCGTGGTAGATGGCCCGGTAACTTGAGACTGACAATAGATCTGGTTGAATGGATGTTTACTTGCAAATGTCAACAGTCTTTTTAACTTGGGATCAGAGGGTTGGAAAGGAAAGTTCAGGTACTCTCAATGCCAAAGTCTATAAACATTAAGGAACTTGCTTACTTTGACTGCATCTAGAGAATAGCCATTCGCAGCTGGATGAGCACACAGATTGGACAGTCCCTCTCTCACAAGGCCTAGCAGCCAACAAGGTGCTTACTCAAAAGCAAAGTATTTTATCACTGTAGTTGTTGCAGAACACGTAGGAAACTAAGATGTAGAACACTTGCAGGATACCTGAATCTTTCAGCCCACTTGGCAATATCCCCCAAGACCAGATTCTCTCAGTTACTTCAGCCCTTCCAGGCTCTTGTTAAGAAAAACCAACCTTACGCATGGCATTCTTGGCACACTGGGTTTCTCCCGGACTGGAAGACAGCACCCATTCACCTCAGGATCCTTCCTTAGTTCCTCTGCCTTCGGCTAGCCAGCCCCGAGGCATTAAAGTCAGGTGGAACCGCACCTCAGGCCATAGCCTTCCTGGGGGCTGGTCAGGAGGACCAGGAGGACCATACAGTCATCTTCACCAAGTCTAGATACCTAAATGCATTGAGTTGCTGCCAAGTGATTGGATGATTAGCAATGTGTGTTACCAAGCAATTAAACAGGTATACCTAATAAAATGGTTGGTGAGTGTATGTTATGTTGTTTGTTGACTGGTCTGATTGACCAAGCCCTCTGCTTTGTGTGACTTTGAAGAGGAATTTCCTCTATGTATGTGTGCTGCCACACATGATGAGATACAACTAGCCTTATCTGAAAAAAATACATCAGTCATTACTTTGGATGTTGATATTCATCATTATTTTAAATTAACTTGTCCTGCTTCAGCCTAGTGATAGTCGGTGTCCCTGTAGTCCCGGATATCATCCTGCTGATGATGGAATCAACTGTGTGAGGATTGTGTATGATATATGTAGAGATGGAGCAACCCGCAACCACGAAGGAAAATGCTTGACCAGAAAAGAGTGGGATGACTATTGTTCAAATCAGGTAGTTTTTCTGAGTGCAAACATATCCTGCAGTCTTTTCCAGAGCATTTGCAAAATGTTATGTTTTGTATATATATATTTAGTTGAAGTCATACTCTTCTCAGCTGCAAACATCTGATTCTTCCATCTATGTTGTATTTGGTTATGGGCACAGCATACTTTATATCTTCACCATAAGCAGGCATGTACTGGCCATAGGGACTACAGGGAGTTTCCCGGTGGGCCGATGGCTCAGTGGGCCACTCTGATGTAAGGGGGCTGGTGATGGGACACTTTGATGTAAGGGGGCTGGTGATGGGACACTTTGATGTAAGGGGGCTGGTGATGGGACACTCTGATGTAAGGGGGCTGCTGATGGGACACTCTGATGTAAGGGGGTGCTGATGGGAAACTCTGATGTAAGGGGGTGCTGATGGGACACTCTGATGTAAGGGGGTGCTTATGGGACACTCTGATGTAAGGGGGTGCTTATGGGACACTCTGATGTAAGGGGGCTGGTGATGGGACACTCTGATGTAAGGGGGTGCTAATGGGACACTCTGATGTAAGGGGGCTGCTCATGGGACACTCTGATGTAAGGGGGTGCTGATGGGACACTCTGATGTAAGTGGCTGGTGATGGGACACTCAAAATGTAAGTGGGCCGTTCTGGATGAAGTCCAGGGCCGAATTTCTGTTTCGGAAACATCAATTACTCAGTTGTTCTAAATTTTTATCGATTTTGTCTGTTTTAAACAAAATATGGCAGAAATTAAAGCTTAAACCATTGAGCCATATCTCAGAGCATCCTACATAGTGCTAAACATGCATAAACAAATATACAGTAGGTATTTTTTGTTTCTGTTTTTATTTTTTTTGTTTTTTTTTATTATTTGTTTTTACCAGCAAAAGGATTTGTGATTTAATTCAACCAGTCCAGAATTCTGCACTACTGTGAGCCCTTGTACACATGGTCGGAGATTCCGACGGAATGTGCCCTATCGGACCATTTTGTCGGATATTTAGACTGTGTGTGGTCTCCATCGGACTGTTTCCGTTGGAATATCCAACGGAACAACTTTTCCAACTTGCCGGTAGCATTTTCTGACAAAATGCTCCGATCGGACATACTCCGATCATGTGTAGCCTACTCCAACGGACAAAGTGCCACGCATGCTCAGATCAAATTCCTAGACCAAAGCTATTGGCTACTAGCCTGAACATAGTCCCGTCTTAACGAAATAACGTCATCACGTTATGCACAATCGGATTTTCCGACAACTTTGTCCGACCGTGTGTATGCAACAGTTTCGGACAAAATCCGTCGGACAAAATCCGTCGGACAAAATCCAACGGATTTGGTTGTCAGAATGTCCGACTGTGTGTACAAGGGCTCAGATAGCAAAGTTGAGTTGGTCTCCTTACTTTTATTAACCACAGTAAAACAATACAACTTGGTCAGCATGTTCCCAGGCTGTGATTGGAAGATATGGAGAATAAGAACAAAATAAATAAAAGTCACCGGTAAAGTAATATTTCTCCTTTTGCCAGCATGTTACTTCTCTGTGTATATAACAGAACCTGGCTTATGCCCCATACACACGGTTGGACATTCCGACTGCAAAATCCGTCTGATTTTTTCAGACGGATTTTGGCCAAAACTTGTGTTGCATACACGGTCACACAATCAAATTCAAATCCCTGCCTGCCACTTTGTGCGTTGGAATTCTCTACACACGATCGGAAAAAGTCAGATCGGATTTTGTTGTCAGAAAATTTTAGATCCAGCTCTCAAACTTTTTCCGTCGGAGCTTTACTGTACCGAGGATCAAGTAATAGTCAGGTATTTAAATTATATTTGGTGATTTTTAAAAATACATAGCTGCTTTAAATAATGTTTTTATAGCTTCCTGGAGTTTACAAAGGATTAAATAAACGTATATACTCCTAATGCAGTTTATGTAATAATATGGGAAAAATTTCCAATTTCGTATGTGAACATAATTACAAGGCATTTGAGAGGTTGGTTATGTAATCGCTTATACTATATACAGGTACTAAAAAATAATACAAGGTCTGAGGAATTAAGGCATAGGAAGAAGCCTATTAAAAGATGTGATAAGTGTGCATTCTTTGTGAGCTGTTATCATCCTCAATTTATTGACTGGACATTTGGTTGTGCAGGTCTGCGCTAATTCTGAATATTATCAAGGATATGACAAGTTTTTAGGACTTTGTATTTGTCAGACAGAAGATCTCGATAGCATCTGTGACACTGATTGTAGAAGAAAGCAAAAGTATTTTCTTCAGATTATCTGCAAGGACAATTCTCCTCAGCTTATTTCTGTTGACTCCTCTGGAAATAAGGTATTTTTTATTTTTATTTTTTTATTATGGCAGAATATACTATTTTAATTATTTATTTCTCAAAGTATTACTAATTTTAAAATGAGACTTTCACATCTTATTTATTATGCATTAGTGTCCTCCTCCCCCAATGTGCTAGGGCCAATTGACAGCACATACCATTCAAAAGCACAGGAGGGTCAAATTGCATCAGAAAATTAATCAGGACTTGCTTGCTTGTTCTCAGTAGAATATGGTGAAAAGAGCACAATAAAATTATATACTATGGGTCAGACATAATTGTAGCTATTAGAAATAAACTTACAGCACATCTAAACTCAACAACAAAAATGTAATTATTGCAGATAAGGGAAGTAGATTGGGACTAGGGCCTCATCCAATAGAATACAGTAAAAAAGTTAGGTAGGTACCGGGGAAAGTCCCCCGTACCCTACAATGGCGGACTATAATGGCCACGATGTGGAGACATTAAAACATTCCAAAGTCTTTATTATACAAACATATACCTTTACAAGACATTTTTGTATAGGTATAAAAAAATTATGAATAGCTTTTTTCCCTTTTTTTATAAGTGATGAAATTCCTCTGTTCTCAGCTGCATAGGAGCTGGGGGGAAGAGCAACAGCAGAACACTGAACTTTCCAGTGAATGGCTATGCAGTGGTGGCACATCAGGAGCATTAGAGGAGAGTACACTGAGTCCTCAGCATAGCTAGAGATCTTACCCTGATATGCTCGCCTGCTTAGTGTGGTCAGTTTTTAATAGGAAAGCAAGGGGGCTAGCAGGAACACCAGAGATTTCACATAAAGGAAGCAATACAGAGAGAACAGGATACTTTTTCATACAAGTACATGGTACAGCAGGCACATATAAGGAACGTGAAGTTTTGGGTTAACAAATGCTTTAACTTAGAAAAGTTCCTATAAGACCTCTTTCACACTGGGGTGGCACCCAGTGTGAAAGCGGTCTTATAGGAACTTTTCTGGGTTAGCGGTAAATCGCCGCTAGCTTTAGCGGCGCTTTAGCGATGTTATAGCTCCTCGCTAACAGCTGTAGAAAAGGTTAAAAGCACCCATGTTAGATCTTCGTGTTGTGGAAAGGCTTGGCGGGAAGGGAGCTACATCAGTCTTAAAGTTGAATAAAACCATTAAAGATGTCTTCAACATTGCAAAAGCATCGGGATTTCGTGGCTGAGCCTATAGGAGAGAAGTCTGTTCAGTGCGTTGCTGGTATTGGCGAAGTGCTAGGACAGAGGCTCGATGAAAAAGGCTTTGATAAGGCTTATGTTTTCTTGGGTCAGTTCCTTGTGCTGAAGAAGGATGAAGAACTTTTTAAGGATTGGCTAAAAGATACATGTGGAGCAAATGCAAAACAAGGAAGAGATTGCTTTGGCTGCCTTAAAGAATGGTGTGATGCCTTCTTGTAAACCTGTTTGCCTTGGTGTCCTCTCTAACCCAGCTACTGAAGTCTATCATTCATTTATATGGGTGTTTTATATGGACATTTTGACAAATTGGATTGCTACTTCTCAAATTACATTCAGTTTGAAATGACTTGTTCACTTTTTGTCCTGCATCAGTAATTTGGCTCACGCACTTGTGATAGATGAATATTTTAACCAATATTAATATGCTATTGTAAATCATTTTATATATTATAATAATAATATTCTATTGCATACACACGGTTGGACAAAGTTGTCGGAAAATCCGATTGTACATAACGTGATGACGTTATTTTGTTATGACGGGACTACGTTCAGGCTAGTAGCCAATAGCTTTGGTCTAGGAATTTGATCTGAGCATGCGTGGCACTTTGTCCGTTGGAGTAGGCTACACATGATCGGAGTATGTCCGATCGGAGCATTTTGTCAGAAAATTTTACGGACAAGTTGGAAAAACTTGGTCCGTCGGATACTCCGACGGAAACAGTCCGATGGAGACCACACACTGTCGGATTATCTGACAAAACGGTCCAATAGGACACATTCCGTCGGAATCTCTGACCATGTGTACAAGGGCTAAAATGAATGAGGGACTGAGGATTATAGACTAGTGAGCAGTACAACGACCACAACTAACCTGCACTGGTCATTTCAAACAAACATAAGAGAGGTGGAAAAGGAGAGGTTTGGGAAATCACAGAGGATTAGAAGGCAGAAAAACGATGTAAGCAACAATTTCATGAAAAATTTAGAAATTACAGGGCCAGTAAATAATGGATTTGTATGCATTTTTCTTGGGCAATAAAAACATTGTTTAGTGTCACTTTTTTGTTAGTATTTTTCATACAGTAATATTTCTGTCACCCGGATCATCTACCCTCTTACATGTACATTTATGAAGAAAAGAATGCCAAGCAGAAGATCCAGTATCTTACTCAGGGGGTTGGAAACTACTGTAGAAAAAAATGTCAAAAGAAAATAGCTTCTAAAGAGTAAACAGTATTGGCCAAAAGAGAGTAAGTGACCCCAAAAGAACTTGAGATCTTTTAGGGCCATCTAAGCTCTTCTATCCAATAGGGTTTGAAGAAAATGGTCAAGTCCATGGTAATACCATCATAGACTTTTGACTACTTTATATGAGACCATACACAAGGTCAAGTCAAGAGAGCGGCTTTCTAGCAATGTAAAATCAAAATAAACTTTGGAAAAACCAATTACACGTAAGTAAAATTGAAGGCATGTTGAATGTTTAGCCAAGTAATATATTTGACCCGGCTGTGCATCTTTGCTGAAGACTCTAACCCAAGTCTTGTTAATATAAACCTTAATCACATCCTATTTTACTGAATGATCAGCCTTTAGGAGGATACAGAATTAATCCTAGCCTGAGAACTCTGTAGAATGAGTCAAGGGGCCTGTTTTTCTGACATGCCTTCCGAACTGGTCACCACGGGGGGGACCAAGAACTTGGCATTAAAGACAATATCTGAAACCAGGATTAGTTGTGTGGTATTTACATTCGGTCATATACAGAATATTTACATCTTCTACAAAACAATAAAAAGGAAAAGAAAATTACTGTAAGTCCAGGAAATTTCAGAATAGTGTTACTCTGCTGAAACAATTAGAATGAGATGTGGTGGAAGGAGGAAAGGGTCCAATGATAGTTACAGGGGGCTTGTAAGTAACAGTTAATGCATTTGCCCACAAGTATTTCATATGCTTACCTCCTTTGCTTAGATAATAATTACAAAAGTCAAGAGAAGCAGCAAATAAAGACCCCATGGGGGTTATTTACTAAAATTGCATGGTGCAAATCTGGTGCAGCTCTACATAGAAACCGGCTTCCAGGTTTAATTGTCAACTTGATAATAAAGGACCCTGTGAGCCACCAATAACGAGATACAAAAAAAAGTAAATAAATAGATGACAGAGAAGCCGCTAGCGTTAAACACGTCGCATAAATCGCGCAAGGATAAATAGATACAATATATATGCTGCACTACCTGTAATTAGTGTGATACACACTCTATCAGTGTAGAGAGCAAAAAGCATACATGACTATTATATAAAAATTCCTTAAATAATCAATAAATATGTACTGAATGACTAAAAAGGTGACAAGTGTTACTAATTAAATGGATAAAAAGTGTTATAAAAAATATTAAATACACAACTGAATCCAAAGTGCTCCTAAGCAAAGTGGCGCTGTAAATTACTTCTACAGTACACAATTTGATCCAAAGTGCTCCTGCAAAGTAATGTGCAAAAAAATAAAAATATGTGAATTAATCCTGAAAAAAGTGCCCGTGTGCATATGTGATCAACAATTATGTCAATGGTGATCCTGCCAGTAAAAGTCCATAATTCTCAAACTGAGAGAATTTGTTCACAAATCACAATGCTCATGCATATACAAGTGGTATCCAAATGTGTCATTAATGATCACAGTGTAGAAAATCCATATAAATCAAGCAATTCAAAAAGGTGGTTCTATCATGCTATGGTGTCACCTGGACCTGGACTCCTCAATGCGACTCTCTGTTGCGATGGTAAGATGAATAAGGCCAAGGGACAATGTGTGCAATACTGCAGATATGTGAAAAGGGATGTCAGTAATGGCTGTGCAGAATCAATGGCTTGCAGCAGCAGAATGAGCTGTCCCATGTGAGGTGAAAGAGTGAAATGAGGCTTTATTGTCAAAGCTTAATTGACCAATCTGAAGTTAGAAGCTGATTGGCTACTATGCAAAGCTGCACCAGATTCTGAGCGAACCAGTTTTAGTAAATCTCCAGTTTAAGTTGTTGAGTTTCTTAAGTAGAACTGATTGGTTAATAGAATGGTTTCCCTTCTTGCCTGAAGTTTAATTTTAAAGTATTATATATTTTAATAATGTCTTGTTTATTTAAGGTAATTATAAGAACAGACGATATAAGAACACTTATTTCCAATAACAAGCATGGGGAGATCTGTTCTTCACAGCCAAGCAATCCTAACTCAGTGTATATAGTCAAGACCACAGGTATGTTTTCCTACTTTCCTTACCACCAATAATACCATCATTGATTCTGATTTTTGTTTCTGATGGTGACAGCAAAATGCAATGTTTGTACAGATTGTTAATTGAGTGGTAAAGGGCTGAAATTTGTAGAGAGGCTTTGTTTTATTAAAGTGATATCTGAAGTTAAACTCCTATGCATGTGTTACAGTACAATGCCTTCTACTAACTTAACTAATATCTTGAGGATGATCAATAACACCTGGAGAAGCTTAACCAATTAAAGTTACTTTCACACTGGGGCTGGTGGGCATCGGTGGTAAAGCGCCGCTATTTTTAGTGCTTAAAATAATGAACTCAAATGTAATAAATGGATTTATGATTTGCTGTTTATCCTGCACATAGAATCATAAATGGAACAATTTCTTCCTCCAAAACAACAACTGACTGCTTTCTGTTAAATTCAGCATTTGTTATAAAAACTTAAAGCAGAGTTCCACGCAAAAGTGGAACTTCCGCTTATCCGTCTCCTCCCCCTCCCCCCTCCTCCCTCCGGTGCCACATGAGGCACCTTTCAGGGGTGGGGGGGGGAACGGGTACTCAATCTTGACAGGTACTGTTCCCACTTCCACTGCCGTGGCCCCGTCTCTCGGAAGTTCGGTCCCCACCTCCTTCCTCCACCGTCAGACCAATTACCAGGAATAGTGGCTGCTGCACCCGTCAGCCAATCCGAAGATCGGCTGGGGTGCCAAAATCGCGGGCTCCCTGGACAGGTAAGTGTCCATAAATTAAAAGTCAGCACCTGCAGTATTTGTACCTGCTGACAAAATTTTTTGTGGTGGGGGTGGTCCCATTCATACCTGAGCTCAACATCCAAAATCCCATGGTTTTCAATTGTGCCTGTTGTTCACTCCTGACCATCGTGGCACTTGAAGCTTATATAAAAATGTATGTAGCACCCTGTTGTTTAGGTAGGGTTGCTAACAAACTTAGTTTCCAGGTAGTAATTGTTCTGGACAATTGTTAGTAGATCCACTGATTCCTCTCTAATTCTGGAATTGCTGCACCTTTTTGCTTCTGTCACTAGTTCAGTGGCGGCCCGTCCAAGGCAGTCACAAAAAAAATGGGCCCTTTAAACATAATAATAAAGGTTCTTTAAGTGCACTGTGTTTGAGCTACGGACACAGTGCACCATGGGAAGCGCGACATCTGTGCAATCCCATGATTGCAGACGAGAGGCTTTATTTGCCCTGTTTAGCTATGCCTTGTGGCGCAATCCATTTCGCCGTATTGCTCCCATCCATAGTGTTGTTATGGATGCCTGGTTTTTGACTGGCACTGGCCCAGGACATGGGCGGTGCTTTCCCTCAGAGTTACGGTGTCATTTCCGGTTTATCTGTGCCAATGATAAACTAGAAGTGACATCAGTGGAATGCAGGGCCCGAGTGGAGCTTTTTTTTTCCTAGAATCGGCCGCCCACATTGGTAAGTTTCTCCTTTAAGTCCTCTCCTTTCTCTATAGATTTCCTTTTCCCACCATCACAAAATTCTGATCCACAAAAGCGTTCTGAACTGTATACTCTGCTGTGATTCTGGACTGTATACTCTGCTGTGATTTCTGGGGCTGTATACTCTGCTGTGAATCTGGGCTGTATACTCTGTCCTGTGATTCTGGGGCTATATACTCTGTCCTGTGATGCTGAGCTGTATACTCCTGACACTATGGGTGGAAGCAAGTGGAATACAGGGGACAAAGTGGGTGAATGCTATAAGGGGTGAGGCTTATAAGTGGGAAGGGCAAAAAAGGAGGGGAGGGTCTGGAGCCCCTCATCCTAAAACTTCACCAGTCACCACTGCACTAGGTGGCACTGTGGCTGGTGACAAGGGCTCCAAAAGGTCAGATTATAAATGGATGAGTCAATTGTCAGGGTTTTCTTTAGTCCCTTGGACTGCTGGGAGAGCCTATTTAATGATGGAGTCAGGTGATCTGGGTTCTATGCCACCTGGATGGCTGTCTGGGTGGACGTGTGTTATGTTGCCCCGGGCTGCTAGGCTGGATGTCTGAGGCCTATCCCAGGACACCTGGCTGCTAGACTGCCTGAGGCCTATCCAGGAGCAGGAGAAGTAGCGTAGGGTTGGGACTGCAAGATTGGAGTCCAACCGAGTTGCAAAGGTTAAGCCGGATGGGGAACCAGTTGTCACCAGAGGTAAAAGGGAAGCAGTGACCACTAAGGAAGCATCCACCTTGTTACCAGAGACCACTGTGAGTAAGCTCAAGCAAGTACCAGAGCAGTCTTCTCACCAGCCGGGGACGGTGAAGAAGTGGGAAAGCTTCAGTGAATGCCAAGCTAGGGACCCAGCAGGTTAGCGGGGGGTGATACTTGAGGAGTATACAGCGGGATAGCTGTGGAAGAGCTCAGAATATTCAGTGATGATTGGATCTGGAAGTCTAGTGAGAGACTGGGAGCTCAGTGAGTGAAGATCTACAGTGGAATACTGTGAGATAAGAGAAGCACTATTCTGTGTTACCAATAGTTGTGTGCAGATACCTTTAGTGAATGGTACAAATTCAGTTGCCATAGGTGACAGCGGTCCTATCTATACAGATGTGGCATCTGCCTGGAGGCCCTTCCCTCTATAACTGTCTACCTATAGAGTTTCAGAGTCTGTCAATTATCATTGCATCTACTCAAGGGTGTCCTGGCCCTAACCCGCTCCCCCACAGTTCTTGTTAAGAAACAATAAATCTCTTGTTCGGATTCAAAAAGTGACAGGCGCCCATCATTTCATCTTGCATTACACCCACCTGTTATCCTACTCTACAAGGAAGAATGTCAGCTCTCCCTAACTCTTGAGGTCACCATTAGGCTTCTGGAGGCCCGGGACCTTACTACATGTATACAAGCTTCTCTTCAGCTACAAGCTTCAAGCTTTATTGGCCATGTTAAATGTCAATGGAAACAACTGAAAAAAAGCATGAAAAGAGAGTTAGATATTCAGTATATAACCCATAAAATAAATGAATTATGCCCTTTATACTGTTAAGTAGGGATGAGCTTCGTGTTCGAGTCGAACATACGTTCGACTCGAACATTGGCTGTTCGTCCGTTCGGCGAAGTCCGAACATTTTGGTCCGTTCGCATCAAATTCGTGTGGCGCTCACGGCCCACAATGCACTGCGATGGCGCAGTGCATTGCTGGCTCATGATTGGCCAAGCATGCACTGTGACCCCGCATGCCTGGCCAATCGCAGCGCCAGCAGCGAGGAGAGCCATGATTGACCACAGGCAGGATGCCTGTGGCCAATCATAGCTCAGGCTGTGTAGTGCACGCCCCACACTACATAAGGCCGCCAGCGCGGCGGCCTTGTGTAGTGTGTTGGCGTCTGAAGCAGTGGGTGTTCTGTGTACCTTCAACACAGTACACACCGATCGTTTCCGGCCGATTTTCGATCTTGCTGTTGTGTAGTGGTTATTGTCTGCGTGCCCTGACCGCAGTATACACCGCTATATTCACCTCACCTATATAGCTAGTGATCTATCTTTTATAATAGAGCTTGCAGTCAGTAGTGTTAGGAGATAGTGTGTGCTGTCTGCGTGCTCTGTACCCAGTACATACCGCTATATCCACCTACATGGTTGTTCTCTATTTGAGCCCACTTGCCATCTGCAGGAGTTATTGGAAGTTATGTGTGCTTCCAGCACAGCACAGTATACATCTGTATATACCCCTTTATCTCTGGTGTTCTATAATAAAGTCATCTGCAGGAGTTAGTGGGTGTTCTGTGTACCTTCAACACAGTACACACCCATCGTTTTCGGACGATTTTTGATCTTGCTGTTGTGTAGTGGTTGTTGTCTGCGTGCCCTGACCGCAGTATACACCGCTATATTCACCTCACCTATATAGCTAGTGATCTATCTTTTATAATACAGCTTGCAGTCAGTAGTGTTAGGAGATAGTGCGTGCTGTCTGCGTGCTCTGTACCCAGTACATACCGCTATATCCACCTACATAGCTCTTCTCTATTTGAGACCACTTGCCATCTGCAGGAGTTATTGGAAGTTGTGTGTGCCTCCAGCACAGCACAGTATAAATCTGTATATACCCCTTTATTTCTGGTGTTCTATAATAAAGGCATCTGCAGGAGTTAGTGGGTGTTGTGTGCCTCTAGCACAATATACACTACCCAACTGCTTTTTTACCCAACTCCCTTCAGGCCATTACCATGTCTGGAAGGCCAGCAAGGAGAGGCAGACAGGCGCGAGCCGATAAAAGAGGGCAAGCAGGCTCTGTGTCTAGAGACAACAGTGCTGGTCGTGGACGCGGTGCATTGTCATCAGCACGTGGCCATGGGACACGCTTGTCCTTCTTTTCGGCAGCTGGACATGTTGAACCGCAACATGCCAACGACTTGGTAGAGTGGATGACAAAGCCCTCTTCATCCTCCTCATCCTCTCTCACCCAGTCTCAGGGTACTAGCAAAGCAGCTGCCAACGCATCGCCTTCCCTCCTCTCAATGTCATCATCAGTGACTCCTTCCCTAGACCCACCACGTCCTCCTGAGGAGTCTCCTGAACTCTTTGAGCACAGTGTTGGGTACATGCTCCAGGAGGATGCCCAGTGTTTTGTGGGCTCTGATGATGACACTCAGCTAGAGGAAGGAAGTAGCGTGAGCGCAGAGAGAGGGGATGCTCAAGAAGGACAGCAATCTGGCAGTCTTGTTCCACAAGCTGCAGCATACTGCCAGATTTGCTACAGCGATGAAGAGGGAGGGGATGATGAGGGCACTGACTCCACGTGGGTGCCTGGAAGGAGAGAGGAGGAGGAGGAGGAGGAGGCACATGTCCAACGAGGCAGGATGCCCTCCGGGGGCCAGCTTAGGGGCAGCACACTGACTGAATCACACCGCAGAGCTCCGCCTGTGCAGAGCGCTGCCTCTGCGCGTTATTCTAAAATTTTTGGTGTGGGCCTTTTTTGAGACGAGTGCATCAGATCGCACCGCTGCTATTTGCAACATATGTCTCAAGCGTATCTCACGTGGCCAAAACATCAGCCGCTTGGGCACCACATGCTTGACCAGACATATGTTGACCTGCCATGCAGCTCGTTGGCAAGCGTACCTCAAAGACCCACACCAAAGAACAAAGCGGACCTCTCCTTGCTCCTCATCAGCTGGCATCTCCAACCCCACTAGACCTTCAGTCCTCTCTGAAACCTGCTCTGAGAGGAATGAAGGTGTAGAATTAGGTGTGTCACAGCCAAGTGCTTCCGGGAACTCTGCTAGCGGTACACCCACGTCCGATTATAGCAGGCAAATGTCCCTGCCCCAGCTGCTGGACCGGCGAAAGAAGTTCACTCCCAGCCATCCACGTGCCCAGCGGTTGAATGCTAGCTTGGCTAAATTGCTAGCACTTCAACTGCTGCCTTTTCAGTTAGTAGACTCGGCCCCCTTCCGTGAGTTTGTACAATGTGCGGTTCCTCAGTGGCAGGTCCCCAAATGCCACTTTTTCTCACGGAAGGCGATTCCGGCTCTCTACCGGCATGTGGAAGGCAATGTCCTTGCCTCGCTGGACAGGGCGGTCAGCGGTAAGGTGCATATTACCGCTGACTCATGGTCCAGCAGGCATGGACAGGGACGTTACCTGTCTTTCACGGCCCATTGGGTCACTCTTCTGGCAGCTGGGAAGGATGCAGGACAAGGTGCAGTAGTGTTGGAGGTTGTTCCGCCACCACGCCTCCAAAATGCTACTATTGGTTGTGACACACCTCTCTCCTCCACCCCCTCCTCTTCTTCTTCCTCCATGGCCTCTTCCAGTGCTCTGTCCTCAGAACCAGCGGTGCTCCGTAGGCGTTCCAGGGGCTACGCAAGTACGCAGGCAAAACGATGCCATGCCGTGCTTGCGCTGGTTTGTTTGGGGGACAAGAGCCACACTGGGGCGGATGTTTTGTCAGCTCTGCAGGGGCAGGCCGAGAGGTGGTTGACGCCACGCCAGCTTAAGCCAGGAATGGTGGTTTGCGACAATGGCACCAACCTCCTCTCCGCCCTCCGACAGGGACAACTGACCCATGTGCCCTGTGTAGCTCACGTCCTTAACCTGGTGGTGCAGCGGTTCTTGGGCAGGTACCCCGGCTTACAGGATGTCCTGAAGCAGGCCAGGAAAGTCTGTGTGCATTTCCGCCGATCATTTAATGCCTGTGCTCGGCTGGCTGAGCTCCAAAAGGAGTTGAACCTGCCCAAGAACCGCCTTATATGTGACATGCCCACCAGATGGAACTCAACATTGGCCATGCTGCAGCGGCTGCACACGAAGAAGAGGGCCATCAATGAGTACCTGTGCGACTACGGCACCAGGACAGGGTCAGGGGAGCATGTTTTTTTCTCACCACGCCAGTGGGGCATGATCAGGGATGCATGCACTGTCCTGTCACCGTTTGAGGAGGCCACAAGGATGGTGAGCAGTGACAGTGCATGCATCAGTGACACTGTACCTCTTGTCCACCTCTTGGAGCATACGCTGCGTGGAATAATGGACAGGGCACTTGAGGCAGAACAGAGGCAGGAAGAGGAGGACTTCCTTGCCTCTCAAGGCTCCCTTTATCCAGACAGTGTTCCTGCTGTGCCACCCATCACACAGGATGAGGAGGAGGAAGAGGAGGAGGATGATTGTGTCAGCATGGAGGTGGAGGCTGGCACTAAGCATCAGCATCAGCATCAGCAGCAGCAGCAGCAGCAGCAGTCTTGTAGGGATGATTTACAGTCCCAAGAAACACGTGGACTTGTACGTGGCTGGGAGGAGGTAGCTGCGGATCATGTTGTCCTTAGTGACCCAGAGGACTCCGGACCAAATGCCTCAGCTAACCTACGCTGCATGGCCTCCCTGATCCTGCAAAGCCTGCGGAAGGATCCTCGTATTCTTCGGATCAAGGAGAGGGACCATTACTGGCTGGCCACTCTCCTTGATCCACGGTACAAGGGTAAGGTTGCCGACCTTATCTTGCCATCGCAGAGGGAGCAGAGGATGAGACATCTCCGGGAGGCCTTGCAGAAAGGTCTGTGCAACGCGTTCCCAGAGACTGGGAGGTTACAAACTCCTGGTCCTGGACAACGTGTTGCTGAGGCATCGGTCAGAAGGAGCGGTGGAGAAGGTGGCCGTCTGACTGATGCTTTCAGACAATTTTTTAGTCCTCAGCCCCAAGGTATGATCGGTTCCAGCACCCATCGCCAGCGTCTGATTTACATGGTGCAGGAATACCTAGGGGCAAGGTCAGACTTGGACACCTTTCCCACCGAAAATCCTCTGGCTTACTGGGTCTTGAGGATGGATCACTGGCCAGAGCTTGCACAGTATGCAATTGAGCTACTGGCCTGTCCTGCATCCAGCGTTCTTTCGGAATGCACCTTCAGTGCTGCTGGTGGCTTTGTTACCGATCACAGGGTGCGCCTGTCCACCGAATCAGTTGATCGACTGACCTTCATCAAGATGAATCAGTCTTTGATCACCCACAGCTACCAAGCACCTGAAGCTGATGTAACAGAATATTTTTTTTTGAAATATCACATCCCTTCAAGACTGCCTATGCTGATGCTGAGTGAGTGTCCTGTTATGTTGATTGTCTATCCTCTTCCTCCTCCGCTGATATGTTGGAAGAACATTTCTGGTTCTGGTTGATGCCATCAGCCCAATTTTTCTGCCCCTGTTTAACAGGGGCGTTTAAGTACAATTTTTGATGCAATGCTTTGCAGCAGGGCTAATTCCTGCAATAAAACTAGAGTATATGGAAGAGGTTGCAGTGTGGTGGCACCAGCAGCAGTGCCTAAGGCCAAATTTTTCTGCCCCTGTTTAACAGGGACATGTAATTACAATTCTTGATATAATATTTCACAGGAGGGCCCCTTCCTGTGCCCACCCAGAGTAACGGTGAGGACTTATAGTGTTGTGGCGCCAGCACCACAACCACCAAAGGTCAATTTGTCTACCACTGTTCAACAATGGCATGTAATTACAATTCTTGATATAATCGTTCACAGCAGGGCGCTCCAGCGCCCACCAAGAGTCACTTTGAGGGCTTACAATGTTGTGGCAAAACCAACACCTTGTTCCGCCATTTCTGCAGAGCATATAGGGCAGGCCCCTACTTTCAAACATCCAATTTAGAAAACATCTCCTACTTGCAAACGGAAGGAGACAACAGCAAGTGAGATGAAAAAAGATAAACGACAAAACAAATTATACAGGGGTGATAACCCTTCCCTATGTTTTCCAAAAAGCTTAAAAATTGTTTTTTTGACTGGAGCTACACTTTAAAAATGTACCAGTTGAAAATTACAAACAGATTCAACTTAACACAACAGTATATAGGGCCTGGGGGCCACACGCATTTCCTTTTTTTAATATGGGTACAGGGTTCCCCTTAATATGTGTACAAGACCCAAATAGGCTGGTAATGGGTAGGGAGGGCTACCCATGACATTTTTCTCAATGATTTTCAACCATATTGCAGGAACCAGATATAAGATTAAAACCGCAAGCAATTTTAAATGGTGTTATTTCCGTTTAATGTCATTTTGTGCAGGGACTGTTCTAAACACAGGAAACACATGGCACTTCACAGGCATACTACAGACACCCCCCAGGCACCATATTTAAAGGAATATTTCACTTTTTTTTCACTTTAATCGTCATTAAAATCAGTGCTCCCGCCAAAACGGCCATTTTTAAAAACATTTTAGGCATTGACCCATGTCCCCTGGGGCAGGAGCCAGGTCCCCAAATCCTTTTTAGGACAGTATCTTGCATATTAGCCGTTAAAATTAGCACTTTTCATTTCGAACGTTCGAGTCCCATAGACTTCAATGGGGTTCTAAAGTTTATTCGAATTTGGGGTCCGTTCGAAAGTTCTGGTGCGAACCGAACCGGGGGGGGTGTTCGGCTCATCCCTACTGTTAAGTATTAATTAATTATGTTTAACATCATATGGCAATACACATTTGTCATCAAATGAAGTCCAGTGTTCTTTTCTGGTTAACATTTTGGAAATTATGCAATCTGCCACACATTAGATCACATGAACAAAAAAAAATTCTAGAGAAAAAATTTAAATTCTCAAAGCCTCACCCTAGACAATCAGCACTGCAAATGGCAGGCGCACACAATAGCCTTAATGAAAATGGGTCTGCAAATGAGTGTCAGGCAATAATGGTAAATACAATTAGTTCCAAAATATAAATCTACATTAGTTTCAAGGCTTTTCCAAATCAATAGTCATTAATGCTAGGTGATCAACTTTATATGTATAAAATAGTGTGCTGATTTTAATGCATACACTACAGTATTTATCTATTAACCCATAATCCAGTCTGACATCAATAAATTATGTGCAAATATCATGCAGAAGTAACTAGCAAATTGCTTTTTGAATTCTGATCTCACAACTTAATTATGTCCTGTTGGCTTCAAAATGTAACCAGACGGTCTTGTTCTCAAAAATCATAATCAGAATAGTTAGGGAAGTCAAACAGTCAGGCAATCGTTATGGAGTCCTTATGGTGGGAGAGCATCACAGTGAAGGTTTTTAGAAAACATACACTATAAAATAA
The DNA here is from genome assembly GCF_037356315.1 of Lithobates pipiens. Classification (NCBI taxonomy): domain Eukaryota; kingdom Metazoa; phylum Chordata; class Amphibia; order Anura; family Ranidae; genus Lithobates; species Lithobates pipiens. The sequence goes on along the minus strand of NW_027507788.1, from coordinate 46,367,113 downwards.
ATACACAATCGAACAGAAATTTTATTTAACCAAAGACAAGAACGTAGCTCTATCTTTAAAAAGGCACATATGAGTTTTATTGTAAATGTCTATAATAAATACTATAAATAAACAATACCAAAAATGTAAATAAGGCTCTGGGGTTATTTTACCAATACTGGAGAGTGTAAAATCTGATTCAGCTTAGTAACCAATCAGTTTCCAGATTTTTTTTCTTTAATACATGGACCGATTGTCAGGCGGCATTGGCTGGTTATAGAAACCGGCTGATGTTTGGTCCATGTGTATTGCAGCCGGTCAGACAGAAGCCAGCCAATGGCTGAGAGCACTGACGGAAGTGTTATGGCTCGTCCTGAGCTGTCAGTATGTTTTCGTTTAGCCCTGCTGGGTTGAACAAAAAAAAACCTAGCCGTTTGTACCAGGTATAAATTGAACATGCTAAAGTTAGACGCTGATTGGCTACCATGCACAGATGTACAGATTTTGCACTCTCCGGTTTTAGTAAATCAACCCCATTGTGTACAGAATAAAAGATATCAAACAATGCCTTTAGGTGAAATAGCCCCATACACACTATTAGGCTTCCTGCAGATTTTTAAAGAACAAAAGAACAGCGCCCTCTAAGTGCAGTAACCAAACAAATTTAATAAAAGTAATAGGGTTAAAAAACACTCACAAAAGTGAAATACAGTAGAGCATGTATTATCATTCGCTCTGACATCTGGGTGAAAAGGAAGAAAGGTCCGATCAGGATGTAAATGTGGTGGTTCCCCGGTGCTGTCCTATGTCCAGTAACAGAACTGGTTTACACTGCCTTCTGGGTGGCTGAGACTGCAATCAGAGACGTGTATTGGTCACAGGGACGGAAGTCACTTCCGGGTCGGGTCAGCGGGAGGTGCATCGCGTTCTCTTCCTCAGGCTTTCGATGGCAGCCATATTTGGTAGGGCTAAATATACCTCCACGATCACATGATTCATTACTATGGCAACATTATACATAGAGGAAAGCGGAAGTGGAAAAGAGTAGAGAACGGGATACTCTAACTGTATGCAATGCAAGATGACAACTTAATGATCGGTGTCAGTATAGAAGGAATTGGATGGGGGGAGAAATTAAAAAATGCAGCAAATGAAGTGAACAATGAATGGTGGAATTTTATATGATTATGGAATGTAACACGCTGGCTGCTGGTGACCATAGTGTGAATATGAAATTGGTAAATGGAGTAATCGTATAAAAATACTTAAAATTATATAAATACAAAAATGTAAAAAAAAGAATATATAATAACTACTGGGAAAAAAAGTGGAAATGAATTTTACACACATTAGTTATTTTTAAAAATTATATTTTTTCAAAGCTTTTATAGTGGTAAGAATATACTATGATATGTCCATCCCACAAATTATGCCGAATAAGGTACCATAAACATGGGTGAACAATCTTGCAAAGGAGGCTAAATGTGAAATGGAATAATATATGTGACTGTACGTAAAAATATGTAGTATGAATAAAGAAAATTGGGGGATTATGGTGATAGATATAATATTAATGTTGATGAATATTTGTAATACTGCACTGGCAATAAACGCACATATGTGCGTATGTCAAGCGGTTCACGAACACTGACGTGTGCATGCCCACGTGCATCTGGTGATAAAAACTTGTTTAATGTGCAATAGGCCCATGTATCAGTCAAAGGGAATCATTAATGGTGATTATGATGAAATATGGGATAGCTAAAAGATACTAGACAATATGTGTGGGTTCATAATTATAGCAAGGTATTAATTTCTATGGTTTCATTTAGACCTCCAGTGATAAACCGTCCACAGAATAGATCCAATAATTCTCTCTTTCACAGAGTCTTTTATATCATTCAGCAGGGGGCACGGATTTTGGAATGGACTCCAATATCCAAACCCGTAGTCCTTCAGACGATTGGTCATGGAATTCTAGGAAGTGTCTCGGGACACTATGATTGTAATCTCCTTGTTCAATCAGATTTCGGTGCTCTCCAAAACGTTTACGCAAAGTTCTGATCATACAGGAGGCCACATGGGCAGGTGAAGCAGTAGATTACATATTCCGGAGAGCATGTATAGAAATCGGATATTAGGTACTGTTTGCCTTTGTGGAAGAAATCCTTTTGTCTATGTGTAGCATGAGCACATGTTAAAGGCATAAAGGTTTCTTGCACTGTTACATGCCTTTGATGTTAAAAAAAAAAAGTGAGGGATAGCAGGAGGATTTTATCTTGCTTGGTGCTATTATTGCCTTGATGTTTTTGGCGTGTCTATAAGTAATCAAAGGGCAGATGCTCACTGTAATTTTGAGATGGGGTCTTCTTTTAAGATTGGCCAATGTCTTTGGAAAATCTTTTCGGTCTTCTTGAACTTATTGTGAAACTGCGTGACAAACCGGATGGATTGGGGATTGTCTGTGGTTTTGACTTCTTTATCGACATTGACATCTCTATGGAGGTACTGCTGGAATGCTTCTTCTTTTTAATTTCTCCCCCCATCCAATTCCTTCTATACTTATTACTTACACCAATCATTAAGTTGTCATCTTGCATTGCATACAGTTAGAGTATCCTGTTCTCTATTCTTTTCCACTTCTGCTTTCCTCTATGTACTATAATGTTGACATAGTAATGAATCTTGTGATTATGGGGGTATATTTAGCCCTACCAAATATGTCATTTAGCCCTACCATCAAAGCCTGAGGAAGGGACACGCATGTCCTGAACGCGATGCTACTCTCGCTGACCCGACCCGGAAGTGACGTTCGTCCCTGTGACCAATACACGCTGCTGATTGCAGTCTCTACCACCCAGAAGGCAGTGTAAACCAGCTCTGTTACCAGACAAAGGGCAGCACCACGGAGCCACAGCAGTTACATCCTGATCGGACCTTTCTCCCTTTTAACCCGGATGTTGGAGTGGATGATAATACATGCTGTACTGTATTTCACTTTTGTGAGTGGTTTTTAACCCTATTACTTTTATTACATTTGTTTGGTTACCGCATTTAGAGGGAGCTGTTCTCATGTTCTTTATCCATTTCAGAGTTTTTGTGCATTCTCAACTCGAAACTGGCAGCCCTCCATGGACAGTTTTTCTATTGCTTTTATTAATTGACTTTTGTTCCTCACATGGACTACTATCAATAGATTATTTATATATATTTTTACACCCCCTTGTCCCCCCCTTTTCCCCCTCCCCCTTCCCTTGAGTAGATTTTCTGTTGTATTCTGAGTGCGCCATATATCTCATTGTTTTTCTGCAGATTTTTGTCTTTCAGATTTACCAAAAGCATGTAGTGCAAGGGCCTGCCTGATTGCAAACAAATTGAAACTCTTATTCCGCGTACACACGATCGGAATTTCCGACAACAAATGTTCGATGTGAGCTTGTTGTAATTACGACCGTGTGTATGCTCCATCAGACATTTTCCGCCAACAAAAATTTGAGAGCTGGATCTCAAATTTTCTGACAAAAAATCTGTTGTCGTAAATTCCGAGTGTGTGTTGACATTTCCAATGCACAAAATTAAATGCATGCTCTTAATCAATTACGAGATGGAAGCGCTTGGTCTGGTAAAACTAGCTTTCATAATGGAGACATTCGTCACGCTGCAAAGTTTTTCATCTTTTAATGCAGCAACATTTTCTTCTTCTTTATAATTCTAGTATAATGAAGTTGTTTTTGCTGCTGATATTCACACAGTTCTGACAAACTGATTTCTTTATTATTTCTCGTGATCTCCTGAATAGGCTTGTGCAATTTGTTTCGTAACATATCGAAATTCGGCCGAATTTTGCATCTTTCGGACATTCGGATGTATCCGAATGTCCGAATAAAAAAATAATGAATAACAACGAATACTAAAGAATTATAACGAATGAATTCGAATGAATTCAACATGATTCGGTAATTATTTAAAGATCTAATGAAACAAAAGGTCAGCTCAAAGTAAATCTTATAGTCCAATCAGCTAATAAATTTTGTGCCGGAGGATGAATTACTGGCAAAGTGCATTCCTGGGAACTCAGTTAGAAGGGTGTTGTATTGTATTTGAGCCGAGGAGAAGAGACGTTGACTGGTGAAGTTGGCAAAGCCTTTGTACCCCAGGGCACACATCAACTATTTGACAGGCAAAATTGGGAGCCTGAGGAGGCCATTTAATAGGGAGTGTAATCTGGTCCAGGACTCAGAGATCAGGAACAGCAGCAGAAGACATATATGTCCTGAGGCTGTGATCATACAACAGCCTGTGTCTTTTGTCAGACCAAACCGAATGTCAGAGGAGAAATCGCAATCAACCTTGCCAGCATGCATGGTGGAACGGCGCACACACGTTTGTGGCGGAATGGCGCTTATGTGCACACACGTTCAAGGCACTTGCAGAATGGCACTAGCGCACGCATAATGTGACTTCCTTGCTGCCTATAAAATCTGCCTCCTCTCTCAAACAAATCGCTGGCTTGTCTTCAGCTTCCTGTGAACGTGTTCCTGTTTCTTGTTTACTGATTGCCTGTTGTGACCCGGATTGACCCTGACCTGCCTTAATCTTCTCTTTGACCTGACCTCTGGCTTGCTTTACGGACTCTGCTTATTCCTCTGGTGTTTGGCCTTCAGCTTGTGATCCGGATTACCATCAGTCTCCTGTGCCTAGACCCTCAGCCAGTTCTTGAACTAGCCTCCAGTCCACAGTATCTTGGCTCCCAGCCTATCCACGAACTTCCGCCTGGTGCTAGATCCACTGCCTGTTCTAGACACTACTTTTCTTCAGTCTCTGTTTGGGCTCATGCTTACCTGCTCCTGCATGGCTGCCAAGCCCTATGCTGACTTTCACGCAAGCCCTGCCCTGCCTGCTGGTAGCTTGTGCCTCTTTGTGCCGTTCACCCTCTGTACCATCTCCAGGAGGGTGGAGTGCGCTTAGTCGCAAGAGTGAACCGCTCTCTGCCTCTCGGCCTTGGTGAGTACCCCCGTCTGAAAGTTCAAACCAGCCATGTCAGAGGCAGATGGAGTGTGTTCTCCTCTTGAGGTCCTGTGCCAGCAGGTTACAGGTCTCACAGGAGCTGTCCAGAAACTACAGGAAGGCTACATCCAAATTGATTGCAGCCTCCAGCAACTCTCCAGGGCATCAGTGCCAGCAGCTGCAGCACTTACACCCACCAGTGGGGCCTGCTCCTGCCACTCTCAGTCAAATCCTACCATGGTGATGTCCCTTCCTGAACCCAGGGTCCCCACATCTGACCATTTTTATGGCAACCGCAAGAAATTCAGGGCATTCAAGAATGCCTGTTCTTTGTACTTGGCTCTTCAACCTAGAACTTTTTCTTCTGAAATTGTAAAGGTTGGATTCATAATCTCCTTACTGGCCTATGAACCGCAGGCCTGGGCCCATGGCTTAATGGAGCAGAGAAGTCCTTTACTAAACTCTGTGGATACCTTTTTTGAATCCATGGTTCAATTATATAATGACCCACAGTGCACCGCCACACCCAAAGCCATTCTTCATACCTGGTCCCAAGGGAGAAGGCCGGTAGACTATACAGTTGAATTTCGCAAGTGGTCAGCTGACACTGGTTGGAACGAACCTGCTCTTAAATATCAGTACCACCAGGGTCTTTCGGATGCCCTTAAAGACAAGCTGGCTCAGGTTGAGACCCCTGCTACCTTGGAGGACTTAATTCAAACCACCACTAAGCTGGACAGATGCATGTGGGAGTGACAATCCGAATGCTTCCAGGCTTCCTGACCCAGTTGGATGCTCCCAAAGCCTTCCCCCATCCATCCATCATTTCCAACTCCTTCAGTCATCCCCTCTCAAGAAGCAGCTTGGACTAGTCCATTCTCCTCTCACCTCTGAAGAGAGGCAATCTATGCCTATACTATAGGGGAACAGGACATTACCTCCGCAACTGCCCCATGAGGCCCAGTAAGTCTTGTTCATGGTTTGTTATGAACTATCAACTCACAGGTTTTCCTAAGACCTATGTCACTCTTCGTCTCCCTACAGTTAGCGGAAAAGGAAATCTGCCGACCAACCATAATTGACTCCGGGGCCTGTAGTTGTTTTCTGGATGCTGCATTAGCTCAAAGACTACACATTCCACTCCTGCCTCAAAAACAAAGTCTTCAGATCCATTTGGCTGATGTGTCCCTTCCTTGTTCCAGACCTGTTACACAAGAAACAGGACCCATTCTTACCATCACGGACTCTGGCTACTAGGAGTTCCTATGCTTCGACATCATCTGTTCCCATATGTTTCCCATCATCTTGGGGCTCCCTTGGCTGCAGGCACATGACCCTCAAATCAATTGGAGTAAGAAAGAGATCTCCTTCTCCTCCATATATTGTTCCCAGCACTGCCTAGTTCCAGTTCCAGCCCCTTGCTTGACTGTAGCACCGGTACCTGATAACCTTCAGCACGTTCCTCCAGTTTACCTTCAGTTCAAAGACATCTTTGACAAAAAAGATCTGACTGCTTACCTTCTCACTGGTCTTATGATTGCCCCGTCAATCTGTTGCCCGGCTCTGAGATTCCTTATGGCCGCATATTTCCCCTGTCCGAAACTGAATTGAAGGCCCTCAAAGCATACATTGATGAAAACCTGGAGAGGTTTTATTTATCCATCTTCTTCACCGGCCAGAGCCGGTATCTTCTTTGTGGAAAAGAAAGATTGTTCCCTAAGGCTTTGCATCGATTACAGAGAACTTAACAAAATAACCATTAAAACCGGTATCCACTTCCACTTATCGCAGAATTATTTCAACGTTTCCGCACTGCCTGGATCAAATTAGACCTACAACCTCATCCAAATTCAGGCTGGGGATGAATGGAAGACTGCCTTCTGACCCAGGTTTGGACACTGAGTATTTAGTGATGCCATTTGGGTTATGCAATGCCCTGGCCACCTTTCAACACCTAGTCAACGTTATCTCCGAGAATATCTGGACGACTTTTTAGTGGTCTAATTGGATGACATTCTTATCTTCTCTGCCACAATCAAATTGCACCAGGTTCATGTGAAAAAAGTTCTCAGAAAACACAAGCTATACCTTAAAGCTGACAAATGTGAATTTGAAAAAACTGTTAATCAATTCTTGGGGTTCATATTTTCCACCAAAAGGGTCACAATGGACCCACAAAAAGTCAAGGCGATCCAGGAGTGGCCTGCCCTGGGGGATAAGAAAGGAGTTCTAAAATGGCCGCTTGGACCGGGAGCTCCGCCCTGCTCCGTTCGTTTTTGTGCCCCATCCAGTGGACAGCACATCAGCAGCCCTCCACCAACCCTCTACAGGCTCAGAGGAACACAGGCGGGACCCATAGAGACTGACGGAACATTCATGGTCGCCGAGAAGCCCCGATAATACAGGCTGCGGTTGCAGCCTACTGATCTAAGATGGTGGCCGTGTCTTCTCCTCACGGGACAACGGAGCAGGTAACAGGCTCAGCAGATGCTCCCACAGACCCTCCACCCCTCAGCTCACTTTGTGGGACACACATGGGTACCCACATGCAGATACCAGCCTCCTCAGAATCCACAGAATCTCTTATTGGGCATACCATAGATGACCTTTTATTGTCTCCCATGGCTGCAGACCCCAATTCCCCTAGTACTAGGGAAGCATATCGAGCTTCCATGTTCCACCAGTTCTCTCAGATGCTAGACCGGGACTTATCTTCCATAGCAGTTAAAATAACTGGGGAAATTAAAGCGAACCTTCAGAATCTGGGTTCCCACAGGGAGGTGATAGAAAGCCAAAAGGATGCTACTGTAGCCAGGGCTAACCAAAATATGGAGCGGATACAAGACATCCAAGACCAACTTGAGATTGCACTTGCTAAAATAGATGATCTTGAAAATAGATCCAGACAGTACAACTTTCAGATCAGGGGAATCCCCGAAACTATCACTGACGTACCTGCTGCAGTCGACTCCCTCAGTCAAGAGCTCATCCCGGACATACCGCAACACAGGCTGGAATTAGACCGTGCACACAGAGCCCTAGGACTGCTTAGAGCTGATGGACTGCCCAGAGACATAGTAGTGAAGCCACACTTCTATGTGGTTAAATAAAGAGGAGGTTATGCAACGAGCCCGTTCAAGACCCCAACTACAGTATTAGTCTCACCCTATCCAAATTTTTGCGGATACATATCGCCAACCACCATTCAAAAATGGAGGACTCTAAAACCCCTACTGTCGGCCTTAAACCAGAAGGAAATAAAATACTGGTGGCTGTTTCCCTTTGGCCTCAAGTTCCATTACAAGAACAAAACCTATACGTTCTCCAACTTCTAGGATGGGTAAAAAACGCTTCTCTGCCTGGGCATTATCTCACAGGTCCCTACCTCCCCCCGTCCGGATCGCTTTCTGGCACAACGAAACGCCAACACCACATGATTCTGATTGTCTTTGTGGCACAGGCAAAAATACAAAAGATCTAAGGATTTCAACCCCGTCTGATAAAGTGGTTTCCTGCAGAAGGCCTTCTGCTCTCTTCCTTTACCCACACTGGGGTCCTGACCCCATCCATGGTCGCTGATGTGGATCTTTAGGACCTTATTCTTGTACCTACCTCTGGACTTTCCTATCTTTCATGGTATAATGACTGTACCTTTATACTGTGTTCATCCATCTTCACTGCAGTCGGATAACTACCTGCCTCTTCTGCTATACCTGACGGTCGGCCGAAAATCATCATCTACAAGACTGCAACATTTGGGTGCTCACGTCACCTCATCTTTGTTTGGAACACGGATTTCAAATACCTGAATCTTCAAGGCCCTGAACCTTCCTTGACATGACAATCCTTACCTCTACCTTCATTCTGGCCTTCACCTGTGGGACTTGTCTCCGATACCCCCCTTTTTTTGTCCCCTTAACTTCCTCCCCATATGCTGGTTTACTGCCTGGGTTCCTCCATTGGAGTTATAGATAATGCATACATGTAAGATGTGCTGTCATTTTAGTTTGTTCATAACGGTTACTTTTTTTTTTCATAACTTGGGGCGCTGCGACCGGAGCAGCCCTGTGTGCCTCAACCTGACCAGGGGATATGCTTTTTCCATTTCGTCTGGCAAGGACTTCTTACTCTCTTACAGAAGTAGGAAGATTTTGTTTACTTGAGGGTGTGGAGGGATCTTGCCTTACCACCCTTGGGATTTTTTCTTTCTTATTCCATCTTCTTTTCTAATCTTTTCTTTCACCTGCCTCTCTAACATTACCCTCTTTTCTAGTGATCCTGATGGAACACCACATCCCACTGGAGTGCTCAAGGGGACCAATGCTCTTGGGGGATTCATCACCTCTGACCACCCTAAACGCTCTCTGGTAAGTGACTCAAAACACCCGGTGCACATCCTCCTCTCTCTCAATGGCTACTACTAACAGATCACCACCTTTACTGAGAGTTGTTACGCACAACAGACATGGTCTAAATTCTCCTGTTAAGTGCAGGAAAATATTTCAATATTATCACAGCCTGAAAATATATGTCGTGCTTCTCCAAGAAACACACTTTCCAAGACTGTATAACCCCAAAATGATCCACTATTTTTCCTAACTTCTTCTTGGCCAATGCTGAGGACAAACCAAAAGGGGTAGCGATATGTTTCTCACATAACTGTAAATTCTCCCTTCAGTCAGAACATAAGGATCAGGCAGGTAGATTCCTCCTCGTTAAGGGTGTTATCGATGACCAACTTTATTCTTTTATCTCGTATTATGCTCCCAATAGAAACCAGGCCATGTTTTTTCACTCCATGATGCTGACTCTGGGCCCTTTAATCGCAGGTACAGTGATTTTTGGAGGTGATTCAAATATAGCCTTTGACCCTGAACTAGATAAACGACGACCACTGGGTGCGCAAACTGTCAAACCCACTAACCAAAGTATGCACGTTGCTAGGCTGATATTCCAACATAAGTTAATTGACATATGGAGGGAACTAAATCCCTCAAAACGAGACTTTACACACTACTCCCACCCTCACCAATCTTTCGCCAGAATAGATCATATCCTAGTGTCCTCAACCACAATGGCTCTAAAATCCTTCATTAGAGACACAGTTTGGTCTGACCATTTAATGGTCTTCCTAATTTTAAATAGACAACAGGCCAGACCAATTCCAGACAATGGAAACTGAATGAATCCATTCTCAGCAACCCAATTAGAACCATTGAACTAGAACAGGCTATAACTGATTACTTTCACAACAATGACATAGATGAGGTCTCTCCCACAACCCTCTGGGCCGCACACAAAGCTACCATTAGAGGGAAATTGATTTAGCTTTCCTGCAGACTTAACCGAGCATGCAGAGAGAATATAGAGCAACTGGAAAAGGATTTCCTACAGTGATCCTAAAAACACACCCATGTCTTCCCTAGATGCAGCTAGAACTGCCTTAAACCTTGCACTCACGTCTAAAGCTGAGAAGAGTCTGAGATGGTCTGGAGCCAGGTTTTAACAAAACAGGGATAGAATGGGCTCAATGTTAGCGACTGGACTATCCCCCAAAATAGGTCTCCACGCCCCCCCCCCCCCCCCCAGCTATACGCCTCCCAGGAGGAGCATTAACACACAATCCGCACAAGATCATGGGAGCTTTCCATGATTTCTACACAAAACTATACAACAAGGGGAACAAGGTCAATCAGGCTCAGGTGGACTCATTCTTAGATTCTCTACCTATCCCCAAGCTAGTAGATCAACACTGAGATGTTTTGCAGGCTCCAATAACAGCTGAGGAGTAGATATGTGCATTAGTTTTTTCGTCCGAATGCATTTTCGTCCGAATTTCAGCTATTTTCGTTTTCGTTTTGACAAACGATAACGAAAGCACAAAATCCGAAAAACGAAAGATCCGACATAAATAAATGCTTTATTTTCGTTTTCATTGTTACAACAGTTCGATATAGAATAGGAGATTCGACATGACTCTGACAACAATCTGTGTCTAAAGAACCTGTGGTCGAATGTGCTTAACCTTACCTCTATTAGTCCAAGATTATATATTATAGAGAAAATATTCGACAGAGAAAAAAGATTTGACAGAGAGAAAAGATTCTGCAAGTTACTGTCCTAAAAAGTGTTTGGGGACCCGGGTCCTGCCCCAGGGGACATGTATCAATGCAAAAAAAAGTTTTAAAAATGCCTGTTTTTTCGGGAGCAGTGATTTTAATAATGATTAAAGTGAAACAATAAAAGTGTAATATTCCTTTAAATTTCGTAGGGGGGGGGTTGTCTATAGTATGCCTGTGAGGGGGCACATGTTTCCCGTGCTTAGAATTGTCCCTGCACAAAGTGTCATTTATGCAGGAAAAAAAGTCCTTTAAAATCACTCGCAGCTATTATGAATTGTCGGCTCCGTAATACAGAGAACACTCATTGAAAGTCATTGATAAAAAAAAATAAAAAAAAAATAAATAAAAAGCGTGGGGGTCCCCCAAATTCAATTACCAGGCCCTTCAGGTCTGGTATGGATATTAAGGGGAACCCTGCCTCAAATTTAAGAAAAAATTTGACGTGGGGTTCCCCCTAAATATCCATAACCAGACCCTTCAGGTCTGGTATGGATATTAAGGGGAACCCCGCGTCAAATTGAAAAAAAAAATTGACGTGGGGTTCCCCCTAAAAATCCATACCAGACCCTTTATCCGAGCACGCAACCTGGCAGGCCGCAGGAAAAGAGGGGGGGGGACGAGAGAGCGGCCCCCCCTCCCTCCTGAACCGTACCAGGCCACATGCCCTCAACATTGGGAGGATGCTTTGGGGGTCTGTGACCCCTCAAAGCACCTTGTCCCCATCTTGATGAGGACAAGGCCTCATCCCCACAACCCTGGCCGGTGGTTGTGGAGGTCTGCGGGCGGGGGGCTTATCAGAATCTGGAAGCCCCCTTTAACAAGGGGACCCCCAGATCCCGGCCCCCCCCCCTGTTTGAAATGGTAAGGGGGTACAAAAGTACCCCTACCATTTCACAAAGAAAGTGTAAAAAATGGTTAAATAAAACAAACACACTTTTGAAAAATTCCTTTATTAAAAATAAAAAAATAAAAAAAAGATTCCAGCGGCGGTAATCCACTCTTGCTATCCAGCGACGGACGGTCATCTCTCCAGCGATGTCTCATCTCATCCAGCGCAGCGAATACATCCTTCTTCTGTCTCCTCCACGGAGACACTGCAGGCATTCCGGCGGCTGACGTTTCTTATATACGGAGGGCGGGGCCACCCGTCACCTGACCCCGCCCCCCTCTGACGCAAGGGGAAACCCGGGGTTCCCTGTGACGTAGGGGTGACCCGCACCCCTCTGATGTAACACAGGCAGGTTTCCGTTACATCAGAGGGGGGCGGGGTCACCCATACGTCACGGGGAACCCCGGGTTTCCCCTTGCGTCAGAGGGGGGCGGGGTCAGGTGACGGGTGGCCCCGCCCTCCGTATATAAGAAACGTCAGCCGCCGGAATGCCTGCAGTGTCTCCGTGGAGGAGACAGAAGAAGGATGTATTCGCTGCGCTGGATGAGACGAGACATCGCTGGAGAGATGACCGTCCGTCGCTGGATAGCAAGAGTGGATTACCGCCGCTGGAATCTTTTTTTGATTTTTTTATTTTTAATAAAGGAATTTTTCAAAAGTGTGTTTGTTTTATTTAACCATTTTTTACACTTTCTTTGTGAAATGGTAGGGGTACTTTTGTACCCCCTTATCATTTCAAACAGGGGGGGGCCGGGATCTGGGGGTCCCCTTGTTAAAGGGGGCTTCCAGATTCTGATAAGCCCCCCGCCCGCAGACCTCCACAACCACCGGCCAGGGTTGTGGGGATGAGGCCCTTGTCCTCATCAACATGGGGACAAGGTGCTTTGAGGGGTCACGGACCCCCAAAGCATCCTCCCAATGTTGAGGGCATGTGGCCTGGTACAGGATGGAGGGGGGGGCGCTCTCTCGTCCCCCCCTCTTTTCCTGCGGCCTGCCAGGTTGCGTGCTCGGATAAAGGGTCTGGTATGGATTTTTAGGGGGAACCCCACGTCAATTTTTTTTTTAAATTTGATGCGGGGTTCCCCTTAATATCCATACCAGACCTGAAGGGTCTGGTTATGGATATTTAGGGGGAACCCCACGTCAAATTTTTTCTTAAATTTGAGGCAGGGTTCCCCTTAATATCCATACCAGACCTGAAGGGCCTGGTAATTGAATTTGGGGGACCCCCACGCTTTTTTATTTATTTATTTATTTATTTTTTTTATCAATGACTTTCAATGAGTGTTCTCTGTATTACGGAGCCGACAATTCATAATAGCTGCGAGTGATTTTAAAGGACTTTTTTTCCTGCATAAATGACACTTTGTGCAGGGACAATTCTAAGCACGGGAAACATGCGCCCCTTCACAGGCATACTATAGTCAACCCCCCCTATGAAATTTAAAGGAATATTACACTTTTATTGTTTCACTTTAATCATTAAAATCACTACTCCCGAAAAAACGGCCGTTTTTAAAACTTTTTTTTGCATTGATACATGTCCCCTGGGGCAGGACCCAAGTCCCCAAACACTTTTTAGGACAGTAACTTGCAAATTAGCCTTTAAAATTAGCACTTTAGATTTTGAACGTTGGAGTCCCATAGACTTTAATAGGGTTCTAAAGTATGCTATATAGTTAGCTCCGTCGAATCTTCTTTATACATTCGACAGACACCATAAGCCTTCCAAGACAGATTCGACTGTAATTCATGTGGATTTTTGGACGAATGCAATTTTTGAACGAAAAACGAAATAAATAAAAACGAATTTCGGGAGTAACTAAATAAATTAAGTTTTCGGACGAAAACGAAATTCCGAAACGAAATATTTTACTCTGCACATGTCTACTGAGGAGGTCACACAAGTCATTACGCATCTAAAACGGGGCTCTGCCCCAGGGCCGGATGGCTTTTTGGTCCCTTATTATAAAGCTTTTGCAACTGCCCTTTTCCCTTACCTAGCTCGATTCTTTAACTCCCTCAAACAAGGAACCCCTTTAGAAAGCTCTCTTAATTCAGCATATATCACCGTACTCCCGAAACCTGGGAAAGACTCTAGTGAAGTCAGCAATTATCTCTCTATCTCTTTGATAAACAATGGCCTGAAAATCCTGACCAAAATACTTGCTAATCGGATTTCTTCCTTCATTAGTTTATATATACATAAGGACCAAGTCGGGTTTATTCCAAGGAGACAGGGGCCAGACCAGACCAGAAGGGCTATAGACATTATTTCAATACTACGATCAGGTTGGGACGGAGGGGACCACAAGAAGGTTTCCTTCTGTCTCTCAATCTACAAAAGGCCTTCGATTTGATCTCCTGGCCCTACCTATTCTCCATCCTGAAGAAATAGGGGGTGGGTCCGACATTCACTAATACTATCAAGACTCTCTACTCATCCCCTACAGCCAGGATATGATTTCAAGGCCTCTATTCGGAACCTTTTACAATTTCAAAAGGCACTAGACAGGGTTGCCCCTTGTCCCCACTGATTTTTGCTATGGCAATTGAAACGCTGGCATTAGCTCTAAGGACCAACCCAGATATTCACAGTGTTTTCTGTGGCTCCCAGACACAGAAGTGCACCCTCTTTGCTGACGATCTCCTCCTATTCATCACTTCCCTACTTATTTCCTTACCAAATATCTGTCACATACTTACTAAATTTGGACGCATATCGGGTCTTAAAGTCAACATGACCAAATCTCAAGTCCTTAACATCACTGTCCCGGATTCTTTAGTTTCTCGCTTGAAAGATCACTTTGAATTTAAATGGAGCGACTCCATGATACCCTACCTGGGAATTTCCCTTACTAAAACAGTGGACCAACTATATTCTGCTAATTACCCTCCATTGTTCAAGAAATTGGAATCTGATCTCAGCCGCTGGCCTATGCTTAACCTCTCTTGGCTAGGACGTATTCATTCCGTCAAAATGACTTTGCTTCCACGTATCCTTTATCTGTTTCGTTCACTCCCCATACCCATCAACAAGGACCACTTGAGACGATTTCAAGCAAAATGTATTTCCTTTGTATGGGGTTCGAAAGATCATCAATGCGACAAAGGGGCCCTCTTCTGAACCCATAAAAAGGGAGGACTTGGTTTAGCCAACTTCTTTTAATACTACCAGGCAGCTCAATTAGCACAAATCTCCATAATATACTAGAGAGCAATCAAACCAGACTGGCTCCACTTAGAACGTCAGGCAGTACCTCAATTCACTCTTGACTACCTTATGTGGTGTCCTCCTAAAAACAGCCCGGCAATTATGGCCCCAACTTTGTCTCACTCGTACGCCTTATGGGACAGCCTAAAAAGTCACACAGAATTGATATCTAGAATCCGTCCCCTTGCCCTATTATTCCATAATCCCCAATTCATTCCGGGAATGAACATTAAAGATTTCCATTGGTGGTTGAACAAAGGGTTGTACACCATTGGACACTTCCTCAATCACTCTGGCCCTATCAACCTTAACTACTGTACTAGCAAACTGGATATGCCGATCTCTGAGAGATTTAGATTCCTACAAATCTCCAACTTTCTCCAAACATTGTGGAAGTCTACACCTTCACCTCCCTCTATAACTCCTTACGAACAATGGTGCACTCAGACCATGGAGCAGAGAGGAGGAATATCGGTGACCTATGAGTCACTTGCCAGGTGCCACTCTAAACCTAGGTACATGACACAATGGGAGAAGGACCTCTCACGTGAGTGGGATATTAAAGACTGGTATGCCGGGACCTTTAGGGTCTACCGTGAAATACTGAATATCTCACTGGTTGAAGCAGGCCTTAAAGTACTAACTCGATGGTACTTGGTTCCTGAGAGATTCTCCAAATTCTGTCCTACAGCCTCTCCACTTTGCTTTTGAAACTGTTCACATATGGGCTCCATGATCCACATTTGGTGGGAATGTCCCAAAATAAGAGGCTTTTGGAATAAAACATTTGCCTTGATACGCAAAATTACAGGTATTTCATTCACAAAAGAGCCACATGTAGCCTTATTGAATTTACCTATTGAAAAGGCATCTAAGAATAAAGGGCGAGTTAATACATTTCATCTTTCTTGGGGCTAAATTGACTATCGCCAGGGCTTGGAAGCGACCCTTTGTCTCTGTTGCTATGATGAAACAAAAGATTTCCTGGATCATGGCCCAGGAGAAAATGGTCAGCATGCTGCAGGATACAGTTGGGAAGTTTGAAGCCACTTGGGAACCATGGGCTGACTATATCCATACACCTTTAAGTCTCCCATAGGGTGTTCCAGCCCCATTCAGGGGTTCTGTCGGGATACAATAGACCTTCTACCCCCTCTCACTCCCCCCTCTTCTTCTTTATCTATTTCTTTCCTATCTATCTTTCTTTAACCTACGCGGATGTTTCTCTACAATCAACTGCCCGTATTGATTACAATCCTGTTGTACATTGGATTATATTTCTCATTGAGAATTTAAATACATTGATGCCTGCTATTGCTAGGTGGAGTGGGGATGGGCCCTGGATCTTGGACACAGCTTGATCCCAAAGGGGGTGGCTGGGAATGGGGGATATATCTCAATCCTATTGCTCCCCAAATTTTTCAATGTCAGATACCATATGTGATCCAAACCTTGCTTTCATATTGTTGTTTATTTCTCCGTGTCTTAACCTGTAACACATTTAAGAGGATATTTCTTGTGTATACACGTTTGTTTTCTATGCAACAAAAAATTCAAATAAAAACGATTGAAAGTAAGAAAGGAGTTCAGCAATTCATCGGTTTTGCTAAGTTTTACCAAAGATTTATCATTTTCTTCTCCTCCATTGTCTCACCCATCACCCAACTAACCCGTCAACACAACCATTTCCAGTGGTTCCAAGAGGAGCAGGAAGCCTTTGTCAAATTGAAGTCCCCATTTATCTCTGCACCAATCTTGCAGCATCCGGATCTAGCTCTGCCATTCCTATTGGAGGTTGATGAATCAGAAACAGCTACTAGAGCCATCCTCTCCCAAAGACGAGGTCCCAAGGCCCTCCTTCATCCCGTAGCCTTTGCATCCCAGAAACTAAGTCCCCCAGAGAGGAACTAGGATGTAGGAGACTGGGAGTTATTTGCCTTTAAGTTCACTCTGTAAGAGTGGAGATATCTGCTGGAGGGTGCATCCCATTCTATCATCATTTTCACTGACCACAAGAATCTGGAGTATCTCAAGACAGCTAAGCGCTTAAGATCCAGACACATGGGCACTTTTTTTTCCAGATTTAATTTCCACATTTCATACATTTCCAAAAATGGGAAAGCGGACGCACTCTCCCGGATGTTCCCTGAATCTCCTCAGTCGATAGAACCTAGTACCATTCTATCCTCGCAAAAAACGTAGACAGATCTGATAACCTCCAATTGGCATCCAGTCACTGTACCGACGCAGAGGTTCTCTCCTTGAAGAAACACAATGATCTGTTCTGGGCCCAGAACAAAATTTTGGTCCACTGGAAGTAAGACCCCTAACTTTGAAAATGTTTCATAACCACAAATTGGCAGGTCATTTCGGAATGCAAAAGTCTTCTGAATTGATCTCCCATTCTTTTTGGTGGCCTGGTTGGAGATGGGACTGTATTTTCACCAAGCATTTCACCAAGCCCCCGCCTAGCACGAACTCTATGATGAGTACATACCCGCAAAATGGCTATAAAACGGTCGGATGGTCAGAACGAACTAACAGAATGCACTGAAAATCAGAAAGGCCTGAGAAGAGGGACCTGAAAATCAGAAACAAGCGAACAAGAACACACTGAAAAACAGATACGAACTATAAAAGAACGCACTGAAAAAACAGATACGAACTGACTACACGTGCTGAAAAACGGATACGAACCCACAAATACAAACTGAAGAGCGGTAGTGATCTGATAAACACAAGGTTGAAAATCACAAATCGTCTCTCACCAAACTTCTAGTAACACGAGATTAGCAGTATGAGCCCAAAGGGTGGCGTACTGGCTATTGAGCTTCCTTTTTTTTTAGTCCCATTGTATGTGTTGTACGCCAGTGTGCTTTCTTGCTGATCAGAATTTCCGAAAACATTTGTGACCGTGTGTATGCAAGACAAGTTTCAGCCAACATCCATCGTAAATAAATCCAGGCGTTTTCAGTTTTGGCTATTTTGAAAATAAATAAATAAATATATATATATATATATATATATATATATATATATATATATATATATATATATATATATATAATATCTTTTCATGTGACAAGAAATGCTACAATGTAAAGTAGTGAGTGTACAGCTTGTATAACCCACAAAATAACTCAACACACAGCCATTAATGTCTAAACCGCTGGAAACAAAAGTGAGTAGTGGAAAATGTCCAAATTGGGCCCAAAGTGTCAATATTTTGTGTGGCCACCATTATTTTCCAGCACTGCCTTAACCCTTTTTGGCATGGAGTTCACCAGAGATTCACAGGTTGCCACTGGAGTCTGCTTCCCCTTCTCCATGACGAGGTGGATATAATAAAATATTTACAGAAATGTGAGGGGTGTACTCACTTTTGTGAGATACTGTGTGTGTGTATATATATATATATATATATATATATATATATATATATATATATATAGATATATTTTTTTTAAATACTTCTAAATGCAAAAGCGACAAAAATCGGTCAAGTTAAATCATTCAGGAGAGGTTGTAAAAACATCCCGTGTGCATGAAGCCTTTAGGTTTGCCTTTTAGGTTTGATATTATATGGTTTTGGTAAATCTGAAGACAAAAAATCTACAGAAAATCTAATAGTGTGTATGGGGTCTAAAGCATGGCATGCATACATAGTTAGGAAACATTGCCACAACAGATACTTTTTTCATACAGTGCAATTATATTAATACTGAGTCAAATGTATCCACTTTTGTTACAGAACAGGGATTCTGGGGACTGTATAATTCCAACCCTAGAGATATGAATAATATTTTGAACAATCAGTACAATCTTTCATTGTTTAACATCTCAGGTAAGAATATGTTTTTAACATTACTCTTATTCTGTGTGACAAATATAAATTGTGGATTGCTGGTTACTGTTGTGGTTGCTGGATACCTTAGTTAAAGTGTTTGTAACCCTAAAAAAAAAAAAAAAAAAAAAAAATGAGTCATCCTGTTCCCCTATAGCAGAATAAGCAGCACAGTGCTTGTCCTGTCTAATCTGCTTCTTTCTAAACTGTAAATAATCTGGCTGATCCTGCCAGATACCTGAAAAAAAGATATTTAGACCCCTTTCACACCGAGACACCACAATTTTTTAGTGCCGCCTGCTAGCGGCCAAGACAGGGTTAAAACCACCACAAAGCACTGCTGCAGCAGTGCTTTGCCGGCTGTATGATTTCAATGGGCAGGAGCAGTGAAGGAGTGGTGTATACAGCGCTCCTTCACTGCTCCAAAGATGCTGCTAGCAGGACTTTTTTTACCGCCCTGCTAGTGCACCGCTCCAGTGTTAAAGCCCTGCGGTTTTTCACACTGGAGACACAGCAGCGGCTGTTTCAGGGTGCTTTGCAGGCGCTATTTTTAGCACAATAGCACCTGCAAAGCGACCAAGTGTGAAAGGGGTATAAGAGGCATAGATTTAAAGACTTATACTATTAGTTATCGCAGAATAAAGGAGAGGGGCTGCCAGTGAAAGGGTTTTGTAAGGTAACAACCACTTTAAAGTGGTGTTCCACCCAAAAATGGAACTTCTGCTTTAAGTGAAGGTGACCCCCTGAAGTGCCACATTTGGTATGTAATTTCTTTTGCGGGGGGCAGACACCCTCTTTTTAGAGGGATCCAGCTCCCACTTCCTCTCGGGGGACAGCGGAGCCTGAAGCAAGTTCACCTTGCGAGGCTTTGTACGCCCGCATCGCTGGACCGTGTCCGATTAATAAGGCTGCTTTCTCTTTACAGTCGATATAGCGCTAAAAATAGTGCCTGCATAGCGCCTGTAAAGAGCCTCTCCTCTCACTCCAGTGTGAAAGCCTAAGTGCTCCTATCACAATTTGGATTGGAATCCTATCCTAATTTAGATTGGAATCCTGTCACAATTTGGATTGGAATTTGGTGATTTGGGGGGCTACCCCAAAGCACCCTCCATGTGTTGAGGGCATGTGGCCTGGTACAGTTCAGGAGGGGGGTTGCTCTCTCATCCCCCCTCTTTTCCTGCAGCCTGCCAGGTTGCGTGCTTGGATAAGGGTCTATTGTGGATTTTTAGGGGGACCCCCACGCAATTTTTTTCAAAACTTTAGGCGTGGGGTTCCCCTTAAAATTCATACCAGACCTGAAGGGCCTGGTATGGATTTTGAGGGGGACACCCACGCCATTTTTTTAAATTTTGGCGCGGGGTTCCCCTTAACCCATACCAGACCCGAAGGGCCTCATATAGAATTTGGGGGGATCCCCAGGCAATTTTTTTTTTTTTGGTTCAGGGTTCCCCTGAATATTCATACCAGACCCAAAGGGCCTGGTAATGGACTGTGGGGGAATCCCATGCCGTTTTTCAATGACTTTTATCTGTTTTCCCGAGACCCGACAATTCATTATAGCCACCAGTACTTTTAAATTACTTTTTTCCTTTAGAAATGTCATTTTGTGTAGGGACTGTTCTAAACACGGGAAAAATGCGCCACTTTACAGGCATACTATAGACACCCCCCAGGTTTGAAATTAAAAGTAATATTTCACTTTCATTGTTTCACTTTAAGCATTATTAAAATCACTGCCCCCGAAAAAAACTTCCATTTTTAAAACTTTTTTTTTGCATTGATACATGTCCCCTGGGGCAGGACTCAAATAATTTTTATGACAATAACTTGAATATAAGCCTTTAAAGTGAACAATTTTAATTTTTCATGTTAATGTTCCATAGACTTTAACGGTGTTCTGGCAGCTTTCGAATTTGCCCCAAACACCGCATATTGTTCGGTGTTCTGCAGAACACCCAAACAACCAAAGTTCGGCCCAAACTCATTGCTAGCACCAAACCGTTTACCCATCCCTAGTGGAAACCTTTCAAGAAGATCTGAGCAAAGGAATGGGGTGGGCAACTACATGGTAAATGAGGTTTAATGTAGAAAAATTTAAAATAATTAATTTGGGTGGCAAAAATATGAATGCAACAAAAATATAAATGCAACCTACTCACTAGGGGGTGAACCTCTGGGGGAATCTAGGATGGAAAAGGATCTGAGGGTCCTAGTAAATGATAGGCTCAGCAATGGCATGCAATGCCAAGCTGCTTCTAACAAAGCAAACAGAATATTGGCATGCATTAAAAAGGGGATCAACTCCAGAGGTAAAGTGATAATTCTCCCGCTCTACAAGACTTTGGTCCGGCCTCATGACTTCACCTAGAGTATGCTGTCCAGTTCTGGGCACCAGTCCTCAGGAAGGATGTACTGGAAATGGAGTGAGTACAAAGAAGAGCAACAAAGCTATTAAAGGGTCTGGAGGATATTGATTATGAGGAAAGGTTGCGAGCACTGAACTTATTCTCTCTGGAGAAGAGGCGCTTGAGAGGTCATATGCTTTAAATTTACAAATACCATACTGGTGACCCCTCAATAGGGATAAAACTTTTTCGCAGAAGGGAGTTTAATAAGGCATGTGGCCACTCACTAAAATTAGAAGAAAAGAGGTTTAACCTTAAACTGAATAGAGATTTCTTTACTGTAAGCCCTTGTACACATGATCGGACATTCCGACAACAAAATCTGTTGGATTTTTTCCGACTGATTTTGTCCAAAATTGGTGTTGCATACACACGGTCGGACAAATTTGTCGGAAAATCCGATCGTTTGGAACCTGATGACGTTCGTTCGTTACGACGGGACTACGTTCAGGCTAGTAGCCAATAGCTTTGGTCTTGTAATTTGATCTGAGCATGCTTGGCACTTTTTCCGATCAGAATTCTCTACAAACGATCAGACAAAGTCCGATCGGCTCATGTTGTCGGAAAATTTTATATCCAGCTTTCAAAATTTGTTGGTCGGACATTCCGATGGAAAATGTTCGATGGAGCCCACACACGGTCGGATTATCCAACAACATGGTCCGATCGGACATTTTCCGTCGGAATTTCCAACCGTATGTACAAGGGCTAAGAGCGGCAAGGATGCGGAATTCCCTTCCACAGGCGGTGGTTTCAGCGGGGGGGGGGGGGGGCATCGATAGTTTCAAAAAACAATTGGATAAGCACCTGAACAACCGCCACATACAGGGATATACGGATTATCCGACAACACGGTCAGATCGGACATTTTCCGTCGGAATTTCCGACCATATGTACAAGGGCTTAGAGCGGCAAGGATGCGGAATTCCCTTCCACAGGCGGCGGTTTCAGTGGGGGGCATCAATAGTTTCAAAAACGATTGAATAAGCACCTGAACAACCACAACATACAGGGATATACAATGTTATACTGACATATTATCACACACATAGGTTGGACTTGATGGACTTGTGTCTTTTTTAAACCTCACCTACTATGTAACTATGTAACATATGCTGCGGACGCGGTTCACAGCATGGGGTCTGATGCATTCCTTTTGAAATGCAGACTACAGCTGCCCCGGAGCTGCTCCATTGAGAGCCGGTCACACTCTCCTGTAATGCGAATTCGATGTGGGGAAACCTGACATTGCCTTTATTTTTTTATGTGCAGTTTGTAAATATTTAACATTAACTGTTCCTTCACAGGAGGACATTTAACATACAGATTGGATAAGACTCCTGGTATCTTGAACCCTACCACTTGTATACATGTCAATAACTTCATTATGTTTATAGCCTCCAAACACAGCTTTCCCATGTATGATGTGTAAGTAAACTTTTCAATATGTCTATTTCATGTGCTGTGCTTTTGAAAATTAATGTTTACTGCAATTTTAAAACTATTTAAGTGACTTTTCAAGAAAATTGGAAAGCACATTTCTTAATGACATCCCATACAGTAGTCCCCTCTTCTGCGGCATCTGGATTTTACCAGGTCTGGAAGCCACATTTACAGATTTCAAATACTATGAAAGACCTGGATTCTTTCCTTAATGTGCATATTTTAACTGGATACTGATATTTATAGGTAAAGTTGATTCAGGGAATATCCAATTGCTTCTTGGGGCATCAGGAAGGAATTTTATTTCCCTGCTGTAGCAAATTGGATAATGCCTTGCTAGGGTTTTCCACCTTTCTGTGGGTGAAGGATTCTGTATATAAGATTGTATGATTTTTTTTTATTTTTATTGGTTGAACTAGATGGATGTGTCTTTTTTCAACCCAACTAACTATGTATCTTGTCTCAGGTGAAATCTGCGCCATAGACAGCGGTGCCTGTCTTTCGGTAAATATCTCCTAAACCGTGTAGGTTTAGGAGATATTTCTTGAACCTACAGGTAAGCCTTAATCTAGGCTTACCTGTAGGTCAAAGTGTGTTGTAAGGGTTTACAACCCACTTTAAAGTCTACTGCCGTAAAAAACAACATACAGTTTGCTGGCATACAACATTCTAGCATGAGCTGAGACACTAAACGCCTTTCAGAGGAATAGCAAAGGCTTAATCAATATGCCGATCCCATCTTCAAAGGTCCACCTAGAGCAAAAAAACATTGAAATAATATAAATATGGTTATGAGAGGGGGTTTGAGAAGGGGCATTTAAAACACCTAGGGAAACATGTCTATAAAAAATCATGCAGCTCAACACTTTTTACAAAAGAAACATTATGTGACCCCAAAAGCATTTTTGCTTGGTACAAATTCACACAGAATTACAAATTGCACACACAGTCAGGGGAATTCAAAATGACCATAGCACCATACCTGCTCTGTGCAGGGGTTTTACGCAGAGCAGCCCAGATCCTCCTCTTCTCCAGTCCTACACCAGCACTCCTGGCTCCTCCCTTCTGCCCCCACAGCAAACAGCTTGCTCTGAGGGCTTCCAAGCAGGTGCGCTCCTGAGCCGCGGCTCTGTGTGTCCATTCACAGATAGAGCCGTAGTTCGATCCGCTCCCTCCATCTCCTGATTGGCTCACTGGCTGTGATTGACAGCAGTGCCAATCGGGAGTGCGAGTCCCTGGAAAGGCAAGGCTCTTGTGGACACCACTGGATCAAGAGGTAAGTATTAGGGGGCTAGGGGAGTTGCTGCACCCCCCTTTACAACTACTTTAACCACTTCAGCCCTGGAAGAATTTACCCTCTTCCTGACCAGGTCTATACAAATGCACTGATTCCTGTGTAAATGACACTAGCAGTGAAGAGGTTAACCACTAGGGGGCAGTTAAGGGGTTAAGTGTGTCCTGGGGAGTGTTTATAACTGTGGGGGCATGGCTACATGTGACATGTCACCGATCACAGGGAGCAAAAAATCAGTGACACTGTTACTAGGCAGAAGGGGGAGATGCTTGTTTACATTAGCATCTCCCCATTCTTCTCCTCCGTGAGATGATCGCGGGTATCCCCGTGGCAATCGAGTCCCCATGAGTCGACCCACGACCCAACTCATGGAGCTTGCTGTGGGTGCACGCCCTCAGGCCGCCTCTTAAACATACAGGTACGTTAGTTTGCCTATGCGAGCCCTTCGTATATCGTATATCGGCATGAGGCGGTCGGCAAGCAGTTAAGAACTATCTGTGCCTAATTCAGGCAAGTAATTGCACTAGTGTTAGTAAAATTACCAACAGGTTCAGCAAATTCTTACTACCACAAACACAAAAGTAAAAAATCTGATGGATTTTTAAGGCACCACAAAAAAAAGTAATTCAAATCTTAAAATTGCCTTCCATCATAGTTTTTCTTTTTTACTCATTATAAAAAATACTGACATACATTTAAAAGCCATACAAATTCAAGTATTATGACAAGACATTTTGGAATATTTCCAAGATAGCAAGGATAACTCGCCACAAATTTGTGGTAGTGTTGAATTGTAAGTCTTGTTAACTTAATGCACAATTTCACTGGCAAGTTGTAAACTTGCAGAGCACTTGAAGCACAAGTTTGAACTGACACTTTTCCAATTTGTAGCAAATTTGCATAGCAAGTCTCTAGCAAGAGCAAAGTTGCAGTGGTAAGTCTACAGCAAGAGCTCTGCAAGTCACAGTGACCCCTGTGCTGGGATGACTATCGCACAACAAAAACTGAACCAGAACTTGCAGCATACTTGCAGAACCTTTGCAAAGAAAGTTGATCTGGAGTTATGCAATGCAGACTTGCTACAATTGTGCAACAAACTTGTAAAGCCTGGCAAGTCTAGCAATATCTTAGCAAGTAATGTTCAAACTTGCAGCTAAATTGTATGCTATCTGGGTTACTGCCTTACCTACTGGATACAGCTGATCTCACTTACTGAACACAGCTAATGTCATGGCAATGCCCATATTTTGGAAATAACTTGTCACAGAGCGGGTGGGTCTAAAAGGGAACTGAGAGACTAGTTGCCCATGGGTTCCAATCACTTTTGAATGATAGTGCACAGGAATGGATGGATTTGAAAGCCGCTATTGGACTAAATAGCGGCTATGGATCTACCCCCTGCCATTCTATGTCAATTAAATGTGCTGCAGACCTGATGGGGATCTAGTCTCTAATTTCTTCATCAAGCTGCACCTACCCCTCATACAAAAATCCTTGGCCATTCACCTGTCAGCGTGATGGATGCAGTGGCCGGGGAGGGAGTGCAGGAGTAAGTCCACTGAGAAAGGAGTTTCCAGCGTAAAAAGGAGCAAGCACAAACATTGGAACAAACATTGGGAGCAAGCACAGACACTTTCCATTCTGTGCCCAAATGGCTTCCTAAAGGGTTTCTTTATGAATTTCCCCAAGTATGTAAAGCAATTGAACAGTTTGTGACAGACCTCAGACTTTCATCCGGAAGCTATACAGTACATTCATGAATATTAATGGAACTCTTTTGTAACAAAATTGTATTTAGAAAAATCCCCCCCCCCCACTCCAAAGAAGTTAATACAATGTGCTCCTTTACTCCTTATTTAAAAGTAAATTAATATTGCAAGTATCAACAAAGCAGCTAGTTGCTGAATCAAATTGCATGACATCAGCTATTCACAGGCAATCAAAATCAAATGCAGAAAAAACACAAACATCTGTGGGAAATGTCGGAGATCACATACGGTACATGAAAAAGTTGTCCTTTAAATGGCCATGTCACAAATGCAAAAACGAACAACCAATATGCTGAGATGTATCATACAAAGATGTGCAGACTATTGATGCAACATCTAAGGATGATTTATCCAGGTGAACTTGTTGCCATATCCAGGAGGTGATCTGATTGTAAGTGCAGACAAAAAGATCAGCCTTATGACTTTTTTTACAGAAATTGCAGTAGGGAAAAAAGCAAATCAAAATGAAACTGGAAACACTTTCAGAGACCCTCCCCACATTCTGTAACCAATCACCAGGTCTGGGCACTGTCATATAGGAATAGAGAGGGGGAAGTAAAATACGTGTAATGTCACTGCCCCACCTCTCCACCTTCTCCAATCATAGAACACTTTCCATTCATCAAGGAGATGGGAATCATTCTCTGAATATGTAAAAAGTCAAAATATAACACAATAAGGGAGCCCCCAAAGCTGCATAACCCATAAGTATACAACAAAAACACAGGAACATTTCCACAGGGGTTTTTTTTAGCAGCAGAGAGTTGGTGTGAAAATAGTTGATGTAAAAAAAATTATAATTTATTTGACAGACAATAGTAATTTAGTAATAGTAGTGCGACAAATACAAACATGGAACATCACTCATAGCAAAAAACTCTATGTACAAGCATGGTTTGCCAATTGTATTCGTAACATATGTATCCACATGAAAAACCCCGATGCATTTCAACCCTTACGATTTCCGGTCTCTTCAGGGGGATTTATATTCTAGGGGAATGTCAAAATATCTAATTAAAGACTTTGGACAATATAGAAATATATATAGGTATAATATTTCAAATTAAGCAAAAATATGTCTCCATGCTCATAGAGATATAGTTACCAATGGGTGTATGAAGACATGAGGACGTGTCGCATGAACCGGCATTGCAGGATTATAACCATCCAGTGATCCCATCGCTGCCACATGTTCCCCTCGCGCCCTCTGGGTGGGTGCATAGTCCACTGAGCTTACAGGGGGCCACGTTATGGGACCCAGAGAGGAGGATGGGGAGTAAAACACCTGCAGATGGACATGCAAAAAACTTTTTGTAGGTCATCATTAAATATTAGAGGTAGTATATAGAAGTGCTTGGCAGTTATAGGCTTATTACTTGGTAATTAATGAATTCATATTGTAAAAGAATTAAACTAGTTATATACAACATGGCGTAGTTTCTTCATTAGTTAGTTATATTAATTATAAGAGGGATTAGCTGACAGTGAGAAAAGGTGGGTGAGGGATAGGGTGTGGAGATGTGATGGGTGAAGTGAAAATGCATGATGTGAGGTACACTGATGACGGGGCAGGGGGGGTGTGAAAGTGAAAACAAAACCAAACTACTGAAAAAGAAAACTGAAACAACACAAATGGAAGTGTGAAAAGAATGATGCATGCGTGTATGTGTGTGAGTGAGAAAGAAAAGAAAAAGGTGGACAATTGAATAAGATGGTGAAAGTGAGATGGATCAAGGTGCCAAACATGAGAGATATGACACTGAATGCTAACTGCATAAAGTGAGGGAGTAGGATTATGATTATATTACTAAGAAATAATATTGTGTAGGTTAAGTAGTAATGTTAATAAATGAATGGGTATCACATAAGTACAAGGATTACTCAGTCATAATCATTCCAAAAGCTACACTTACCAAGCACTCCATCAGTCTTGTATTGGTGTATGACAGCACTACCAGGGAACACCTCAGGATCTCCTGGGAGCTGTGGGATTTTAAAGTATCTGCATGATTTGTCCATTGTCTGCAGGTGTAGGACCCCACCCAATCCACCCTCCCACAGGTCTACAACACCAAAAGGGCGTCGTCCGCATGGCCCCCTCGGCGTTCTGGAAGGCATAAGCCCTGGCCTAAGCCATCGCCTCCGACGCAAAAGCGTGACGTCACTGACAGTCCGGTGGCGATCACGGAACGCCGCCGGCACGGAGAAAGCCCCCCACAGTGGCCCAAAAAGGACTCAACTGTAGGGAAGCAAACATTGGGGAGAATCGCAGATGACATCTGCGTCTCCCCACCGCGCCGGGAAGCGGGGCGGAAAAGAGGCACCCCACCCAGTGGCGCGGGGCTGAACAGAGCGGTTTGCACCAAGGGGATGGAGAAAAATAAAACACTGCAATGCATGCAAAGTAGTACAAATAAAATAATTTACAGGTGAGCATATGTTAATATATGTATATTTTTGGTAGAAGGAGCCAAAGGCATATACAATGCCATCAATTACATAAAAAGATGGAGGGGGGAAGAAAAGAGGATAACTTTTTGCACCCCAAGGAAAAGGATATACTCCTATGCTCAAACAGTGATTCCACTTGTCTGAGCTCAAATGCAGGTGCCTTTCATTATAGGCTATTGCGCTTTGTATGCGTCCCTTTGTCACCTCAAGGGTGGCTAAAGGAAAAATACCTGCATTATGATTTCTCCAAAAATTGGCAGTATGTCTTGGCTCGTATTAGGGCTCACATGTGTTAAAAGGGGGAAGAAGCGGGTGTTTAGCCACCCAATTGGTATATGTAAAAAGGAAAAATATAACACAATAAGGGAGCCCCCAAAGCTGCATAACCCATAAGTATACAACAAAAACACAGGAACATTTCCCCAGGGGTTTTTTAGCAGCAGAGGGTTGGTGTGAAAATAGTTGATGTAAAAAAAATAATTTATTTGACAGACAATAGTAATTCCAAATGAACAATAATACATCATGGTAGTACGACAAATACAAACATGGAACATCACTCATAGCAAAAAACTCTATGTACAAGCATGGTTTGCCAATTGTATTCGTAACATATGTATCCACATGAAAAACCCCGATGCATTTCGACCCTTGCGATTTCCGGTCTCTTCAGGGGGATTTATATTCTAGGGGAATGTCAAAATATCTAATTAAAGACTTTGGACAATATAGAAATATATATAGGTATAATATTTCAAATTAAGCAAAAATATGTCTCCATGCATATAGAGATATAGTTACCAATGGGTGTATGAGGACATGAGGACGTGTCGCATGAACCGGCATTGCAGGATTATAGCCATCCAATGATCCCATCGCTGCCACATGTTCCCCTCGCACCCTCCGGGTGGGTGCATAGTCCACTGAGCTTACAGGGGGCCACGTTATGGGACCCAGAGAGGAGGATGGGGGGTAAAACACCTGCAGATGGACATGCAAAAAACTTTTTGTAGGTCATCATTAAATATTAGAGGGAGTATATAGAAGTGCTTGGCAGTTATAGGGTTATTACTTGGTAATTAATGAATTCATATTGTAAAAGAATTAAACTAGTTATATATAACATGGCATAGTTTCTTCATTAGTTATATTAATTATAATGAATAAAGCCCAGGGCCGAGTGGCTGATCTACTGCGTGCAGAGGGTCAGTTGCTCAGCGCAGGACCTAAAAGCAAGTAGAAATCACTGTGTTAGTGGTGTCTACTTCAGCTTCCAGGGGCATCAGCCAGGTATGATATATACAGAGCTGGACCAATGTATGTAACTATATATAGAATACTCATGCCTGGAATTATTCTTTAAAACGTATTTCCACTTTAGCAGTCATATCTGAGTAAACCCCACTATATGTTTGGTATGTGTTAACTTTTCACATAGCTTACCTAAAATAAATAAATTAATATTTATTGCCTGATCTGATACAGTAAACTGATTTTAAGTCTAGCTGCTAGTTATGGCATGGGGGGGGGGGGGGGGGGGCTCAAGAAATTTTTTGCCCAGGGTCCAATCAATATTAAAGATTGCCCTGGTTACCTTACAATGGTAAAACCCAGCTACTAAACCTTTTCCTTAGGACAGACAGTGTTCAGATCTAGTACAACTAGTAAAAGAATATATTCCTATGCGGTACAGACAGGGCGAATTATGGCAAACTTAGCTCTTCAAACCCTTCATAAATGAAGTTCAACAGGATTCTTCCATGGTGAAAATTCTAGAAAATTCCACAAAGTTATACTATGTGAATGTGGACATGTAACAACAAATATAAAATAGTTGTTATCCCTATTTGGCTGCAAATGTGGACATACATGTAGGCAGGTGCAGGCTATATATCCTTCAAGCCTGTAGGTGGCATTGCACAGCTTTTCTAGGTGTAGAGTCTCTCCCTTGTGGGCTCTAGCAGCCATTTTGGGGAGGAAGGTTGTTTTATTGGATGCTGAAATCCCACAAGATCGTCAGAAGCCAGGAAAATCTAATAACAGGGGTGCCCCACATCGTTAGGGCATTCCTGAAGCATGAGTAAGGATAGTTCCTCACTGCCCAGGATCAGGATTGATAGAGAAGGGAGAGCTTCCAGATGATAAGGAACAGGGCAGGGCCTTCTTATTGTGTATACTACAGAGACAGTACAAGCGGACAGCCTCATACAGCAGAGAGCTGTGTCACCAACTAAATAATACTATATGACCACCCCTCCGCGGGAAGCACTCCTCTGGTAATTGTTGAAAAATCCAAGCAAAGTGGGCATTCTATGATAGCTATTCTATTGTGCCTCTCTCTTCAGTGCATTTCTAATACTGCTGTAATTGTGTTAAAATCAATAGAAGATAAATTCAGTGTTTATGTGACTTTTTGGTGGTTTCTCCTGAGTTGGCTATATATTCCTTGCCTGGGCCTGCTTACTATATACTATGAGGGTGCTGAAGTGGTAAATTAGGTAGTAATAGAGCTTGGACAAGGTATAAACAAGCACCTTATGGTAGTCATCCTATTTAAATCTGTCACTATTTAATCCACCATGTAATTCATTTTTAATACATAATCAAATGAACAGTGCTGCTAAAGTATTGCTAAATGTAGGGTATACAATTTATTCATTCGGCTTGTCTAGTTGGTCCTATTTTGGAAAAACATTACAGCATGCTTTTTAAAAGTAGATCTGCTCTCAGCACAGGCTATGTGCAGATCTGTGATAATGTCATTGCTACTTTAACAAGGTAATATCTTGTTTTGCAAAGGCATCTCCTCCAAAGTAGATATGTTTATGTTGGGGCCATTGCCAGATATATTTATATGAATGCTTTTGTGCCCACAATTCATCTTTAAGTGCTGTTTATATATATATATATATATATATATATATATATATATATATATATAAAGGGCTATACATGTAACCTGTATTGTTTTTTGCTTCAGAAATAATTTATACAACACTAATCCTGGTTTTGACTGGGGTCCATTCAGAACACTAGCAGAGGAAGCATGGCTGTCTTCAAATCCCCCCTCTGCATTCTTATTCCAGTTTCAAGAGCCAGGAGTCTATGTTCTAAAACTAAGCAGTAATCATTATAAAAAGATGGTAAGTTATGTCTGGAATTTAGATATAAGTATAGTGTGCAAGGCCTTATTTTATTTCTTATAAGATATTTAAAAGCATTATATTTTTTTAAAAAGTAATGAAGGTAATCTAAGAGATCAGACATAAATATACTGTATATAGTAGAAAAAATCGAATAACAGAGTAATCACTGTTCAGTATGTGTTTGAGAAAAGGTTCTATTTACCTGTCATGATCATTTTTAAAACATGATTTCAAAACTGAATGCTAACAATGCTAATGTGAAAGATTTTACAAAATATTTGCAGTTATATTTCATATTTGCTTATTTTCTGTATTTGCAGTTCTATATATAGTTCCACTTAGCCACTGTGCTGTGGGCTTGGATCTTCCAAATTGCAGCACTAGGGTTGTCAGTTCAAATGCCAATCATATTACTGCCTGGAGTTTGCATGTTCTCCCTGTACCTGCATGGGTTTCCTCCAGGGAACTCTGGTTTCCCCCTACACTCCAAAGACATGCTTGTAGGTTTATTGGATCCTGTCTAAATTGGCCCTAGTATGTATGAAAGTTAGTTAGGGACCTTAGATTGTAAGCTTCCTGAGGGAAGGGACTGATGTGAAAGTACAATATATATGGAAATTGCTGCGTAAATGATCAGCACTATTTCCTCGTTCAATGTTTTTATTTAATTTTATTGAAGAAAAAAGAAAAACAGTGGAGTGTATACAATAATATATGGAATACTCTCAATGTCAAACAAGTTTTTAGTTATATACATAAATATATTGTAACTTACAATATAGAGTGAATGAAGGGGAGAGAAAAATAAAATAAAAATAGAAGCAAACAACATGTGCAATCTATGTATAAAGAACAATAGAAGATCGAGCAGAGAGTTTCTGGCCAATTTGTAGGTCCTAAATATTATGCCTCCAGACCACTCCTCCCCCCCAAATGGGTACAATCTGTGGAAGAGTGGGGGCATTTAGATATAGCAGCTATTGCGATAACCAGGGTTGAATTAAGTGAGAAAAAAATATATATATTTAGAACAGGGTCATATAATACTTATTCCAGTGTTTGTTTGCTAATAATAAACAGTCAGATAAATATTACATATTAATTGTAAGTAATAGAAAATGAAGGGATAATGAGAGCGTATCCCATAGGTGTGGATCACATAATCACGAAATATAAATCATCTCATAGTATATGACACTAATATATTAAGTTATAAGAAATAAGGGTATAAACAGTAAATCAAAAAGAAAAGAGAGAAAGAAAAAAGAATAAGAAGACTCTCTCCAGGTGGTAATCCGACTACAAATAGAAACATGTGGTTAGTTAGTAGGAAATCAAGTATTCTAGTAGGGTAACAGTAATGACTGGTCAAAATCAGATAACTAATGTTTAACCCATGGTTGCCAGATCTTGCAAAATGTATTAATATTATTGTCCTCAATGGCTGTCATCTTAGCATATATGAGAGCTCTTATCATTCTGTATTTAGCTTCCGCAACTATCAAAGTTTGTGACTTCCAAGCCTTTGCAATAGTTTGCATGGCTTCAGTGCTAAGATAGATAAATAGCTGAAATTGAGCATGGGTTGGTGTTGCAGGTTTCAAGTTTAGAAGTGCCAAGGCTGGGTCTAGAGGAATAGAGATTTCCAAAGCTGTAGAGGCCATCGCAAAAATATTTTTCCAGAATTCTTGGTCCACTGGACATTGCCACCAGCTATGGAAGTGGGTACCTGGTGAAGAACAGCCTCTAAAACAGTTAATTGGATATGTCGGGATATATTTTGCAATTCTGGCTGGTACCAGATACCAACGTGCTAAGACTTTAAAATTTGTTTCCAAAGCAAAGAAATTTGGGAAGTCATCAGTGTCAAACGCACGGTCCATGTCCATAGCCCATTTATCTGTGTAAGAGAATAATACTTTGTTAGGAATTGCATTAAGTTGTTGGTATAACAAAGAAATTAATCCTCTTACATGTGGGTCATTTTTACAAATACGCTCAAATTGTGACATTTGATTAAGTGTTGATCCTGTAGTAAGGAGAGGGGTGTAGAAATTTTTGACTTGTAGATAGCGAAAAAGATTTCAGATTTGGGAAGCCCGTAAGTTTCACAAAGCATTGGAAATGCAAGAATAGTGGAATTAGTGCTTAATTGGGGAAATCTAATTAAATTTGAGGCGGACCATGCAGAGAATGACTTCAGAAATCTCCAGGCCGGATAAAAGACCGGGTTCCTAGGGAACGAATTAAGGGGATTGTGTGGGGATTGGAGATAACAAGTTCAACTAAATTTATCCCAAGTAGCCAAAGAATGTTTCGTGATGGGATTAGAAAGGTGTGATCTATCTTTTGGTCAGAGCCATAACATGTTGGCCACAGAAATAGGGTCGCTGTCTACAGATTCAGTTAGAACCCAAAGGGGTGTTTCCACCGTAGAATGATATTTAGGAAGGGGTGACAGTTGTGCAGCATAATAGTGGGAAGTGAAGTTTGGTAAACCTAGTCCGCCCTTCAATTTATTGAAATAAAGCGTAGCTTTTGGTATTCGGGGTTTGGTTTTTCCCCAAATAAAGGACATGAGTCTACGTTGTGTGAGTCTTAAAAAATACGTAGGTAATGAGATGGTTAAAACCCTCAACAAATATAAAAATTTCGGCAAAATCTACATTTTTATCACGTTGATCCATCCCAGCCATGATAATGGGAGAGATATCCATTGTTTTATATAACCTGTAGTTTGTTTCAGCAAGGGAAGATAATTAGCCACAAATAAATCTTTAATTGAGGTTGTGAGTTGTACTCCTAAGTATGGAATTTGATGGGAAACCCAGTTGAAAGGTAAGGAGGTTTGGATGTGTCGAAGTTCTGTTTGTGATAAAGAAATATTTAGCATGTTTGATTTTGTGGGGTTAACTAAAAGTCCAGAGACTTTGGCAAATTTATCTAAAGTATTTAGCAAATTTGTAGCCGATATGTGAGGGTGAGATAGATAAATAAGAATATCAACAGCAAAAAGACATAATTTGTGTTGATATCTGCCTAATTCAATACCTTTAATATCAGGATTGGACCTAATTAATTGTACTAGTGGTTCAATAAGGAGGGCTAAAAAATGTAACGGGGATAAAGGGCAACCTTGTCTTGTACCTCTTCTAATATCCATCATTGCAGATTTATAACCAGCATATTTAATGTATGCCTTTGGGTTGTCATACAAAGAGGAGATCCATTTTGGAACATGATTCCCAAATCCCCATTTTTGGAGCATGTACTGCATATATGGCCAAGTGACAGAATCAAATGCCTTTCTAATGTCTAAGGATAGGAGGCATATCGGGATTTGTCTGACCTTAGCAGCATGAATAAGTAAGAGAGCTCGCCTGATATTGTCTCCTGCTTGATGCTTTGGTATAAAACTTGTTTGGTCCCGGTGGATTAGTTGACCTATAATGTTATTCAATCGAGTCACCAAGATCTTGGATAGTAATTTAAT
Source organism: Lithobates pipiens (assembly GCF_037356315.1). Lineage (NCBI taxonomy): Eukaryota > Metazoa > Chordata > Amphibia > Anura > Ranidae > Lithobates > Lithobates pipiens. The sequence continues at coordinate 46,332,057 of NW_027507788.1, read as the reverse complement.
GTCCAGATTAAGGAGAGATATGGGGAGGTAATTGGTCCAAGAAGTAGAGTCTGAATGGGGTTTGGGAATCATTACTATAATGGAGGTCAGTGTTTCGGTCCTAAATGAGTGACCATTCAGGATAGAGTTAAAGGCTCTGTTCAGGATTGGTGCTAAGATATGTGCAAACTGTTTGTAGTATAATGCTGAGAACCCATCAGGACCTGGTCTCTTATGAGGTTTTAATATTTTTATGGCATGCAGAACTTAAGGGGTTGTTATAGGATTCTCAAGAGTATCACGCTGTTTCTGATCTAAGGTAGGGAGCATAATGTTGGAAAACAAGGTGTCTGCTTTTATCCTGTCAAAGTCTTGGGTAGGAGAATACAATTTAGATAAATTAGAGCAAAACACCTCCAGAATTTTAACTGGGTTGCTGGTATATCCATCACAGGTAGTTTTCAATCTAAAAGATGTCTGTATATGTTGTGTTGCCTTTAAACTACGCACCTTGGGGGTGTCTGGCTTATTAGCTTTGAGGTATTGGATATGTTGGCATTTTCACAATAATTTATCTGCAGAATCAGTTAAAAAGAGGTCTAGATCAAGACAGGCTTTATCTAGTTTTGTGTTGTTGGTGGCATTCGGTGAAGATTGAAAGGCCATATGGCATTTATTAAAAGCAGCTTCAAGCTTTGCGAACATAAGTTTGCGCTCTTTTTTAATTGCTGATGCTTGTTGAATCAATCTGCCCCGAATGACAGCTTTATGGGCCTCCCACAATGTGAGGGAGGAAACATCCTCCATGTCATTAAATCAGAGGTATTCAGAAAGTGTTTTCTCAATTTCAATTCTATGAGATGGATGGGTTAGTATGGAATCATTAAAGCGGTAGTAAACCCCCACATTTTTTTTTTTTAAACCTGCAAAGCAAAAGGCATTATGAGCTAGTATGCACCGCACACTAGCTCATTATGAAATACTTACCTTAGAACGAGGCCCCGACATCTGGCCCGATCCACGCCGAGGGAGCTGACATGCTCCCTCTGCGTTTCTTCCGGGTATCGCGCCTCGGGCCATGTGAGCGGCGATATCATTCCGGCCGGCCGGCCGCTGCCGGATTTTCAGGCCGAGAATCCCCTTGTGCGCATGCGCCGCTGCAGTCAGCGGCGCATACCGAGGGGAATATCTCCTAAACCGTACAGGTTTAGGAGATATTTTTTTTACCTACAGGTAAGCCTTATTATAGGCTTTCCTGTAGGTAAATGTTAAAAAATCGAGTATACAACCACTTTAATACACCAAGTGGTATCATGTGATCTGGGTATATTGGAAGCTATAGTGGTGAGAACAGCGCAATGGTCAGTCCATGGAAAAGGGATAATTTTAGAAGAAAAAGTTTCTGGTAACATACTAGATGGGACAAGGATATGATCTATGCGTGAGAAAGAGTTATGCGGATATGAATAATGTGTGAAACGCCTGCTGGTAGGATTAAGTTCTCACCAGGTATCTACTAGACTAAGCGCTGTAAGCTTGTAGTAGGGGTCGAATCCCCACAAAGGACGACCGTTCCAAATTTATGTGCATCAACAATTTGAAAAAGATGGGATAAAAAAGCAGCTGGGCGTTTATTTATTTTCCAGCAGTGGAAATGACATAACCCAGGAATTGAACCTGTTCACAATGGAATTTGCACTTCTCCAATATTCAATAGAGATTCTTCTCTCTTAGTTTCTGAAGCACACGAGAGACATCTGTGTGGTGGCTCTCCAGGGACGTGAATAATATCAGGATATCATCAAGATAAACCACCACACATAACTGCAACAAATCTCAGACATCGTTAATATATTCCTGGAAAACTGCTGGGGCATTACAAAGGTCAAAAGGCATTATGTGGTACTCATAATGGCCTGTTCTGGTATTAAATGCAGTTTTCCACTCATCACCCTCCTTAATGCTCACGAGATTGTATGCCCCTCTCAAATCAAGCTTTGTGAAAACTGTTGCTCCCTTGAGGAGGTCAAATAACTCCGTAATCAACGGAATCAGATAGGTATCCTTAATCATGAAACAAATGAGACCCCTACAATCAATACAAGGTCTCAGTTCACTGCTCTTCTTCTTCACAAAGAAGAAACCAGCACCAGCAGGAGACAAAAATTTGCGGATGAAACCTTGAGAAAGTGCGTCTGCAACATACACCTCCATGGCCGTATCCTCCAAGGCCGACAAAGGGTAAACCTGTCCACGTGGCGGTATGACACCAGGTTGAAGGTCAATAATACGACCGGTGTGGAGGCAAGCTATCAGCTTGACCTTTGTCAAATACAATGCTAAAATTGCGAAACTCCTCTGGCAGGAAGGAGAGTGAAGAGGTGCACAGGATCTTGGCTACTTTCTGGAAGCATGTCTTACTGCATTGTGGCAACCAGGAGAGAACCTCAGCATGGAGCCAATCAAAAGAGGGGTTGTGCCTCTGTAACCAAGGATAACCAATAACCAGTTCTCGTACTCTGTTTGATGGACATGAGGCACTTTACAGCAAAAGCAGAGCATGCTGGAACATCAAATACCCTTTTAAAAGAAGCCACAAACTCTGGGTAACTCAAGACAACAGGTTTTTGCATCTCCCATAGAGGGCTTGCAATGGCCAAGGCTTTCTGAGAAAGCATAGTTATCACGGAACCTACTTTGCTTCTGCCTGTGGGAAACGCCTGGGGCAGCATCTCAAAGTATATCTCAACCTGGTTGAGAAACCCTCTGCATTGGACTGAATCACCCCCAAATTGCTGGTGAAGTGGAGCGAAACCATATATACCTCTTATAGAGGCAATACTCAAGGCAGGTGCCTGCAGAGAGACTGGAGCAGCAGCAGGGATGGCCTGCAACAAGGTTGTACCAGAGCAGCCACAGTGGGAGATTCCAGGTGAACCGTGAGACTCAGGAGTGTTTGTGTCGCCATGGCAAACTGATCCATGCGGTGATCCTGCTCATCCAATCTGGAAAAAATATTACCAGCAAGTGGATTGTCTGCATCTTCTGTATTCATTGCCATCGCCTACTGTTAGACATCATAAATCAGACTGAAACAGAAGTACAGTTAAAGCACACTTGTTTATTAATAATAATAACAAGGTAAACAGAGTAAACATAGTCAAAACATAGCCAGAGTTCAGAAACTAGAACGGATAGTCAGACAAGCCAAAACGTCAGGGAGCCAGAGATGAGTGTAGTAGAACAGCAAGCAGTATCTGGAGCCAGAAGGAATGTCAGCTAAGCAAATCTTTAACAGGAACACAGGAGAGCTTCTCTAGAGATGTGATCATGTTGAAGGCAGAGATCATCTGGGCTGGACAGCTTAAGTCAGCAGCACTGACGAGCAGGATATCATCAACAGGTGAGTCACTGTGGCGAGAAAGAGCTGGCAATTAGCTGACAGCTAAACAGCCAGCTTTGAGAAGGAAGGGCTGAGCCCAGCCCTGACAGGAGTGGTTGCAGAGTGGCCCTTTTCACTTGAATGGGTCATGCTCAGTGGTCAGAACCACCCGCAGAGTGTGACAGGGAGTATAAATGGTAGGCAGTCGAAGAAAAATGCAGTTTAGCCACAGAATTTTATCCCCCCACCAAATGTAAATGAGCCCTAATAGAATTTTTAAAAAGCAGCTGATTTTTATTTTTATTTTTTACAACTAAAGATGCAAACTAGAATTACTAAAGTACATCATTATAACATTTTATTTTTATCCAGGTACTTTATCTTTTTTTGGGACCAAGAACATTTTTCTCACCAGTGTGGTTAAACTGGCAGCAATTAGCAGGGGGTGCGAAGAGGGGTTAATTTGCCTTCCTCTGGATTAAACATTGAAGGCATTTGAAAGGTACCTAATGTACATAGATTTTTCCCAAGACCCCCCCCCCCCCCCCCATGCTGTATGGTTTGCATTTCCATGTTTTAGATGTCCCTAGGCCAGTAAGACAATAACACTAAGGCCAGTGGCGGAATTATCAGGGTCGCAACAGTCGCAAGTGCGACTGGGCCCTGGAATTCTCGGCCACTTCAGGGGGCCCACCGGCAGCCCGCCCGCCGCCCGAGGGGCCCACCTGACTGTCCGGCCGGGGCTGTGCGTGTGCGGTGTTATTAATGTCAGGTTCATGCCGTCCTTCACCAGCGTGAGAGAAGTGCTCGGTTGGCTCCGCCCCCGCCTCCCTTACAGTCGCTCTGGATAGGCGGGGGCGGAGCCAACCGAGCACTTCTCTCACGCTGGTGAAGGACGGCATGAACCTGACATTAATAACACCGCACACGCACACCCCCGGCCGGACAGTCAGGTGGGCCCCTCGGGCGGCGGGCGGGCTGCCGGTGGGCCCCCTGAAGTGGGCGAAAATTACAGGGCCCAGTCGCACTTGCGACTCTGCGACACAAAAAAACCTTCAGCCAATGCAGTGAAGGCACTCTCTGAAGCAAGGAGCAGCGGAGGCACGCTTCGTGGAGGAACTTTACGTCACTCTGCAGGATTCACTCTGCAGGATTCTGAGGAGGGGGAATCGATCATCATCATCGACTGATTGGCGGTAAGTCACCACCCCCCCTCCAGATTGTGCCAGCCCGCCACCCCCCTCCAGTGCCACCACCTGCCCTCCATTGCCACCAGCCCACCATCGCCCCTCCAGTACCACCCCTCCAGACTGTGCCACCCCCTGCCCTCCAGTGCCACCAGCCCACTACCCCCCCCTCCAGTGTCACCAGCCCCCCCCTCCAGACTGTTCTACCACACCCCCCAGACTGTTCCACCCCATCCCCCCCCCCCCAGACTGTTCCACCCCATCCCCCCCCCAGACTGTTCCACCCCATCCCCCCCTCCAGACTGTTCCACCCCATCCCCTCCTCCAGACTGTTCCACCCCCCCCCGACTGTCCCACCCCATCCCCCCCTCCAGACTGTTCCACCCCATCCCCTCCTCCAGACTGTTCCACCCCATCCCCCTCCAGACTGTTCGCCACCACCCCCCTCCAGACTGTGCCACCCCCTCCCTCCAGTGCCACCACCCCCCCTCCAGTGCCACCAGCCCACCACCCCCTCTCCAGTGCCACCACCACCCCTCCAGACTGTGCCACCCGCCCTCCAGTGCCATCACCACCCCTCCAGACTGTTTCACCACCCCCCTCCAGACTGCCACCACCGCCCCTCCAGACTGTGCCACCACCTCCCTGCAGTGCCACCATAGTGCCACCAGCCCACCACCCCCCCTCCTCTGCCACCACCCCCCTCCTCTGCCACCACCCCCCTCCAGTGCCACCACCACCCCCCTCCAGTGCCGCTACCCCCACCTCCCTCCAGTGCCACCACCCCCCCTCCAGACTGTGCCACCACCACCCCTCGAGTGCCACTAGCCCACCACCCCCTTCCAGTGCCACCACCACCCCCTTCCAGTGCCACCACCCCTCCAGACTGTGCCACCACCCCTCCAGTGCCACCACCCGCCCTCCAGTGCCACCAGCCCTCCACCCCCCCTCCAGACTGTGCCACCACCACCCCCCCTCCAGACTGTTCTACCACACCCCCCAGACTGTTCCACCCCACCCCCCCCCCCCCCGACTGTCCCACCCCATCCCCAACTCCAGACTGTTCCACCCCATCCCCTCCTCCAGACTGTTCCACCCCATCCCCCCCCCCCCCGACTGTCCCACCCCATCCCCTCCTCCAGACTGTTCCACCCCATCCCCTCCTCCAGACTGTTCCACCCCATCCCCTCCTCCAGACTGTTCCACCCCATCCCCCTCCAGACTGTTCGCCACCACCGCCCCTCCAGACTGTGCCACCACCTCCCTCCAGTGCCACCACCCCCCCTCCAGTGCCACCAGCCCACCACCCCCTCTCCAGTGCCACCACCCCCCTCCAGTGCCACCAGCCCACAACCCCCTCCAGTGCCACCACCACCCCTCCAGACTGTGCCACCACCTCCCTCCAGTGCCACCACCCCCCCTCCAGTGCCACCAGCCCACCACCCCCTCTCCAGTGCCACCACCCCCCTCCAGTGCCACCAGCCCACAACCTCCTTCGGTGCCACCACCACCCCTCCAGACTGTTTCACCACCCCCCTCCAGACTGCCACCACCGCCCCTCCAGACTGTGCCACCACCTCCCTGCAGTGCCACCCCTCCCTCCAATGCCACCACCACCCCTCCAGTGCCACCATAGTGCCACCAGCCCACCACCCCCCCTCCTGTGCCACCACCACCCCCCTCCAGTGCCGCTACCCCCACCTCCCTCCAGTGCCACCACCCCCCCTCCAGACTGTGCCACCACCACCCCTCGAGTGCCACTAGCCCACCACCCCCTTCCAGTGCCACCACCACCCCCTTCCAGTGCCACCACCCCTCCAGACTGTGCCACCACCCCTCCAGTGCCACCACCCGCCCTCCAGTGCCACCAGCCCTCCACCCCCCCTCCAGACTGTGCCACCACCACCCCCCCTCCAGACTGTGCCACCACCACCCCCCCTCCAGACTGTTCCACCACCACCCCCCCTCCAGACTGTTCCACCACCCCCCCTCCAGACTGCCACCACCGCCCCTCCAGACTGTGCCACCACCTCCCTGCAGTGCCACCCCTCCCTCCAATGCCACCACCACCCCTCCAGTGCCACCATAGTGCCACCAGCCCACCACCCCCCCTCCTGTGCCACCACCACCCCTCCAGACTGTGCCACCCCCCTCCTGTGCCACCACCACCCCCCTCCAGTGCCGCTACCCCCACCTCCCTCCAGTGCCACCACCCCCCCTCCAGACTGTGCCACCACCACCCCTCGAGTGCCACTAGCCCACCACCCCCTTCCAGTGCCACCACCACCCCCTTCCAGTGCCACCACCCCTCCAGACTGTGCCACCACCCCTCCAGTGCCACCACCCGCCCTCCAGTGCCACCACCCGCCCTCCAGTGCCACCAGCCCTCCACCCCCCCTCCAGACTGTGCCACCACCACCCCCCCTCCAGACTGTGCCACCACCACCCCCCCTCCAGTGCCACCAGCCCACCACCCCCTCTCCAGTGCCACCACCCCCCTCCAGTGCCAACAGCCCACAACCTCCTCCAGTGCCACCACCACCCCTCCAGACTGTGCCCCCCGCCCTCCAGTGCCATCACCACCCCTCCAGACTGTGCCACCCCTCCCTCCAATGCCACCACCACCCCTCCAGTGCTACCATAGTGCCACCAGCCCACCACCCCCCCCCCCTCCTGTGCCACCACCACCCCTCCAGACTGTGCCACCCCCCTCCAGTGCCACCACCACCCCCCTCCAGTGCCGCTACCCCCACCTCCCTCCAGTGCCACCACCCCCCCTCCAGACTGTGCCACCACCACCCCTCGAGTGCCACTAGCCCACCACCCCCTTCCAGTGCCACCACCCCTCCAGACTGTGCCACCACCCCTCCAGTGCCACCACCCGCCCTCCAGTGCCACCAGCCCTCCACCCCCCCTCCAGACTGTGACACCACCACCCCCCTCCAGACTGTGACACCACCACCCCCCTCCAGACTGTGACACCACCACCACCCCTCCAGACTGTTCCACCACCCCCCCTCCAGACTGCCACCACCGCCCTCCAGTGCCACCCCTCCCTCCAATGCCACCATCCCCCCTCCAGTGCCACCACCCCCCCTCCAGTACCACCAGCCCACCACCCCCCCTCCAGACTGCCAACACCACCCCTCCAGACTGTGCCACCACCACCCCCCCTCTAGTGCCTCCACCACCCCTCCAGACTGCCACTAGCCCCCTCTAGTGCCACCACCACCCCTCTAGTGCCACCACCACCCCTCCAGACCCCTCCAGACTGTGCCACCACCCTTCCAGACTGTGCCACCACCACCACCCTTCCAGACTGTGCCACCACCACCATCCCTCCAGACTGTGCCACCACCACCACCCCTCCAGACTGCCGCCACCCCTCCCTCCAATGCCACCATCCCCCCCTCCAGACTGTGCCACCACCACCACTCCTCCAGACTGTGCCACCACCACCACTCCTCCAGACTGTGCCACCACCACCACTCCTCCAGACTGTGCCACCACCACCACTCCTCCAGACTGTGCCACCACCACCACCCCCCCCCAGACTGTTCCACCACCCCCCTCCAGACTGTTCCACCACCGCCCTTCAGTGCCACCCCTCCCTCCAATGCCACCATCCCCTCTCCAGTGCCACCACCCCCCCTCCAGTACCACCAGCCCACCACCCTCCCTCCAGACTGCCACCACCCCTCCAGACTGTGCCACCACCACCCACTCCAGTACCACCGCCACCCCCTCTCCAGTACCACCACCATGCCACCCACCTCCAGTACCACCGCCACCCACCTCCAGTACCACCGCCACCCACCTCCAGGACAACCATGCCTCTCCAGTACCATCGCCACCCTCCTCCAGTACCACCACCCACCATCCGGTACCACCGCCACCCCTCTCCAGGACCGCCACCCCCCTTCAGTACCACCACCGCCACCCACCTCCAGTACCACCGCCACCCCCTCTCCAGTACCACCACCATGCCACCCACCTCCAGTACCACCGCCACCCCTCTCCAGGACCATCATGCCTCTCCAGTACCATCACCACCCTCCTCCAGTACCACCACCCAGCCTCCAGTACCACCGCCACCCACCTCCGGTACCACCGCCACCCCTCTCCAGGACCGCTACCACCTTCAGTACCACCACCGCCACCCACCTCCAGTACCACCATCAGCCCCCCTCCAGTACCACCACCACCACCCACCTCCAGTACCACTGCCACCACCTCCAGTACCACTGCCACCCCTCTCCAGGACCACCACCGCCACCCACCTCCAGGACCACCATCCCCCTCCAGTACCACTGCCACCCCCCTCCAGTACCACTACTGCACTGGTGACACAGGTTTCACTCGGGACACAGGCTGCACAGAAATGTTTTACTTTGTTCTACAGTGGAAAAAAATATAGTATCAAAATCATGCTTTTCGGGGGGGGGGGGGGGGGGCTTCCTGATTTCTTGCATCGGGGCCCTGAGGTTTCTAGTTACGCCTCTGACTAAGGCCCCTTTCTGTATGCCGGCTCAGTGGGAGATCACTCCGTTGATCTCCGCTGAGCCGGCGGATGACAGGTCCCTCTCTGCTCACTGAGCAGGGAGGGGCTTGTCCAGCGCTGGTCTCTATGGAGAGATCAGATGAAAACAGACATGCTGTCCGTTTTTCATCAGATCTCACCCGATCCGATCTGCCAGCGACGGATCCGGACATAGGGCCATCCATCTGCTTTTGGTGAATCGGACCAGGTCGGATGTCAGCGGACATGTCTCCGCTGACATCCGTCGCTCCATAGACCAGCATGGAGTGCCGTTCAGGTCCGCCGTCAAAACTGACAGGCGGACCTGAATTGTCCGTCAGTGTGAAAGGGGCTTTAGGGGCCTCTTTTTCTTTGCCTCCTCTTAGGCCTTGGGAATCCTAAATGATGCAGGAAGGTGCACTGATATGGTGACATCAGTGCTGCTCTCTGTTTGAACTGTTTGAATATTCTTCAATACACTATGGGAGTTATTTACTAAAGGAAAATCTACTTTGCACTGCAAGTGCACTTGGAAGTAAAGTCACTGTAGATCCAAGGGGGACATGCAAGGAAAATAAAAAACAGCATTTTAGCTTGCACACGATTGTATGATAAATTCAGCAGAGCTTCCACTCATTTCAGATCTACCCCTTAGATTTAGAGCGACTGTACTTTCAAGTGTACTTGCAGTGCAAAGTGGATTTGCCTTTTGTAAATAACCCCCTATGAATAAAGAGTGTAACGGTAACCCCTAAGAGAGCAGAATCATGATTCCCTGCATTCATAGTATGTCTTAGCCCTTGTACACATGGTCGGACATTCCGACGGAAAATGTGCGATCAGACCGTGTTGTCGGATAATCCGACGGTGTGTGGGCTCCAATCGGACTGTTTCCATTGGAATATCTGACGGACAAAGTTTTAGAGCTGGGCTTTAAAACTTTATGACAACATGATCCGATCGGACTTTGTCCGATTGTGTGTAGACAATTCCAATTGGACAAAGTGCCACGCATGCTCAGATCAAATTCCTAGACCAAAGCTATTGGCTACTAGCCTCAACGTAGTCCTGTCGTAATGAAATAACATCATCAGGTTACGTATGATCGGATTTTCCGACGACTTTGTCTGACCGCGTGTATGCAACACAAGTTTCGGACAAAATCTGTTGGACAAAATCCAACGTATTTTGTTGTGGGAATGTCCGACCGTGTGTACAGGGGCTAAGAGTGACCATACACTATACAATCTGATGTTGCAATCTCCTTTACATCTACCAATAACTATGTTGTATGAAGGCCTGTCTGATAAGATGTACGTGGGGTCTTTCAGGCTTGTCCATATATTATACTGTATAGTGTTACTAAAGCTTAAATAGTTTGTACAGAAATGATACAATCAGAATGTATAGTGTATGACCAGCTTTTATTTGTTGTTAAATAAAATATCATTCAACCTGGAAGGCAGGGGACAACTTGAGGCGAAAAAGAAGTACAGAAGGAAGATGGAAGCTCCTGAATGAAAGTCATTAATTCAGCTTAGGTTGTTTTTTTATTTTGCACCCTGTTCTAGGGCCAATTTTAATTGAAAAAAAAAAAAAAACTGTAGTTGGGTTTTAAATTCAATAATGACAAATACAATGCATTTATTTTATTTTTTTACATAGAGTGGGGAATAGATAAAATGTTTGTAAAGTTTTTATTGCTATCTGTATGAATTATTGGTCAGTTTAAAAAAAAAAAGGCTGTGGGCTAAATAAAAAATAAAGGTAGCATTAACAGTATAAAAGCTCTATAAAGTTTTGCATCGAAAATAAACATTTGCTTTAATAAGAAGTTATATACATAGCATTATTTAAATCACAAAACCAGAAAAAAACAAGGGTTCATTTCTTTTTTAGCTGGCAGAGCCTTGGAAACAATTTTGTTATGTGTCAGGGGCCAAACGTGATAGAATTGATGGTAAATTACAAACACATTTGGTCCAATGTGCATACACATGTTTCAGACTTGTTAAACCACATAGCCGTTCTTTCGATATAATGTTAGATGCTTTTTCGAAAATAAGAAGACATTTACATGACGAATTCAAGAAAAACAAAAAATGTATTTCTTATCACATAAAATGTTATGTCAATCTGTATATTGCTACAGCATGAATGCTGTAAACAGCTACAAAGTAAGCTGGAGAGCTTTCCATAAAAAGATATAAACATGCATGGAAAACAGAATAATATATACAGTATATTGGCAGCAAATGTATGGTTCTCACTTACTCTTTAATGATCTCAAATAACCACAAGATGGCATAGCTGTACAGCTCTACAAACAGCAGGCTGTTGCTTTACGTATAGTGGTGGGAAATTGAATTCTAATGATGCAGAACACTACTACTGAGAAACAACAGAGATCTGTAGCAGCAGGTTAACTTTGTGCCCAGATAATTATTTTTTTTGTTTCATGAACATGTTAAAATCAGCATTTTTTGTTGTAAATTTACTTAGAACTTGTAAATAAGTATATATTTTCTTAAAGCAGACACCCTGGAGAATAATATGGTGGCAGTTGTAATTTTTTATGATGACCAATATTTGCGCAGTTGTTTATCAAACACATATTTTTAGGAAAAATACACTAAAATGTATTTTAATGCACACAAATGCAGTATAATACCCTTTTTTTTTTAAAATATATTAAAAACTATACAAATTATGAATGAGTAATCAAAAAAAGTGTTCACTACCCTCATCTACCTCTGCGCCACAGACATTAAATGTATCAAGTGAAAAGTATATACAAAAATGAAAAATAATAAATAATGTAGGAGTATGAATCCCACAAAAACTTTAAATTACAAATATATAAGGGAAAACCACCTAAACCTAAAATACACAATTTGAATGTAGGTAAGCAGCGGCGCTCAATAAAAATTTGTTAACATAATGTGAGAAAATAAATTAACAGTATTAACTGTAATACATGACATATGTAAATACACAGTGATAACAACAAAAACACTAGTGATAATCATTGAAATCACCCAAGTGAAAAAAGAAAAAAATGACTAAATACAAAAATAGTTAATGAATGTGATGTGATACACAGATAGAAGTAGAGCTCTTTACACCACACCATTAGTGCTCCATATACCTTACCCATAAGATTTAAACTCACCAGAGCTATATGCCTCACACACTCATGTTTGGCAAACAAGCAGTATGGCCCAGCAGGGTAATGAAATCCAACAATGCGGTCCCAGCCTCTGCAATGAGCTCATATATAGGGAGAAGGAAGGAAAGCTCCACTAGTGAAGTATATCTCGAAAAGCCGTACACAATTTATTATAAACCTCAATCATTTTGCTTACATAAGACAATAGAAAACAAGCATGGAAAAAATGTCCAACAAATGATCAGCGATGGGCCATGCATCAGCAGGTAACATCTCACTGTACTGTGGACCTCGCCGGAACGCCACTTCTGGTATTCCAAACACGTTACTTCCAGTTGCCATACAGCCACAGTCCGATGCATTTCGTCATCACAACTTCATCCTGGGATTGCATTTAAATACATTAATAGCATATTAAAAACTATGTCTGCTCATAAAAAGCTTTTACAGGTTATCAGTTTAGAGTTAACCATAAATTAGAATTATTGCTCTCGCTCTGAAGTCGCTGGTGATGTATTGCACAATGGCTGTTACATATACATGCATGGCCTGTGCTTGCGTTTTTATTTGCATATATGCGTGGGGTGACGGGTGCTTTTAATATTTTTTATATTATTTTTACTTATTTTATTTTAGTAAAACTTTTGTTAACGCCTTTTTATTTATTTCATTTCATTTTATTGCTATTGTAAAAGGGCTAAAAAGCCCCTATGTGATATCATGGGCAGGTGACAGGTTATCTTTATTTAGACATTAGGAGTCTGTTAGACCCCCAATGTCTTCCTGCCCTCCACTGAAGCTAATCTAGCACATAGGGTGCTGGATTAGCTACTTCCCCAGCTACAGTATATGGAGAATAAAAGAACTAAAACTGGAAGTGATGAAATGCTGATTGCTTTCGGCTTTATTACCAGCAGAGGAGATTGGGTAATGGATGCTCCTAAGTCTCCTCCTGTTCATACAATTGGGACCGTTTACTGCACGCCCGGACTTTCCAAACAAGCAGAAGCGCTAGACCGCTGCGGCGAGGCAGGCCTTCTTACTACCATAAAAATCAAAAAGATCCGGCAGCTGTAGAGCCATTCAGATCACTTTTACTCAATAGACAATTGCCAGCTGGAAAGAATGATACTAAGCTCATGGCTGTAGCTGTTGCCATTGTTTTAACCACTTAAATTCAAGATTTTTTAAAACACCTATGTCATGACTCCTAGAAAGTAAATTGCTCTGTGTATTAAAGGAAATACAGTCCGGGAGAAAGACTGCTAAGTTGAGCAGTCATTATTCTCAAGTTGCAATTGCTAATAAATGAATATCTACAAAAGAGATATAGATTATGTCATGCAGGTATGGAACAGCCTCTGTAAACTTCACTTGTATGTTCACATTCTAAATCGTGGTAAATAGATGGGCATGGATGTAGAAACACTGTATATTTTTTATTACAGGTATTAATACAGAGCTGAAAATTTGCATAAATTGTACATTCACATCAGTCCCTGACCTCAAGGTGCTTACATTCTAGGGTCCTTAACTCATACACATACAATGTCTATCATAGACAGGAGCCCATTATCCTACCAGCATGTCTTTGGAGCGTGGAAGGTGTTGTGGTTGAGATTTGAACCAATGACCCTAGAGCTACAAGGTAACAGTAAGTTGAGCAGCATTTGGAAGCCATGAATAAACTGGGATACAAACCTGTGACACAGGTATAAGATTAGCAAAAATCACTTTAAACACTGCAACTTAAATATGTTTTAGACATCATGCACCAAGAATAACTAAGAAGAAGTTTGGACATGGAGGCAAGTTAAAGGGATTGTAAAGTTAGAAGGTTTTTTTTATCTTAATGCAGTCTTAATGCATTATCTTAAAGTGGTTGTAAACCCATGGGTGAAAAAAAAAGCAACCTGCAAGGCAAAGGCATAATGAGCTAGTATGCCTGAGAACGAAGCCACCGAGGAGGTCCTCAGTCTTCATGTCCGCCGCTGCCATGGATCCCAGAGTGACATCCGGGTTTCGCTGCTCCGGCGCTGTGACTGGCCGGAGCCACGATGACATCACTCCCGCGTATGTGCACTGGTGCCACCACTAACGGAATGATCGCCATTAGAAACGGGACATTCAGTGTGCTTGTGCCCGATGTCTACTTAGACATCAGTGCCGCTATTCTTGCAAATATCTCCTAAACCTTTTAGGTTTGGGAGATATTTCTTGCACCTACAGGTAAGCCTTAATTTAGGCTTACCTGTAGGTTAAAGTGGTTGTAAGGGGTTTACAACCACTTTAAACCTGGTTACCAGTGTAACAATGGTGGTAACAGATCAAATAATTCACTGGAAGTAAAGCAGAATGTTTTCTAGAAATAGCATAAGGCATGAATGAGAAAATGGTTAATTCCATCAGAGCTTTTTCAGATAGGTGTTTAGCTTGTTGCAGATTCCCTTTAAAGTTTAATGCCGGGCTAATATTAGGAAAAAACTAAATGTGCTTCTTTCCCCAGCAAATTAAAAATGTAATGCTTGTTTTTCTAGCGGCCAATTTTAAAGAAAATATTACAGTAGGGAAAGGGTGGTGATATGGATTTGTGACAAATTCAAAAGAGGCAACAACATTCCTGAATACTCATAGATACAGAGAGATTTTTGGGGGGAATTTTTTGGGTGCCAAGATATTGGCAACAAAGAACTTATATATACAAATATATTTTATTGGTACAAAAATAGACAATTACAATGGACAATAAACAAAACAAAAAGTTGGTTATAAAACAACTTAATGGTATGCTATCAAAGAGGAAGTTATCTTGTTACATAGGAGGTGACATGTTATGTAGTTATCCTGACATGTTTCGCCACCACAGGCTTCCTCGGGGGATATATTTATAGACCGATGTATATCACTACATAGAAAATAAAATCTAGTTTGAGACACCACATTAACATATTATAACAAGATATAAAACCAAAAGTGGTTCAAAAAATAAAAGAGAATTATAGATAGTGTTTGCCATGTTAAATCATATCACCACTCACCCGGCTCAACTTCCCATTTCCTCCGAACAAGAGCAAAGGATGCTGTGATGGACACCAGGGGGTGCACAGGATGGCCATCAAGGGCCCAGATATACCAAACTATAATGTAATAGTACTACGTTATTGTCTACTGAACAACTGAGTGATTACAAGGCATAAATGGAAAAGGGTAAATAAGAGGAAGGGGGGTTGTGTGTGTGTGCATCTGGTTGGCTAGTGGTTAACATGGTGAGCAATATCCACAATTCTTTTTTGAGCCACTTTTGGTTTTATATCTTGTTCTAATATGTTAATGTGGTGTATCAAACTATGTTTTCTTTTCGGTCTATAAATATATCCCCTGAGGAAGCCCATGGTGGCGAAACATGTCGGGATAACTACATGACATGTCACCTCCTATGTAACAAGATAACTTCCTCTTTGATGGCATACCATTAAGACAAGTTGCTTTTGATCTTTATATTCATTTACGGTTTATCAACTTTTTCATTGTCTATTTTTGTACCAATACATTTTTATATTTTACCAATAAAATATATTTTTATATATAAGTTCTTTGTTTACAATATTTGGCCATGCAAAAAATCTCCCCAAAATATCTCTGTGTATCTATAAAATATTACAGTGCTTCACTTAATCCATGGTCCTGCAGTCTCCCTCCTCACTGGTTCCAGTTTTGAAGATCGATTATTACACCCACCACTCTCGAAAAGCCGTATCTTCCTGTTGAGGGTAGCTTCCTGCTTTCTGTTTGAGCACTAGATCCATACACTAGCAGCTGGACCCCCTGCATTCTCTAGTGATCTCTCCTGTGATTCACAGTGACTTCTCGCATTGCTTCTGTGATCCTAGCTTTCCACACTGCCCTCTGTCTTTCTTGTGATCCTTGTGTATTCCAGCCTGCACACAACCTTGTGATTCTTGAGTATTCTAACTTTTAGTTTGTGTCTGTGTCCCTGACCCTGCTTCTGTGACCCTCATGTTCTCCAGTCTACATCATGCTGCAGTGAATTTGTGCACTCTTGTCAACATCAAGTCTTCCTTTGCCACCAGGACTTCTTTCTATCAACTACCTTCTCTTCTGCACTAGTGTGATTTTCTTTGGGTTCCAGCCAACATCTTGTTACCAGCAGCTGTGCACTACTAGTCTGTTTTCCTTCTCTGTGTATCTGTACCATGCACTACTTAGATTTGGACTGTGTTACCTTCAGACTTGTGATCTCAGCATCTCAGCATCTTCATACCTGCTCTCAGTTTTTATTAACTACTGCTCAAGTGAGCCAGGGGCCCACAACTTGGGAAGAGCCTGCAGCAAAACCCATCTCCTCCTTCAGGATCTCCGATGAAGACAAGGTGGTTTCTTAGATTATGGCCTCACCCATTCTAATGACTCTCATCATCACTGGATGGGCAAGCATGAGGATTTGCCCTCTTTTACCTTCCTATTTTTCCTAACATTCCTCACAGTTCTATATGTTATCTATGTGGCTAATGCCACTGCCAAGCCCCAGTTGCTATAACTATTTGTGGTGGCCAGTCTACCCCTAGCCAGAACAGACTCCAGCTTGTGACACTGTTCCCCAAAAACCTCCCTTTTTGACAGTCTCTGGCCAGTCACGTTTCATCCCCTCTTGACACCAAAGGCATTTACAATGCAGAACCTATGGCCACTGCTTGCCATGCATTGTAAATAATGACATAGAGGGTCCCCCCACGTTCCAGCTCTACAGTGCTGGCAACAAGCATTACATTCTTCATATGTTGAGGGTGGGGGTATTTTATTTGATTTTTTACAAGATTAGACTTCCATTCTAAAGAACTCTACTATACACTTCTGCTAATATGTTGGCATTTATTTTCTAGTACATTAGAGTCATGATTGCTGGAGGCCAGTGCTACGAAGAAGGACCGTTTTTCCCCACAGCCCCCAGGCATGTCATCCGCAATGGGATTGCACAGGCACCTCCACTTATTTTAAAGCCTGACTGGCCTGCTATAGCTGGCATCATAACTGGCCTAATGCTGATTCTGATAACCTGTATTGTATTACTCGTAAGTAGATTGAATATTCTCCTGTTTTCTGCTCTTTAATTATGATCAAACAATGAGGATTTTATTATGGTATGTTATTGGCTTATTCATGAGTTTTCTTTCTCACGTTTTTTATTGATTTTTATATTTATATGTGTTCTGCCATGCTAAACACAAAAACAGTGACATGATATACCGTATTTATCGCCGTATAACACGTGCCGGCATATAACACGCATCGGCGTATAACACGCACCCCAAGTTTAGGAGGGAATTTAAAAGAAAAAAACTTTTAGGAGGGAAGTTTAAGGAAAAAAACGTACATTTAAATGCCCATTAATGCAGCCTTGTCCGTGTCATTTGCAGCCTTGTATTTAGCCTTGTCATTATCATTTGCAGCCATCCATTTAGCCTTGTCAGTGTCATTTGCAGCCATCCATTTAGCCTTGTCAGTGTTGTCTGTGTGTTTTCAGCGTTGTCTGTGTGTTTTCCATTTAAAAATGGCGCCGCCGAAATACAGAGCGGATGTCCTTTGTATCTCGGCGGCGCTCAGTAGTTCTCGGCAGCCGAAAATAGCCGAGAATGACCGAAGATAGCCGAGAACGGCTGAAAAAACCTGGAAGCCACCGAGAACGGCAAAAAGTCTTAGAAAAACGGGGGATTGGCTTATAACACGCACCCCCGATTTCCCCCTGATTTTAGAGGGAAAAAAGTGCATGTTATATGCCAATAAATACGGTAAATACAAACAAAAGTTCAATAAAATAAACAAATGAAAATATTGAAAACAAGGTGTGAAATCCTGTCTGCTGGTAATGATATGGAATCATTAGAGGTGCAATATGCTTGTATGACCATTATTATCTTTGGTCATTAATATCTGGTAAGCAGCTTGATCACAGTGGTGTGGGGAGCTGTTTTTTTAAGCACCTTTGAACTTTTAAGAAGAACATTTGCACTTCACTTTTTGAATATTTATTTGGACTCATTTCCACTTTTTATTTTCATTTGTTTATTTTATTGAACTTTAGTTTTGTATTTATATTATGTCACTGTTTTTATGATTAGTGCGGCACAACACATATAAGTTTTTTGTTGTTCATTCATTCTAAAGCCCCATACACACTATCAGATTTTCTGCTAATTTTTTCCTCCAGATTTACCAAAACCATATAATATGTGATCAAATCTTAGGAGTTTCAATTTGTATGCAATCGGGCAGGCCTTTGCACTACATGGTTTTGGTAAATCTGAAGACAAAAATCAGCAGAAAATCTGTGTACGTGTGTAGCATGGTAGTGCATTTGTTTCATAATTTGCTGTTATATTTTCTTGAGCTAAATCTGTTTTTGCGACCTATATAGGTAACTCCACTTTTGTTTGAAAATATATAACAAAAAAACAAAAAAAAATAGCATTTACAGTTTCTACACAAGCCATATTGTATTGTATTGTTATTAAAAATGACTTTTCTTTTCAGTCTGAAGTGTTGTAATTTTCTTCTTTTTTTTTTTGTCAGTGCAATTTGGCAACCTGGGAGCCATCTGTACACAGTTGGAGTACAGAACCTCCGAAGAAATGTTATTTCCTATTTGTGTGGTTGGCTCAATGATTTTCCTAGAACTCCGCACAAGTCAGATTTCAGGCATCCTCTATAACAAAAATTTTTTTTTAGGGTTAAATACAATACTTCTAAGGGGCTGAAGACACTGCGACTCTCCTCATTAGAACACTGAGAGCACATGAGCTGATAATAATAATGAAATAATGAAAAATCACTCCCATTCAGATTTACTGTGCACAAAAAAAAAAAAAAAAAAAGACACGATCACCTCAGAACAGAAGCAGATAGGAATTTGAAACAAAGTATTTTTTTTTCAATTCTTGCATTTCATATTGATCACCCAGAGGGGATTTTTATTTCAATAAAAGTGGAGTTACCTTTGTAAAGCTGATGCATATGTTTAGGCCGTATTTATGGAACTGGTGCAGAAAGTGAAAATGCAAAAGATATTTAATATTTAATATATAATTAAGAGTGTTCTCTTATTGGACGAGGTGGAGAGGCTGTGTTGTGTTGTCACAATCTCCATCTTCTCCAAATAAAGAATGCTTTGCATTCATTAAGGAAAATACATTGCATTTTGTGAATGGCGCCCATGCTGAGCGAATGACTACAGGAGTTTACCATACAGCAGGGCAGTCATTTGACACAGGACCTGGAAGATAGTGACTGTAGCAGCAGTGATTACTACAGTGATTATCCACTTCCACAGGGATCCCACAGGTAGGGCATATGCATATATACATTAGTTCAAGCTGGACCAATATAACTATGCATTATAATCTATACCTGTAATTCAACTTTAATATAATTTAATTGATTTAATTGATTTAATCTGTCATCAGAGAATTATGGGGGCTCTTCTTTTTTTAAATTCTAATTTTATTTTTAATAATTATAAAGTATTACACATGATTAAACAATTTCGAACATATATATTACTTACATACATAATAATCACATTTATTATTTTATTTCCTCTTTTCCCCCCTCCCAAACATATCTTGAATATTTTAACATATAAAAAAGAAAGAGAAAAAAAAAAGAAAAAAGGAAAAAATACACATCCAACCCCCCCCCCCCCCCCATTTTTCTCTCCCTTCCCTCTCTCCTCTCTCCTCCCCTCTGTGAAATCTTTCCTTCCATTTC
Source organism: Lithobates pipiens (assembly GCF_037356315.1). NCBI lineage: Eukaryota > Metazoa > Chordata > Amphibia > Anura > Ranidae > Lithobates > Lithobates pipiens. The sequence continues at coordinate 46,312,039 of NW_027507788.1, read as the reverse complement.
TTCCCTCCTTCTTCCTCAATTTTTTACCAATTTCCTATGCTGTCTCCAGGGAGTCCAAACCAGGAGGCACCTTTCATACGTATCTAATTCTTGTGCTAAAAGTATCTCCATTCTCTCTATGTTATCCATTTCTAGGGCCCATTCGTTTATCGAAGGAGACTGAGTTGATCGCCAGTGCCGCGGTATCACAGTTCTTGCTGCTGTCAACCAGTATCCGAGAAGATTCTTGGGGGGGGGGCTCTTCTTGAAGACCTCTCTCTGAGAATTATAGTTGCCTTGCTTCAGTACTTCCAGAGTCAGTGACCTGGAATAAGCATGGAAATCAGGAAGCTAGAAAAAATTCAGAAGCCCCTTTCTGTGTACTTGTCAATGGCTTGTCAATGACTCAACCTGGGCCAAAGAGCTAGAATGACTAGAATTAAACTTACTTCCTTTTGTGTCTGTAAGTCAGGAAGTGAAGGGAAGTCTTCTTTATGAGGTTTACCCTTCCAAATACAATCCTTATGCAGTGCAATTATAGATTTTGGATAGACTTCTACTTAGGGTGATTTTTTGTGTTCTCTTACCAATACATGATTTGTAGGCTAAAACTGCTTGTCCGTGTTAATCAAATACAAAAACTATTTGTGCTTACATGTTGAATTATACATGAATACAATTACTTATGATTATAAAAACTTATGCCATCAGCTAGCCAGAATTCTATTCTCTGACAATTGCTACCGAGTTGGCTGCAACACTTTTATTTTTATTTGTTCTCATCATTGTCCCTAAAAAAAAAAAGTACAATTATACGATATTTTGTGTAAGTTATGATGACAAGGTGAAAACATGAAAATTCCAAAAATTGCTGAGCGTGGTAACTTCCCCTGCAATTATATAGATTGTTTCCATCTTATTTCTAGAAGATCTTTGTATGTGATGCTTTCTGAAAAGGCACAAGTGTCCTTTCAAACAAGCGATAGAATGTTGTGATAGAAAATTTGATATGTAGAATCTTTAGTTTTATCTTTCTTTGGCTTAGAAAATTCAGTTATGAAATATCATTTTTATCTTTTCTTTGTTGGATTCTATCGCTTTTTTCATACTACTTGTTCACATCTGTTGTATTTGATAGGTTTGGTTTCAAGACTTGGGTTGGACAGAAAAGGTTATTACCATCCCTCGCTTTAGAAAACTGCAGCTCAAATATAATTTAGACAGTTATTCATCAAAAGGATCAACAGTAATGACTGCAAAAAAACTTCACCCAAAGACAAAAATAAAAGGTCATGTGGACAAAAAATGGGAAGAGGCCAGCAAACAGAAATGCCAGAGTAAGTTCAATTTGTAAAGGCTTTGTGGTGCATTAAAAACATTATCATAGCTTACACAATTTTTCTATATAATTTAATTGTTATTTTTAGAAAAAAATACTTGCTTTACTTTGCTATATGGCTTTGGGATTTTGTAGAGTTTGTGTTTGGCTATGCTTTTTCTGTTATAATACTGTTGATTGCTACAAGAAAAAAAAAACAATAATAAACACAGATAATAGATAAGCTATAGTGCAAAATATAGCATTACTGTGTTTAGTATGCCCAAATTAAAAGCAATAAACTATAAAAGTAAATTAAACACATTATATAGTGTGCTGACAAGGATTGCTTAGTCATTTAAAAAGCAGCTACTGTAGAGTCTGCCTGTGGATGCCCCCACTTCATCTCCAAAGGTTTGCCATTATTAGCTGTGATCGTATTAGACGCATGGCTACCAATGTGATATACAATTTATGGTCAGTGATGCATTTTGAAGTGACATTTTTATCAGGGGAATACACATTTACTTGCAAAAATAATCTGGTCCAGGACATAAAAAAACTTCTGGTGGAGAAAGATATCTCCCAAAAACACAGCATTGTATGTCTATTTTTTTTTGTCTAAATATATACATTTATACCAATATTATATTTAAATAAAATCTGAATAAAAAGTTCTAAAAGGGCTTACTAAATATATTATTGTTTACTGTGGCACATTTAAATGTGCTCTCCTAAATTTTTCCTTACTTTATTGGTAAGTTTTTAACAATAAATGAAAAAAGAATTGATTCTAAATGGACTTACTAAAAACATGATTTAAACATATTCTTCTAAATTTGCACTAAATTGTTTACTCATTGCAGACGTGGTGGAAAAAAGAATAAAATATAATTTCACTACCTACTATATGATGAATATCCCATCCATGAGTGTGGAGGCTCTCCACCAGTACCTTGTAGAATATGTTATATCTACAGGAACAGATATTAACTAATGTTATTAATACATTTCCACCCTAGTGTCTGGCTTTTTCCTACTAAGTCAAAAATATGGACTCTGTGGTAATCTTTGTTTTAGAATTCTTGTGCTAGATTAACTGGTATCCACCATTCCAGACATAAGTGTCCCACCATGTCATTTAACAGGCTTTACACTTCTCTAGATATTACAACATACATAGGGCTATTAGATTGACATTAAAAAGTTAGAAAAAAATTAGATATCAAAAAGTATTAGTGTTAACTGAATTAAAGCACTGCATTACTTTAGAAAGATAGATGGCTGTTACAGACAGTCACAGATTTCTATGTTTCACATAATAGTAAAAATGAGGAGTAGGGATGAGCCCATGGTTCGAGTAAAACGTAAGCAGCCATGTATAGTGTGTGGACGGAGATAGATTGAGCTAGATTAGGCAGGCAGGTTAGTTAGTGGCGTTATATTTTTTATATATATATATATATATATATATTTATATATATATATATATATATATATATATATATATATATATCAATATATACAGTGGTGTGAAAAAGTGTTTGCCCCCTTCCTCATTTCCTGTTCCTTTGCATGTTTGTCACACTTAAGTGTTTCGGAACATCAAACCAATTTAAACAATAGTCAAGGACAACACAAGTAAACACAAAATGCAATTTGTAAATGAAGGTGTTTATTATTAAAGGTGAAAAAAAATCCAAACCATCATGGCCCTGTGTGAAAAAGTGATTGCCCCCTAAACCTAATAACTGGTTGGGCCACCCTTAGCAGCAACAACTGCAACCAAGCGTTTGCGATAACTTGCAATGAGGCTTTTACAGCGTCCTGGAGGAATTTTGGCCCACTCATCTTTGCAGAATTGTCCTAATTCAGTTACATTAGAGGGTTTTCGAGCCTGAACGGCCTTTTTAAGGTCATACCACAACATCTCAATAGGATTCAGGTCAGGACTTTGGCTAGGCCACTCCAAAGTCTTCATTTTGTTTTTCTTCAGCCATTCGGTGGTGGACTTGCTGGTGTGTTTAGGATCATTGTCCTGCTGCAGAACCCAAGTTCGTTTCAGCTTGAGTACACGAACAGATGGTCAGACATTCTCCTTCAGGATCTCTTGGTAGACAGCAGAATTCATAGTTCCTTTTATCACGGCAAGTCTTCCAGGTCCTGAAGCAGCAAAACAGCCCCAGACCATCACACTACCACCACCATATTTTACTGTTGGTATAATGTTCTTTTTATGAAATGCAGTGTTCCTTCTACGCCAGATATACTTGGACACACACCTTCCAAAGAGTTCCACTTTTGTCTCATCGGTCCACAGAATGTTGTCCCAAAAGTCTTGGGGATCATCAAGATGTGTTGTGGAGAAATTGAGACGAGCTTTGATGTTCTTTTTGCTCAGCAGTGGTTTTCTCCTTGGAACTCTGCCATGCAGGCCATTTTTGCCCAGTCTTTTCCTGATGGTGGAGGCATGAACGCTGACCTTAACTGAGGCAAGTGAGGCCTGCAGTTCCTTGGACGTTGTTGTGGGGTCTTTTGTGACCTCTTGGATGAGTCGTCGCTGCGCTCTTGGGGTAATTTTGAGCGGCCGGCCACTCCTGGGAAGGTTCACCACTGTTCCATGTCTTCGCCATTTGTGGATAATGGCTCTCACTGTGGTTCGCTGGATTCCCAAAGCTTTGGAAATGGCTTTATAACCCTTTCCAGACTGATAGATCTCAATTACTTTCTTTCTCAATTGTTCCTGAATTTCTTTCTCGGCATGATGTGTAGCTTTTAAGGATCTTCTGGTGGACCTTACTGTGTCAAGCAGCTCCTATTTAAGTGATGCCTTGATTGTGAACAGGTGTGGCAATAATCAGGCCTGGGTGTGGCTAGAGAAATTGAACTCAGGTGTGGACAACCACAGTTATAGTATGTTTTAACAAGGGGGGCAATCACTTTTTCACACAGGGCCATGATGGTTTGGATTTTTTTTCACCTTTAATAATAAACACCTTCATTTACAAATTGCATTTTGTGTTTACTTGTGTTGTCCTTGACTATTGTTTAAATTGGTTTGATGTTCCGAAACACTTAAGTGTGACAAACATGCAAAGGAACAGGAAATGAGGAAGGGGGCAAACACTTTTTCACACCACTGTATATATATATATATATAGTCTAGTATTCATCACCCGTTTACATCACCAGGTGGCCTCGCCCTTGCCTATATAACAGCTGTCAAAGGCAAGAGACAGCAGTCAGTGGCACACCTCCCATCGAGGTGGAGATTTTTTTTCTATTTTTCGGGTCCATAGGTGCCGTGATAGAATGGATGAAGAAGGATGGACATCACGGGACACTTTTTTTTTTTAATAAAGGAATTGTCAAAACTTTCGTTTTAACTTTTTTAGAATTTTTTAGATGAATGGGTAGGGGCACAAGGTACCCGATACCCATTCCCATGTGGGGGGCAGGATCTGGGGGTCCACTGGGCAAGGGTTGTGGGGATGAGGCCCTTGTCCCCATCAACATGGGGACAAGGTGCTTTGTGACCGCATGTGGCCTGGTACGGTTCAGAAGGGGGGGCACTCGCTCATCTCCCCTTTCCTGGCTTGCCAGGCTGCTTGCCACACCATTTTATTTTATTTTATTTTGGCACGGGGTTCCCCTTAAAACCCATACCAGACCTGAAGGGCCTGGTATGGATTTTCGGGGGGGACCCCCACGGCATTTTAAAAAAAAATTGGCTTGGAGATCCCTTCAATATCCATACCAGACCCGAAGGGCCTGGTATGGACTGGGGATGATCAAACGTTTGATTTGAATCTGTTTTGCCGGGAGCTGACACATTATAGCCGCAAGTAATTTTAAATGACATTTTTTCCTTAGAAATGTCATTTTGGGACTGTAATAAACATCAGAAAGATGTGCTACTTTACAGGCAGACTAATGGGAACCTCCCAGGCACAATATTAAAAGGAACATTTAATTTTTATTGTTTCACTTTAAGCATTATTAAAATCACTGCTCCTGAAAAAATTGTTATTTTTAAAACTTTTTTTTGCATGGATACATGTCCCCTGGGGCAGTACCTGGGCCCCCATACAATTTTTATGGCAATATCTTGTATATGTGCAATATTCCTTATCTAAACAGTAGGATAAGCAGCGCTAAATATAAATCCACACCAGTGAATTCAAAAGTATTAAAGATTATAGACCCAGTCCAGTGAACATGAATTACTAAATGTTACTACACTGTGCAAACCCTGCCCCGAGCATACAGAAAATTAATTAATAATTTGTATCAAAATTAATTAACACAAATTATTATATAGTGCATGTCACCAGATGAATAGTGATAATTTATACGATCTGTTGAAAAAAATAATATCCTGTGACTAAATATTATTCAACACTAAAAATAAATAAATAAACAAATAACGAGAATTACAACTTACGTTAATCTTTTGGAAATACACCATTGGGTAAACCATACTAACAAATTTAAGATATTCCTAATACAAACATTACCTGATAGATTCATTAAGTTTAATTTTGTTTTCTACCAACAGACTATCTCTGAAGAAGACCCTAGTGGTTGAAATGCGTTAGAACTATTTTTACTGTTACTATTTTATACAGTGTATTTATAGTTAAGTCTGTTTAGTGTATGCCCATTGATATCAATGTATTTTGAACATAAGAGCTTGCTCTTCCTTTTGTTATAATTATCTAGGTGGAGCTCATGTTTTTACCATACAATAAAATATTTTTTCATATTATTTCTGACATGTCATTATCATTGTTTTTTGCTGCCTAAAAACCCCGTTGGTGGGGGAACTTGTTCCATTTTTTCGATATCTTGTATATAAGCCTTTAACTGGTTCCCGAGCGGCTCATGTGTATTTACGGTGGCATAATGGCTCCCCTGTGCGAAATCATGGACAGGAACGGGGTTCCTTTAAGGAAGAGGGCACATGACTCGCATGTCCGAGCTGCATGGCGGGGGACCCGGTGCGCGTGCCTGGCAGGTGCGTTAGCCGCCGGCTACGTGTGATCGCGTGCATGAGCACCAGAGCAGAGATTTGTGTGTGGAAACACACAAATCCCTGTGCTGTCAGAGGAGAGGAGACACGTCGTTTGTTCCTAGTAGGTAGGAACAGCTAAATGTCTCCTCTCCTACATAGTCCTATCTCCATACAGTTAGAACACACTGAGGGAACATATATTTAACCCCTTGATTGCCCCATAGTGTTAACCCCTTCTCTGCCAGTGTCATATACACAGTAACAGGGCATTTTTATATCACTGATCGCTGTATAAATGTCAATGGTCCCAAAAAACTGTCAAAAGTGTCCGATCTGTCTGTCGCATTACCACTAAAAATTCATTTAAAAAAAATGACATAAAATGCCATTAAACTCATAGTTTATAGACGATATAAATTTTGTGCAAACCAATCAATATACGCTTATTGCGATTTTTGTTTACCAAAAATATGTAGAAGGCTATATATTGGCCTAAACTGATGAAGAAATTATTTTTTTTTTTAAACATTTTTGTGGGTATTTATTATAGCAAAAAGTAAAAAATATTGTTTTGTTTTTTTTCAAAATTGTCGCTCTGTTTTTGTGTATAGTGCAAAAAATAAAAACCGTAGAGGTGATCAAATAGCCCCAAAAGAAAACTCTATTTGTTGGAAAAAAAGGACACAAATTTCGGTTGAGTAAAGCATTGCATGGCTGCGCAATTACTAGTTAAAGAGACACAGTGCCAAATTGTAAAAAAATGTTCTAGTTAGGAAGGTGGTAAAACCTTCCGAGGCCGAAGTGGTTAAAAGGAGCACTTTTGAATTTTTTGCCTGTTCGCATGTTCTGGTGCGTACCGAACCAGGGCGTGTTCAGCTCATCCCTAGTGAGGAGCACTGAACTGCTAAGCATGCTATATTTTCTCATAAGTACTATGGGAAGATTAGTAGGAAGCTGTAGGCCTAGGACTCTTATAGTAGTAGTAGTAGTAGTAATAGTAGTAGTAGTAGTAATAATATACAAGGTCCTTATGGAAACATGTTGAAAGGGTGCAGGATGGAAGTGACACTCCACTTGTAAAGGTTCAGAATAAAAATGTTCTTGTAATCAACAAGACATGCCGATGCATTTCAGAGATTGCAAGGGACCCTCTTTTAAAAGGCTTAGAAAACCCCAGAAAATTGGGGTATGGACTAGACATTTCAGACCAGACAGCATCCCAGTTTTCTGTTTTCTTCAGCCTTATAAAAGGGGGACCCTTGTAACCCCTGAAACATATATTGTTTTGTTAATTACAAATACAATTTTATTCTGTACTTCAACAAATGGGTTGACATGTCTGGCTCCATCCTTCTTACAGATTTTAATGATCAGACATGAAAAGACACATCTTCACTGATTTGCTAAATTAAGAATCTTCACAGAATAAATTGTGTAAATATTCACTTCGGTTATATAATCCTGTGGAAAGCGAATTCCTGTTCAATTTGAAAACCCAATTATGTGATGAAATAAGTAAACAAGAATTGCTTTAACACGACTGGATAACTGAAGTGAATATTTACATAGTGTATCCTTCATGGCAAGCCTTATATCAGGTAAATGGGGAAAGTGAGTTACCACTGAATTTATTTTATACTGAATAATAATTTCATATGTCAAATTTCCATTTTTAGAATTCCTTGAAGATGAAGAATTTTGGGACTATGAACAACAGGTGGATATGGAAAGTTTTGACACACACAAATTCTATGATATCTTACTGAAGCAATCCTATCTGGTCACATTCAAGCTTGGTCAACTTAAAGATGAGGTGTGTAATCAGCAGAAAAACAAATGCTGATATTACAAAGATTAGCTCACAATAGGTTTAAACTTTATTAACTTACTCCTCCCTCGTAACCTCCAATCCTCAAATTCTGGTTTGCTGTGTGTCCTCCCTACTCACCTACACTCAATGGGAAACAGAGCCTTCTCCTGCCATGCTCCAAGACTCTGGAATTCACTTCCAAACAACATCAGAGAGTCATCCTCTCTAAACTCATTCAAATCAAATCTAAAAATGTTTTCCTTTAGACAAGCTTTCACTTAATTGTCCCATTTTCCTTTATGTTATCCTGTGTCTTTCTTGTGTCTTCTTTGTAAAGCACTTTGAAAAGCTACCTTTAAAGGCGATATATAAAATAATGTATTATTATTATTATAATGTGATCTTTATTGACGACAATGGCATAATTCATAAAATAATTCATAAAATTGTTCTGTGAAATGCATACACAGTATATTGTAAACATACAAATAATCTGTGAGGGTCTGTGTGTTTATGAGTTTATGGCATTGATTTACTAAAAGCTATTCACTTTGCAAGGAAATGTTCTCTTAGCTCTGTGGATGTGGTGAACACTTACCCAAAAACATCCAATAATGTGCAAGAAAAAAAAAAATTTTGTTTGCATGATGATAAAAGTCAGCAAAGCTTCACCCTTTTTATTAAGCTAATTGAAAAATTCCCTACAAAGTGAAAATTCCATTGCAAAGTGAACAGCCTATTTGCCTTTAGTAAATTAACCCCTATATGTAATTTTGTTTTTTCTACAACATGCTTTCTCCTGTGAGTTCTACCTACTTCAGATGTAAATGAATCTATGTACTGTTTTGTAGGTAAAGGATTTCTATGAAAAACTTGTATACGAAGTGAGTACCTTAAAAGAGACTTTTGTGAAGCGGCTGAGCATGACTGGTCACCCAACCCGATACAGCAGTTCAATAGTGGAAAGCTATATTCAGAAAAAACAGGAGGTATAATACATGTCTTTACCTTAGAATTCTATAGAGAGGTCCAAAATTTTCCATTCTTTATTTAAACACTGCAAAGGCAGGGGACAGAAGTGGTTTTGACCATAGGCTGTGCGCTGAAGATTATACATGTATGACAAAGATCCTTTGCATTTACTTACCACAGTCCCATGAATGATACTGCAATTAAATATGTTAAATATACAATTTGAAATATAATTTTTTTTTTCATAATGCAAGCACTTTCCAATTGCATGTTAAAAAATAGTGCATGCATGCCTGCCGATGAACCAGCCGAAATTCGCTTACTATTACATATTGTTATTTGTTACATGTTTTGCATGTAAACAATTTACTGTGGTTTTGGTAAACTGCTACCTAACAATGAGTTCACATAGCCAGAGAAACAGAATGAAAGATCTTGATCTCATAGCATCACTAAGGCTCCATTTACACCTAGTTAATTTGAATTGTGGGTGGAATTGCTGCGATTCTGCCCATGATTCCAGATCGCAGAAAAACGCAGGATGAGCTTGTGATGCCATTACTTCTTAATAGCACACCAATCGCAGTGCAATTAAATCACGCTGCAATTGTGGCAAATCACAACACCCGACACTGTCGCCCAAAAGAAGCTTCTGCTTTTTTTTTGAGCGACAAGCAAAACCGCACTGTGATTGAGGTGCCATAAAGATGTAATTCAAAGGCAACCGTGTCCCACGTTTTTCTGCAATTTAGAATCACGGCCAGAATCGCGACGATTCTGCCTAGGTGTGAGTAGAGCCTAAGGAGCATTGCTCACCCACTTTATTGGTAACATCTTACATCTCATGAACATCTCTCCTTTCATTCTGGAATCAGGTGGATTTAGAGATAGTCAAAAGAAAGAAGCTGGCTGCTGAATACAAAGAAATCCTGAAAAAACAGCTGCGAGTTTTACAGGAGGACATGAAATCTCACGAGGAACATTGTGTCATGTTTAATGCAGCACTGAGAGAATCTGTCAGACTACTGGAGGTGATGAAAGATAAAACTGGGAGTTCAGTCTCTAGGGACACACAATGTACAATTAGATGGCAAAGGTGAGTAAAGAGATAATATTTCACCTTATTAAACATCATCATAGAAGCCCTGCATATGACCACATTTACCTGGGCTTCCAATAATAAGATTTTACAACTTACTCATTACACTTCAGGACAGAATTTGTAGAAATCCATAACTGCAATGTTTTGTTGAGTTAGCTTATAATTTGCCTGGTCTGATAAAAAAAATAATCACCATATTAATACAGTTACATAATCAATAATGATATTTTAATGCAGCTAGTGTTAGTACCTGAACAGTTATTTTGTTAGCCTCCTGTATACCCATGTACAGTAGGGCCTACACTGGAAGATGGAGGGATAGGGCTTTGAGATTCTACTGCACAATACTGACAATCTAACACTGGGAACTTACCGATAAGAAGAGAAAGCAATGTAATGAGTTCATTGGTGAAGATATGTTCCTTCACTGTGCAATCAGTAGGATAAGGACAAAGCTGAATTGCTTTACTGCACAGGAGAAAGGAGAGGTCACCAACTTAGCTATGTTGTCTAGTAATAGCTTCTCCATCAGAAGACTGGAGAGACTGAATTTCAAATATTTTTTTGTGCAATTGTAAACATGAATTTTTAAGCAAGAATTAAAATATTCAGAATTGCTAATCACATCCAGGAAACCTTATAACTGTGTAAAAGTCAAATAAGTTCAGTTTACCATAATCTGAGTTCTATCCAGTTCATTATACACTGAGAAAAATTATAAACGCAACACTTTTGTGTTTGCCCCTATTTATCATGAGCTGAACTCAAAGATCTTTGACTTTTTCTATGTACACAAAAGGCCTATTTCTCTCAAATATTATTCACAAATCTGTCTAAATCTGTATTAGTGAGCCCATACCATAACACCACTGCCCCCATAGGCCACTCGATCCACAACATTGTCATCAGCAAACCGCTCACCCACACAATGCCATACACCCTATCTGCCATCTGCCCTGTACAGTGAAAAGTACACCGGTTTCAACAACAAACTGCAATCAGGTCGAGACCCCAGTGAAGCTGACAAGCGTGCAGATGAGCTTAGCTGAGATGGTTTCTGAGAGTTTATGTAGAAATTCTTTGGTTAGGCAAACCGATTGTTGCAGCAGATCTCCAGGTGGCTGGTCTCAGATGATCTTGGAGGTGAAGATGTTGGATGTGGAGGTTCTGGGCTGGTGTGGTTACACATGGTCTGTGATTTTGAGGCAGGTTGGATGTACTGTCAAATTCTCTAAAATGCCTTTGGAGATGGCTTATGGTAGAGAAATTAACATTTAATTCAGGGACAACAACTCTGGTGGACATTCTTGCAGTCATAATGCCAATTGCACACTCCTTAAAAATTTGCGACATCTGTGGCATTGTGCTGTGTGATAAAACTGTGCATTTTAGAGTGGCCTTGTATTGTTGCCAGCCTAAGGCACACCTGTGCAATAATTATGCTGTCTAATCAGCATCTTGATATGCCAAATCTGTGAGGTGGACGGATTATCTCGGCAAAGGAGAAGTGCTCACTAACACAAGTTAGAGAAATAGGTCTTTTGTGTACATAAAAAAAGTCATAGATCTTTGAGTTCAGCTCATGATAAATAGGGAAAAACACAAAAGCGTTACATTTATAATTTTGCTCTCTGTATATGAAAATAAAAAATCTAGATTAAACCAAATGGGCTATATGTTTTCATACTGCAAATCTATTTGGTCTACATCTTAGATACAGTATCTCCCTTTTGCAATTACTCCCTCACCAATGGGGAATAAATTTGACAATTGACCTTAAGTCCTGTCCTTTATTATGCGTTAAGGCATAATACCAGAACTTACTATGGCCTTGAAAACATTTTCTTATATTTGCGAAAGTTCACCTATCCTGGTTCCTAAACTAGTTCTACCAATATACTGCAACTCACTGTGGTCAGAACCTGTGTTCTGGGTCCCCTGAAGATATCAGTTTTAACAAATCGCGTAGGACAGGGCTTGTGATCTGACATCACCACGCACATGTATGGAGCGGCACGATAAGATGTGAGTATATTATAAAAACAAACTGTGTCACACTGCCTCATTGTGTTCAAAAAAATTATCCTATCCCTTTAAGGTCAAATTATTATGCCATAAATAGTGCACACAAAAAACAATAACACTTCATATGTGAAGCAAATATTTAAGATTGTGAAACAGTAAATCCGACAAATGTAAATGTCCCACAGGTGAATAAATAATCACACAAAATAATCACCCATGGATGTACAACCATGTAGACCTTTTGTGATGTAATAGTTAATCTGGCGTACCTCCACTGGAAAAATAATAAGACTCCCAGATCGCAATGCCATGGAGGTCTAAGCAAGCTCAGCATTCCTCAGCCCAGTCAAGGAGAACAAATACGACCTTCTATGTGCTCAGCACTTCCTCAGACAATGGTTTCCAACGTCAACAGCTTCAGCAGCACTCATTAAAAGAAAGCACATGAAAAACACCATAGTGTGGCAAACTTTGTGCCTCTTTATTTTAAAAGCAGGGTAAAGCCCCATACACACGGTCGGACTTGTACAAACTTTTCCGTGGACTTTTGTACAAAGTGTGTTGTCCACAAGTTTGTATTGCATACACACGGTCGGACTTTTTGACAACAAACACGAACGTAATGACGTCACAACGTACTGACGCCGCTTCAAAAGAGGACGTTCAATGACTCCAGCGCCACCTTTGGTCAACTTCTGTATTGTAGTCTGATCGTTTGCAATGGTTCTGAGCATGCGTGTTTGTACCTTGTACAAAAGTCCGATGCTTTTGCATACACACGGTCGGACTTTGCTCCATCGGACTTCTGTTGTCAAAAAGTTTGTTCGTTCGCAGAGCCAACAAAAGTCCGATGAAAACAGAAAAAGTTTGTCCAATGGAGCGTACACACAGTCGGATGTTGCTCCAAAACAGCTAATTTGCATGTTTGTTGTCAAAAAGTCCGACCGTGTGTACGGGCCTTTAGACTACTCACAAGACAGTGTAGGTTTACAGGCTTCAAACCACCACTCCACTCATTCCATCAGATGTGATGGTGTCACTGCTAAGCTCTGCTCTATGCCATTTTCATTCTAATGAATGTCTTCCAGGGGCATTGAGTGGGAATAGACTCAAGCAAAGGCAAAAGTTTGATATTCTGGATTCACTATGACAACACTGAAGATCTGCAAGGTTGCACATTGATGGAACATTGTTTTGTGTGATTATTTATTTTCAATGTTTTTTATTGAGGTTTTCATAAAGAACAAATATGTAAAATGTGTCATACATTAGGCAGTATAAAGTGATCATAGTACTAACAACTCGTACTAAGTTAATTAACAGTCATAAATAGTGATGGCCGAACGGTTCGCCCGGCGGTCGTTTCGCAGCGAATTTCGGCTGTTTGCCGTCCGCCCAATCGGCGGACTATTGCCGCCGTTCACCCGGCGGACTTCCGTGTTTTCTGTGTAAAAGAACTTTGACCTATGATGACACATCCATCATGGGGTACAGGACAGCCAATTGAGACATTACAGCACATGGACACTTGGACATTCCCCCTAACTTATAAATACACCCGATCCGGCGGCCATTTTACATTCTTTCTTCTGTCACTATAGGGAGAGGATGCTGTGTGGAGCAGGGAGAGATTGCAGTGACCCAAATCGCTAGCTATTTGGTACACAAAAGTTATTTTCAGGACTGGTATAGGTGTTAGGTGTAGTTCAGGATATAGGTTTGAGGCACTGCTGTGCTAGTGAGTGATTGTTGCAGCAGCCTGTTGCAGCAGCCTGAGTGTCTTTTGTCAGTTTAGAGAAAGGGACAGGATGGTGTGTGCTGCAGGGACAGTCAGTTTAGTCATTAGCTGTTACTATCAGGTCCACAAAAGTGCTATTCCAGTTATTGTTCCAGCAGCCTCTGTTTTGTCAGTTTATATAGGGACAGGCAGGAAGCTGTGTGTGAGGCAGTGAGGGTCAGTTTAATCAGTAGCTGTTACTATATTAGGTCCACAAAGGTTCTTTTCAGGACTGGTATCAGTGGTATGGTAATAGGCTTGTACACGACACGTATAATATTCTTTCTTCCAAATATAGAAAGAATATTATACTTGACTGCTGCCCTTCTGCTGCAGTCTGCTAATCAGTCACAACCTACTTGTTCCACAAAGGTCCTTATAAGGACTGGTATAGGTCCACAATACATAGGATTGAGGTGCACTACTGCTGACCGCTGCCCTATACTGCAGCAGTCCTTCATCAGTATAGGGACTGACGTACAGTCTGCTAATCAGTCACACACAACCTACTTGTTTCACAAAGGTCCTTATAAGGACTGGTAAGGTATAGGGTACTACAGTACATAGGGTTTAGTGAGGTACAGTCTGCAATTCTATAAGGACTGGTATAGGTCCACAATACATAGGGTTGAGGTGCACTACTGCTGACCGCTGCCCTATACTGCAGCAGTCCTTTATCAGTATAGGGACTGACTTACAGTCTGCTAATCAGTCACACACAACCTACTTGTTCCACAAAGGTCCTTATAAGGACTGGTAACCTGGTGTAGGGTACTACAGTACATAGGGTTGAGTGAGGTACAGTCTGCTATTCTATAAGGACTGGTATAGGTCCACAATACATAGGGTTGAGGTGCACTACTGCTTACCGCTGCCCTATACTGCAGCAGTCCTTTATCAGTATAGGGACTGACGTACAGTCTGCTAATCAGTCACACACAACCTACTTGTTCCCCAAAGGTCCTTATAGGGACTGGTAAGGTATAGGGTACTACAGTACATAGGGTTGAGTGAGGTACAGTCTGCTATTCTGTAAGGACTGGTATAGGTCCACAATACATAGGGTTGAGGTGCACTACTGCTGACCGCTGCCCTATACTGCAGCAGTCCTTTATCAGTATAGGGACTGACTTACAGTCTGCTAATCAGTCACACACAACCTACCTGTTCCACAAAGGTCCTTATAAGGACTGGTAACCTGGTGTAGGGTGCTACAGTACATAGGGTTGAGTGAGGTACAGTCTGCTATTCTGTAAGGACTGGTATAGGTCCACAATACATAGGGTTGAGGTGCACTACTGCTGACCGCTGCCCTATACTGCAGCAGTCCTTCATCAGTATAGGGACTGAGAGTTTTGTCACAGGGTCATTTAAAAAATGACAGGCAGAGGAAGAGGCAGGCCCTTCCGCAGGGGTGGTAGGGGTAGGGCAGGAGCAACAGGCTTGAGCCAAAGTGGGAAGTTGCAGAAGGTGCGTTCAATTACTTTAAAGGACGCACCAGACTTGGTTGAGTGGCTCACTCAGCCTTACTCTTCTGCACCCTCCTCATCCTCTCGATCTGCACCCTCTTCTTCATTCTCTGCTATGTGCACCCCCAAAGACACTACCACCAACAACACCACCACCACCACATACCTTCCGCTTGAGTCACAGGAATTATTTTCCGATCCATATCAAGACATTTCTGATGCGCAGCCACTCTTGGTATTGGATCAGGAAGAGGAGGTAGCAACAACCGCCACTCAGCAGTCTGACGACAGTACCCAGATCAGCCCAAGGAGGAGGTTGGTCCCCGGTGTTGCTGCCTACTCCAAGATCTCTACTTATAGCGGTGGGGAAGGTGACGTCGATGATGACGTGTCTAGTGATGTCACGTGGGTGCCCACAAGAGAGGAAGAGGAGGGGAGTTCAGAGGGAGATATGGACCAGCAGATAAGGAGGAGAAGCAGGAATAACTTACATTGCACAGGAGGGACAAAGCAGACTGCAAATGTATCAGGAGCGAGTCATCGACCATGTACGGTCACATCTGGCGCTCCTAGGACACCGGCACATGGCTCTGCAGTGTGGGCTTTTTTTAACGTGTCCGCTGCTGACAATAGTGTTGCCATCTGCAATCTTTGCAGTCAACGCATTAGTCGCGGTAAGCCCAACACTCACCTAGGGACGACCGCCTTAAGAAGGCACATGAGCAGCCATCACCGAGCCCAGTGGGAGCAACGGAACACACAAAGCCACACTCCAGGCTCTCACCGTCCAGCCTCGTCTTCTACTTCTCCTTCTCCTCTCTCCTCACAATTGTCCTCCACTCCACCTTCCATCACTGCAAGCTCACGTTTTTCTGCAAAAAGGCAGGCTTCCGTGGGCCTAATGTTCGAGCGTAAAAAAATGATGACGCCGGATAACCCTCTTGCCCAATGGTTGACGGCTGGCTTGTCAGAACTGATAGCCCACCAACTACTGCCATATAAACTGGTGGACTCAGAGGCCTTTCGAAAATTTGTGGCCATTGGAACACCACAATGGAAGGTCCCAGGAAGGAAGTATTTCTCACAGAAAGGCATCCCAGAGCTATATGGCCATGTTCAGCGGCAAGTGAATGTATCTCTGGCACACAGTGTCGGTGCCAAGATACATCTGACCACAGACACGTGGTCTAGCAAACACGGGCAGGGAAGGTATATCACTTTTACTGCCCACTGGGTGAACCTTCAGACGGCCGTCAAGCATGTAACCCGTGGCACCCGTGTAGATTTGGTTTTACCGCCACGGATTGCATGCAGGCCTGGCTCTTCTTCTCCTCCTCCTCCTCCTACTCCATCCTCCTCCCTCTCCTCCTCGGCTGACTCCTCCTTTTCCGCTGCTAGTGTCTCTTCCGCTACGCCGCCCAAGCTCCCCAGAACCTATTCGACATGCCAGGTGAGACATTGCCATGCCGTGCTGCGTCTGTTGTGCCTGGAAGCCAAGAGCCACACTGGCCCGGCACTCCTTTCAGCTTTGCGTTTTTAGGCAGATCAGTGGCTAACACCGCTCAATTTGACAGTTGGTAAAGTGGTGTGTGACAACGGTGCCAATCTGCTTAGCGCATTGAAACAGGGCAAGATCACGCACGTGCCATGCATGGCACATGTCTTAAACTTGGTCGTGCAGCAATTCGTTGTCAAATACCCTGGGGTCCAGGACATCTTGGCAGGCAAGGAAAATCTCAGCCCATTTCAGAAGATCTTACACGGCCATGGCTCGCCTTGCTGACATTCAGCGGCGACACAATCTGCCGGTCAGACGTCTTATTTGCGATTGCCCGACGCGATGGAACTCAACCTTCTATATGCTTGATAGGCTGCTCCAGCAGAAACGTGTAGTTAACGTCTACCTGTATGAACTCTGCGGCAGAACAGGTTCTGGGGAGCTGTTTTTTTTTTCACCGCGCCAGTGGCTGCTCATGCGCGACACATGCAGACTTCTGCGGCCATTTCAGGAGATCACCAAACTGATCAGTCGCAGCCATGGCGCCATCAGTGACATGGTACCTTATGCCTTCTTTATGGAGCGTGCATTGCGGCGTGTCATTGATCAAGCTGTGGAGGAGCAGGAGTGGGAAGATGAGGAGGTCGCAATGCTGGATGAATTCCCAGGGGGGCTACTCTATCTGAGACAAGTCAACAACAGGAGTCTGAAGAGGAGTCAGAGGAGGATGGTGCCGGGGCGGATGAGGAGGAGCAAGAAGAGCATGCTTTAAACCTTTCTGGGACCCCTGTTGTTGTGCGTGGATGGGGAGAGGAGAATGAAGAGGACGACATTATCCTGGATGATGAGCAGGAGCCAGGCCACCACACCGCTTCCAGTTTAGTGCAAATGGGGGCCTTCATGCTCCAGTGTTTTAACAGGGACCCCCGTATAAAAAGCATAAGGGTCAAGGACCAGTACTGGGTGGCAACGTACTTAGACCCCTGGTACAAACACAAAATGGCGGAAATGCAGCACTTCCAGACCTTGCTTCGAGAAATGCTGCATTCTGCTTTTGCGTGCGCTGGCAGAGGAGCGATTCCCACTCCCAGAGAAGGAGTTGCGGGTACCAATCCAACAGCGCCTGCAAGAAGAGGCCGGTTTGAAGATGTGTTGGTGACTTCGGATATGAGGTCATTCTTTCAGCCGCCCCATCGACAGGTGTCATCTGGATCCAGCATCAGGGAACGCCTAGACCGTCAGGTGTCCGACTACATCGGGTTAACGCCCGATGTGAACGCTCTGAGGAGTGATGAACCCCTGGACTACTGGGTGGGCAGGCTTGACCTCTGGCCAGAGCTTGCCCAATTTGCAATCGAACTGTTGGCTTGCCCCTTGTCCAGTGTCCTGTCCGAAAGGACGTTCAGCGCAGCAGGGGGGATCGTGACCGATAAGCGTACTCGCCTAGCTCACGACAGTGTTAACTACCTCACATTTCTAAAAATGAATGAGGCATGGATCTCTGAGGAATTCAATACATGTGACCAGTAGACCATGTATATGTCTATAAACTATTTTTTAAATCGAGCACACAGACCTTCTTTCTTCATTTGGCTCACTTCCTTGTCCAAACTATATGCCCGTACCCTCCTGTTTAAAAAGGTTGAGCGGTGTCATATTTCTACTGGGGCTGCTTATTATGAGGGGCTCCCACCATCCCTGTGCTGTGCTGACTTCCTCTTGGGGCTGTACCTCTGCTGTGCATATTATGAGGGGCTCCCACCATCCCTGTGCTATGCTGACTTCCTCCTGGGGCTGCTTATTATGAGGGGCTCCCACCATCCCTGTGCTGTGATGACTTCCTCCTGGGGCTGTACCTCTGCTGTGCATATTATGAGGGGCTCCCACCATCTCTGTGCTATGCTCATTATGAGGGGCTCCCACCATCCCTGTGCTATGCTCATTATGAGGGGCTCCCACCATCCCTGTGCTATGCTCATTATGAGGGGCTCCCACCATCCCTGTGCTATGCTGACTTCCTCCTGGGGTTGCTTACGGGGCAGGTGTCAGTGCTGTATATCACGTTGTTGATGTCAGTACTCTCTATCACGGTGCTGCTGTCAGTGCTGTATATCACGGTGCTGGTGTTAGTGCTTTATGTCACGCTGCTGATGTCAGTGCTCTCTATCACGGTGCTGGTGTCAGATGACTCTATCACAGTGCAGGTGTCATTGCTGTATGTCACACTGCTGATGTCAGTGCTCTCTATCACGGTGCTAGTGTCAGTGCTGTATATCACGGTGCTGGTGTTAGTGCTTTATGTCACGCTGCTGATGTCAGTGCTCTCTATCACGGTGCTGTTGTCAGATCACTCTATCACGGTGCAGGTGTCATTGCTGTATGTCACGCTGCCGATGTCAGTGCTCTCTATCACGGTGCTGGTGTCAGATGACTCTATCACGGTGCAGGTGTCATTGCTGTATGTCACGCTGCTGGTGATCATCTCCTGCACCCTCTTCTTTGCCTACCCTGGTCCCTGACCTTCCCTCTCCTTCATTGCCTTCATGCGCTCCACAGTCCTGAATTGTCACAACAATTTCCCATATAAAAAAAGAATGCTTGTAGTTGTCGATTCCAGATTCACCTCATACATGTGTTATGTCATTGGCCATGTGGTGGGACTATGTTTGCACAGCTATTAATTATTTTGTGGCTGCAAATTTGACCTGTAGGTTTGCAAAGTTCGCCTCCCATTGAAGTCAATGGGGCCCGCCGCAAACGTTACGGTTCGCGGACTATCGGCCGCGTTCGCGGTCCGCGTTCGCGGTCCGCGTTCGCGAAACGTCCCGTCGGAAGTTCGTCCATCACTAGTCATAAAGCATGTGAAGCATATGAACAGTATCAAAACATGGCTATGAATGAGAAGCGATCCTCCTTTTCCCTCGCCACCCCATATGGGTGCAAGCTGTGACGGGGAGGGAAAGAGACACTGCTTCTCGTACATATACCAACAAAAATAGGAAGATTAAAGACGAAGGTCTAATTATCTATTGCCGTATGTGGGGGATACTCTAACACGAACGACAGTGAATTGAGGACAGGGGTAACAGATGTTGCCGCCATTTCTGTAGCAATGTAGGTTGTCTACATATACCAGTGTGTTCACTATGTTGATGTAACGGAGGTGCAAAGAATAATTGATAATTGATCAGAACAGCGTGAGCATCTATATAACATACATTAACCTTATTGATTAGTCTTCTCAAACATTTCTTTGTACCAAATGGACCATTTGGACCACTCTACTTGTGTTGAGAGTAGACGGCCTTTGCTTGATGCAAACAAACATTCATAAGTACTGTGCAGTTGAGTAGTAGTTATGACTTCTGAGCAAAAAGGACTCGGTTGTTTTGTGTGATTATTTATTCACCTGTGGGACTTTATTCACTTTGGTTGGATTTTTTGTTTCACAATTTTAAATATTTTTGTTTTTCCTGAGCAGTATTTGTGGCATGATTTTTATTTTTTTTACCTTAAAGGGATAGGACCATTTTGTGAACACATTGAGGCAGCGCAATACAGTTTGTTTCACTATTTCATTTGTACACTGCTATCTAGGTGTCGGTGAGAGTTTTTTTTTGCACTTTAGTGTTTGTGAGTGAAGGACTTATTAAATCAACTTGGATCATCTTTTTTGGTATTATGCTATGTTTATTATTCCTGACTGGGTTATGTGCCATGTGGATAGCCTGGAGCAAATTTGAAGAACAGAGAGTCTATGTTTGGGGGGAATTCATTGCCTGTTTCCAGTTTCCCTATGTTGTAGGGCAAACTCATTTGACCTCAGTCAAATGAGTTTGCACATGTTTTTGTGGCGGTGAAGTAGTATCGCCTGCAGCAACTCACATGGTGTTGCATTGTGTCAGGTAAAAATGTCTGAAGTGACTCATGTTGATTGGAGAGGAAGGAGAAAGCAGATGTCAGGGCTGGGCTCTCAGCCCTTCCCTCTCTGTGCCCAGGTTGCTCAGCTGTCGGTTAATTGCCAGAACTCATCATTCCACAGTGGCTCACCTGTTGTTCATCTCCTGCTCGTCAGTCAAGCTAACAGCCAGCCCTTCCTGTCTATGAAAACTTCCTGGTTCATTTCATCACTTGCCTTCACCTTAGGGCCGGTTCACACTGCGGGCGATGTGAGGCGACACCGACTTGCCTCGCCGCGACCTGCCGCGACCTCAGCGGCGATTTGCAAATGACTTCTGTATAGAAGTCAATGCAAGTCGCCCCGAGGTCGCCCAGAAGTAGTACAGGAACCTTTTTTCTGAGTCGGAGCGACTCGAGTCGCTCCTCTCAGAACGGTTCCATTGTACAGAACGGGGGCGACTTGTCAGATTGCGGCGAGGCAAGTCGTGTCGCCTCGCATCGCCCGCAGTGTGAACCGGCCCTAAGTCAAACTTATCTAGAGACTAGCTGTTGTGCTCCTGTTGAAGAGTTGCCTGACTGACGTCCCTTCTGGTTCCTGATCCTGTCTGTTGCCTCTGACTACCCGATTTGTTTACCAAACCCTGGCTATGCTTTGACTACTTTTACCAGTTGTACCATTTTTACCATTTTATTAAAATGTGTGATTTTTACAGCATTTTCTGTCTGTTTCATGGTTCCTGACAGTAGACAGGATCCCCACTAGGTCCTATGTACTAATGCAAGTACACACTATGAGGATATGCATTGTTCATGTTTCATTTACAAGAACAGGTTTACAACCATTGCAATGCATAGTCATTTTTATTTACCAAACCTCATTGCAGGCATACCCCACTTTTAAGTACACAATGGGATTTGTTTACTAAAGCTGGAAAGTGCAAAATCAGGCTCCCTTCTGTATAGAAATCAATGAGCTTCTAACCCCAGCTTGTTCAATTAAGCTTTGGTAATATAACTTGGAAACTCATTGGTTTCTATGCAGAAGTGAGCCTGATTTTGCACTTTCCAGCTTTAGTAAATAAACCCCATTGTGTACTTAAAAGTGGGATATGCCTGTAAATGGCTAAATGGACTCAAAGTGTGCCTGTAGCTGAACATTACAAACAGAAATGATACATGTAGATCACAAGAGGCACCTTGATATTGTAACAGCCCCTTAAAGTGATATTAAAGTCTTAGTTTTCTTTATATTTAAAAAATAAACATGTTAAATTTACCTGCTCTATGCAGTCTTCTTCTCAGGTCCCTTTCCGGCACTCCTGGCCCCTCCTTCCTGCCGAGTGCCCCAACAGCAAGCAGCTTGCAATGGGGGCACCTGAGCCGAGCCGCTGCTCTGTGTTTCAATTCAGACATAGAGCAGTGGCCCGGCCCTGTCCCCTCTATCTCCTCATTGGCTCCCTGATTTTGATTGACAGCAGGAGGGAGAGTCCCGGACAGCCAAGGCTCCCGTGCAACATCACTGGATCAAGATGGTAAGTATTAGGGGGGCTGAGGGGAGCTGCTGCACGCAGACGTTTTTTTTTATCCTAATGCATAGAATGCATTAAGATAAAAAAAAACTTCTGAACCACTTTAAAACTAAATTTGTATATTTTATTTTCAGATAGCAATTCAACATTGGGAATTATAATATTTTTGCTTGAGTACCAATCCAGCTTGAAGTGTACATGCAGCTTATTCAGTATTTGTATGTTGGGGTGGGGTGAACGTGGAATACTAATACTTCTACAGAGGCACCATGCAACAATGTTTCAAAAAATATATGGAACTGGATGGGACTTTAATTGTGCCTCTGTGAAGTGTAAACAAATGAAATACAATAATAAACTAATTAAAAAATAGACAATTGTATTTACTATAAAACCAGTTGAAAAAAGTACATTACAGTCTGAATTCAAGCCTACGCGTTTCGTGGACAGTGCCGCTTCGTCAGGGCCTTGAAAATAGCACAGTATGACGTTGTGTGAATTCTATAGATAATTTATATAGATAATAATTGAATACACACTGTATGCAGACGTTAATGTATGAATCCTTACATAGATATATATTATAAATATTTATCAATAAAATGAAAATATTTGTAAAGCATTGAACAAACAAATGCAGTTACATTTTCAACTAATTGGGGTTATATAGCGATGCTTTTCACACAGGGAGTTAAACATAGGGAGTCAATTGCATGCTGTTAATTATCCAGATATGCCATCTCAGAGGCACATTTAAAGTCCCATCCAGTTCCATATATTTTTTGAAACATAGTTGCATATTATTCAGTAGTACCCCAGACGAAGTCACCTTATGACGAAACGTACATCGGGTGGTCCAGATGTGCTGACACAATTACGTTGACCTTCTGAACGGGCTTTCGCATGCCGGCCGGCATTTCATGCTTTTTTATTGCTGTTTGTGAGTATATTTTGTTTATTTAAATAAAAATATCCTGCCTGGTTTACGCTATGGGAGGCTTTCTTTGTGTTTTCTGAGTTACCATCTAAACCATTGCCTGCTTATGTGGAAATCTCCATGGTCCATTCGAAAGTGTTTCCGCAATAGGAGTCAGGATTGGTGCAGTTCGGGTGACAAATTCAATGAGCGTTTACATACGGCTTTCTGGTAAGCGTGCATTCCCACTGTTGACTCACGGGTTTCTGGCTTGGTAAAGGTGGATCGCACGGCTGACTGGCACCCTCTTAAAGAGATAACTCTTCCATTATAAAGACTTTTTGTTTGGACTTTTTCTCATTGGTTGTGGTTCACTGGTTCACCTTCTTTATGGATATAATTTTTTATTAATTTGTCATTGTTTTTTTATCTTATTTAATTATAATTAATAATCACTGTATTTATTTATAATTATTTATTGATTATAATTCATTTAAATTAGTTTACTTATAGTCAATAATTCATGAATTTATTTATTCATTTATAATTATTTATTCACTTTTTGAATATAATCAACTGTTATTAATCACTATATTAATTTAATCCTATTTAATTTTTTGAGCATGTATCACTTAATTTTGATTGTATATGAATTGTTCTAGCTGATTTCACTTAATCTATTGGAATTATCTGATTAAGTTGAATTTCCTTGCACAAACAGTAATAGCCTCAGTGGGGGTAGGTAGCGCAGGTAATTTTGGTCTCTATATGCATTGTATTTTGGATGTGTATCAAATCCTGGTAGCTGCTGCTGTAACTGGGTTTTTGTTTTTTAATCTTTTAGATTAGGAGCGCAGTAATTTTTTTCTGTTAGATATATATTAATAGCATGTTATTATAAATATTTATCAATAAAAATATTTGTAAAGCATTGAACAAACAAATGCAGTTACATTTTCAACTAATTGGGGTTATATAGCGATGCTTTTCACACAGGGAGTTAAACAAAGGGAGTCAATTGCATGCTGTTAATTATCCAGATATGCCATCTCAGAGGGACATTTAAAGTCCCATCCAGTTCCATATATTTTTGGAAACATAGTTGCATATTATTCAGTATTTGATCCACATTGTGGGATGTGAACATTGCATGGCAGGGTGCAGTTAAGGGACATACTTATCTCTGTAACACAGGAAAGCACTAAGTTTGTTGGGCTGTCTGGGCACTGACAGGGTATTTGTAGCTTGATTTGATTGTGATTGATTTACAAAAGGTAAATAGGCCTTTCACTTTGCAAGTGAATTTGCCCCATGGTGCAGTGAATAAGGTGAAGCTCTGCTGACTTCCAGCATCCAATCACATGCAAGAAAAAATATGTATTTTTTTTTATTCATTTATTTTGCACATAATTGGCTATTTCTTGTAAAATTAAAGTACCACATTCACTAAACTTGGGGGGGTAATCCCCTTGCAACGGGAACAGAATATTTGCCTTTAGTAAATCTACCCCAATGTCTGTGCATCATTTCTGTTTGCAATGTCCAGCACATGTTGCTTTAGGGAGTCTGTTTGCTTGACCCTGAAAATAAATGAGAGGTTTGGGAACTGTACTCAATTTCCAAGAAGATATGCATTTGAAATGGGACTTAATAGGAATATGTATATTCCTAATGTTTAAATGGAATTCATGTTGCAATTTTCAGCATACTTGTTCTGTAGGTATCTTGCACAATTTGACACATCCTGCAATACAACGTACACAACTGTGATGAAGGAAAGCAACAGGCTCAAACTGTGGGGTGTGTTGGGTGAAGGGACCGGAGCATACCTTGTCAATAAGGACAGAACTAGACTGCTCTCCAAAAGAGATCTTATAGGTAAGCTTATCTCCGTGTGTTATTTCTTATCTTTTAAATGTATGATACTGTTAAGCACATCATTTTGACACGTGGCTTCATGTCAGTACAAACAGTAGTGAAACATTTTAAAATCAGCTGTCTCTTATAAATCACTCAGAATATCTGATCAGAGAACAACATTGGAACATACCTATACTACATAGAGTTAAAAGATATATACAGAATCTGATCATTTAAAGATTTGCACACGTTTTCAATTGTTAAGAGTGGCAATTTACTAATGAAAAGATGCAGCTGGGCAATCCTCTCTGTCATATCCCTGTCTGGCATGTCAGCATGTACAGGGGTGTGTGCACACATTGTGGCAGTTACTTGACCAGGGTAGTCTAAAGGCCCCCACTATTACCTGTTACCCATTCCACTCCAACCTCTACCCCCCATTTCTTACCCATAAGTAAGAGACCACACTTTGCTTTGGAGTAAAATGGCCATAACAGCCTTTATTACAATCCTCAAATACTCCAACCAAAAATATATAAATATATATCTCCATAAATATATATATAACCGAAAGAATGTATGATATAAAATATACTTAATAAACATAAACATATAACCAATAACACACATCTGGTAACGAAATAGCATATAGCTAACATGCCCGGTCTGGTGATCTCTGACGGTGACCCATAACTTTACCAACCCAACAAGTCACTGCGGTACCCACTTCCCACTTCTCCAGGCCTCCAGCTGTGACCGCTCGGAGACAACCTCCGCAGTGACAACCATACCGGTATTCCCTCCAACGTTCAGGAATACACCGGAGGGACCCATCTTAGCAATGGGCCCCCCACCCCATAGCAGATGACTTCTGATTTTACCGCCAACCGTCAAAGACCACCAGACACACACCGCCAACGTCCAACTCCGACTGCACAGCTGTCATGACATCCGATCCACGGCACCTGGAAGAAAAACACAACAACAACCAAACACCTCAAACTCAGAAAAGTAGGGAGGGAGGGTGGGACAACTGCCTCCTCTCTGGTTCTCCTCCGTCGGACTGAATTCAGCTCCGCCCCCTCCACCTTTTATACGGCTCCGCCCCCTCCATACAGCAGACTCTCCCAGCTCCTCCTACCGGCCTCTGCCTACCTCCCAATTAACCCCCTGCTGCCCTTATACATCCCTGTCATGCCCGGCCCTCCGTTAGTTTCCTTGCAGTCATGCACTCCGGGCCTCACTTGACCAGGGTAGTCTAAAGGCCCCCACTATTACCTGTTACCCATTCCACTCCAACCTCTACCCCCCATTTTTTACCCATAAGTAAGAGACCACACCTTGCTTTGGAGTAAAATGGCCATAACAGCCTTTATTACAATCCTCAAATACTCCAACCAAAAATATATAAATATATATCTCCATAAATATATATATAATCAAAAGAATGTACAATATAAAATATACTTAATAAACATAAACATATAACCAATAACACACATCTGGTAACGAAATAGCATATAGCTAACATGCCCAGTCTGGTGATCTCTGACGGTGACCCATAACTTTACCAACCCAACAAGTCACTGCGGTACCCACTTCCCACTTCTCCAGGCCTCCAGCTGTGACCGCTCGGAGACAACCTCCGCAGTGACAACCATACCGGTATTCCCTCCAACGTTCAGGAATACACCGGAGGGACCCATCTTAGCAATGGGCCCCCCACCCCATAGCAGATGACTTCTGATTTTACCGCCAACCGTCAAAGACCACCAGACACACACCGCCACAGCCCAAAAGGGTGACTACCTTACCCTTGCGGGCCACCCCACACCCGCAGCGCCCTTCGGATGCCCTCCTGCAAACCCAAGGACCACAAATCAATCCCCACATCGGACAAATGCACCCCATCCCGCCTAAGGTACATGCCCACATTGCACTCCAGTTCCCGGTGGCGAACCACAATCCCAGCCCTGATTAGCCACGAATCGCCCAATAACCTTGTTAACCCTAATACGGGTCTTCTGAATGCTTGACACCGAATGGGCCCAACGCCATGCCGTCCGCGCCACGATGTCCGACCACACCAGTACCGTACCCGGAAAGCGGAAACGCAGCCGCAGAAAGTCAGACTTGATGTCCGCAAGCAAGTCCCGGATCTTCCTGACCCCCAGGTCATTCCCCCCCGCGTGAATCACCAGCACCGCTGGAGGACCCCCCCGAGACACATGTCTCTCCACCTCCTCCACCAAACTACCCCAGCGCAGCCCAGGGACACCCAACCACCGCAAACACGCCTCCCCCGAGAAATCCCCAGTTGCCTGCCCTCCGGACGCTGATCTCCTCTCCTGGCCCCCCAACACACGTAGGAGTGGCCCACGATCCAGACGAGGCGAGCCGGACCTCCATCTGAAAGAAAAACCAACAGCGTAAAAAACACCCCAACCCCAGGAACAGCGTCGCCCCAGCGAAATCGACACCACCTCAACCACCCCAAACAACCCACAAAGAGAAACCCTCGGGGAAGGAACGAACACAGCGAGCAGAACAAAAACCCCACACATTAACAGACATATAGGAAAACAGAACAACGCCTGCAACCCCAGCACAGGGAGCGCAGTAAAATTACCAACAGAGCGCTTAGCATCTCCCATGGCGGTTTGCATGTTGTTTTTTTTTTTTTTTTTTGAAAGAGCCTATAACGCTACAATTAAAGTAATACCAAGTGCGGCCTGACGTAAGAACGGAAACGCCGCGACTCCCACCTCCCAATCCTGCGAACCGCCACCTCATCCAGACCACACCGGGCCGCCTCCGTGGCCGCCCCGATCCGGAACGAATGGGACGCAAATTCTCTCCCATCCAACCCCACCGCCTGCAAACACTTACGGAAAACTGAAACAAACTGGTATCTTGACAAGAAGGACCCCTCTGCGTGACACAGGAATGGACCCTCCCCCCCACAACGGACAGCGCAAAAGTCCCGCACCGCCGACATCGGGCACACCCCGGATCCCGGTAAAGCAAACAGCGACACCAGCACCCCTTTCCCCAGCTGATCCGTTTTGGACCTGCGCAGCCAGAGGCCAACCCTGTCCGCCCCCAAGCGAACCTCCCCGTCAAACAACCCTCCGGCCCCACGCTTGGACGGGCTAACCAACTCCCCAACGCGAAAAGCCCCATAGAACGCCAAGGAAAAAGCCGCCCTAAACAAACGCACCTCATAATCCGAAGAACACACCCCCCCAACTGAGCACAGATCGCCTGCAAAGTAGCAAACGTCACAGGCCTCCTCGTATCCTGAGCCCTGCAGCGCCTGCGATAACCCTTCAACGCCTGACGCACCCAAAAATCCTTCGTCCAGTCTTCCACCCGCAACAGCTTAAACAGAAACGCCAAACCCGCCAACTTCCGACCGATCGCAGACACCGACGCCCCACACTCCATATTCCGAGCCACAAAATAGATCACCAGCAACCGCCAATCAGAGCCCCGATCAACCACCCCCGCCTCCCGAACCAGACCAGACCATTCCGACCAAACCTTGGAATAGGCCAACCAGGTGGGCCCACTCACTGACCGCCGAATCCATCAGGCAGCGACTCCAAGGGCAGCTTCCAGATCCACTCCGGGCAAGGCACCCCGTCCGCCTCCGTGCCCGGCGCCAGCTCCCGGAACCGGTCCCACTGAAAACGAGACAAGGAGTCAGCCAACCCGTTTTCCACGCCCGGGATATGAACAGCGTAAATAAAGACATTAAGCTGCAAACAACGCAGGACCAACTGCCGCATCAAACGAATAACAGGAGGGGAAGAAGCCGACACCCGGTTCACCACCTGCACCACCCCCATGTTGTCGCAATTAATGCGCAACTTCAGATTCCGACACTCCTCACCCCACAGCTCCATAGCCAACATGATCGGAAACAGTTCCAACAGGACCAGGTTGCCCAGGAACCCCGCCGCCCGCCAAGCCTCCGGCCAAGGCTCCGCACTCCACCGTCCCCGGAAAAACGCCCCGTAACCCGAGGAACCCGCCGCGTCCGTAACCAAATCCAAATCAAAATTACTGACCGGGCCCGCCATCCACATGGCCCGGCGATTGTAAGAAGCCAAAAACTCGTGCCAGACCCGTAAATCCGCACGGTGCTCACCCCCCAGCCGTACGAAATGAGTGGGAACGCTGACACCCGCCATCGCCGCCGACAGCCGCCGGCAAAAAATCCGCCCCATGGGAATAATTCTGCAGGCGAAATTCAGTTTACCCAAAAGCGACTGCAAGGTCCGCAACTGGACCTTACGCCGACCCCGAATCTCCCGCTGTAAATCCAACAGCTTGGCCTCTGGCAGCCGGCACTCCATAGCCTGGGAATCAATCACGATCCCCAGGAAACTCAGCTCAGACGTCGGACCCTCCGTCTTATCAGCCGCCAGGGGAACCCCAAACCTGCCCGCGATGTGCTGCAACGTGGACAACAAAATCGCACACACAGCGGAGGCAGGGGGGCCCACGCAGAGAAAATCATCCAAATAATGAATGACCGACTCCAGACCCGCCGCATCACGCACCACCCATTCCAAAAAGGAGCTAAACGTTTCGAAGTACGCACAGGAGATCGAACAACCCATCGGCAGGCACATGTCGACAAAATACTCGTCGCGCCAGCAGCACCCCAACAGCCGAAAGCTATCAGGATGAACCGGAAGCAGCCGAAAAGCCGACTCCACATCGGCCTTGGCCATCAGTGCCCCACGCCCATACCGCCGCACCCACCAAACAGCGGCGTCAAACGACGTGTAAGAAACAGTGCACACCTCAGGGTCGATGAAATCATTCACCGAGCCCCCCTTCGGAAAGGACAGGTGATGAATGAGCTGAAACTTCCCCGGCTCCTTCTTGGGGACCACCCCCAACGGGGAAACCACCAAGTCGGGCCATGGTTTGTCCGCAAACGGCCCCCCCATGCGCCCCAGCGCCACCTCCTTCCGCAGCTTCTCGTGCACCACCCCCGGACGCTCCAACGCCGACTTCAAATTCTTGGCAACCCACGGCACCCCCGGCAACGAGCACGGAATCGGAAAGCCATCCCGAAACCCCGCCTCCAACAACCGAGCCGCCGCCCTATCCGGATACCTACTTAGAAAAGGGAGCATCCTTGCCAGCATCACCGGCGTCCTCCCTCTTCTGAGCGGCATCCCCGGCCCGCTTCCCCTTACGGGGCGTTTGCCGATGACACTCGCCAAGATGGCAAACGCCTGGAGCCAGTTGGAGAACGTGCGCGGAATCAGCCGATACCGCCGCTTCTCCTCGTCCTCCTTCTTGGAATCGTCGGGCTTGACCCTATCCAAGTTGAACTTCTCCAACGGGAGAAGCGAGAAAATCTCCACAAACTCCCCCTTCCAAATCTTATCCCGGACCTCTTGTTTCAAATGGGCCCCCAGCGGGCCCTCAAAACACACGTTAACCTCGCACCGCGCCGCGTCGGCCAACCGCACGATGTCCTCCCGCACAACCGCGTCCTTCTTCCCTCCGTCCGCAGCTGCCACCACCGCCGACGCGGGCACCACAGGGGCCGCCGGGGGAGCCACCCACGGGGCCACAGGCGGCGCGGCCTGCCCCCGGTCGAAGCGACCAACCAACGCCCGCAGACCATCCATCAGTTCCTGCAAAGCCCCGGCAGAGTTCCCCCCCCGGCACCCCCCCTCCCGAGACGCCCGCCCCCCCGGCTCCCCCCCACCGGCGGCCCTGGCCACCCCGTGCCCGCCTGTACCACCCCCAACAAGCCCTGCAATGCATGCGACAAGGACAACGCATCAGGGGACTCACCTGGCGGCCCAGGGGCGTTCCTCACAGCCGGACCGGCGACAGCACCGCTAGGACCCGGCAGTTCGTCCTCGTCCGAGACCTCCCCTTCCGAGCGATCATCCGGTCCCCACGTAGGCGGGGGTGTAAGCCCCCCGGGGGAAGAGACCCCGGAGGCCGACGTAGTAGCCCGCAGGGGAGCAGCCGTACTCACGGCCGATCCATCCACGGCAGCCTGGCGATGCGGACCAGCCCTGCCAGCCCCCTGAGCAGCAGACCCCCGGGGCGCTCCCTGATCCAAGCTGGGAAGAGCAGCCCGCAGGCGATCCTCGTACCTGCCCGGGCCCAGCAACCCCCCCCCCCCCTGTCCCGAGCATCTGAAGCCACAGCTGAGCCATCCCGAGCCGCCCTCCCCCCCACAGCAGAGCGTCCAGCAGCAATAACAACATCACCCCCCCGCAGGCAAGATGGCCGCCCGCAGTCCACGAGGCCCGCCCGCCCCTCCCCCCCGGGTACGCGGCGTGAAGACCGCTCAGCACCCCCCAAAGTCCCCTGGGACCTCTTCGCCGGTGGGAGGGAACGATCCTCCCCAGGGCTGCGTACTAAACGAGGCGGCCGAGGGTCAGGCCCGGGAGAAAAACGCGCCGGAGGCCTAGACCTCCACGCGCGCGGCAGCACCTCACCCCTCCGAACGTCTGCTCCGTCCGATCCGACCGATCCCGCCAGTCCACCGAGCCGAGCCCGCAGCCAGTCCAGTCCACGCTCCTCCGCCTGACGCCGCAGGTCCGCCAACAGCCGGTCCACTTCAGACATCTTCAGAGGAGCAGCGAAACAACTGCCTCCTCTCTGGTTCTCCTCCGTCGGACTGAATTCAGCTCCGCCCCCTCCACCTTTTATACGGCTCCGCCCCCTCCATACAGCAGACTCTCCCAGCTCCTCCTACCGGCCTCTGCCTACCTCCCAATTAACCCCCTGCTGCCCTTATACATCCCTGTCATGCCCGGCCCTCCGTTAGTTTCCTTGCAGTCATGCACTCCGGGCCTCACTATTTGTTGTATAAAGAGTTAAGTGTGATGTTAACATACCCTAGTGTATTGCTGGGCTTGAAAGGTACAGAGATGTGATGTTTCTTAAAAATTCTTCTAGGTAGTGTTTTGTAGAGAGGAACACAAATATCTGTACTTTGTGGAGATAAAATAACCTCTCAACAAATGGCCCAGTATAGAAGGGTGAACGCTGCAAGTACTTGCTTTTAAATTCTCACCATGTAGCAAAAGCCCTGTCAATGCCCAAACATGAAATACAGTTATTTAAAGGAACTCCATTATCTTCAAAATGTTACACATTGTTGGACATCAGACTGTTTTCCACTATATAGTTTATATGTTCTTTAAACGTTCTAGTGGTCTGCACTACACATTGTTTGCCATACTGCAGTAAGTCCATTCTGAACTTCAACCAAAAAGGTAAATACACATATCAAATACATTATATGAGAGCTATTTTATCTGTAAAATGATTTGTACTTGTGTGCATTTATTTCTGAGAGTCACACTGCCCCCCAGACACGTCACTGGTAATGATAAATTATATACTTTTTTTTCATATGCTTTTCAAATTTTTTGTTGCTGCATTGAGCATGTATGTATGAGTTTATTGCTGTGATTTAAGCGCCACTATTTTTCTCACTTTAAGGGGTAAAAATACCATTCACATTAGATATTTTTTAAAGTAGAAGCTCTAACAATTTGAAATTATGTTTTCCGAGGCGCAGTGGTGGTACTTCAAGTGTGGGAGAGTTGAACTTGATAATCATCGGTTTTTGTTCAATTAAAGTATTTGTAGAGCAGACCAACAACATTTGCAAATAAGATATTTCGCAATCTGTAATGACTTACTTACAAAACTATAAATGCAACACTTTTGTGTTTGCCCCTGTTTATCATGAGCTGAACTTAAAGATCTACAACTTTTTCAGTGAGTATGCTGGCCGTGCAAGAACTGGGATGTTTTCAGCTTCCAGGAATTGTGTACAGATCCTTGCAACATAGTTAAATACATAGTTAGTCAAGTTGAAAAAAGACACAAGTCCATCCAGTTCAACCTTAAAAACAAATAAATAAAATAAAAAATAATCGTACAATCCAAATACCCAATTTTGTGCCCACAATTGATCCAGAGGAAGGCAAAAAAAAAACCCAGCAGAGCATGCTCAATTTGCTACAGGAGGGGAAAAAATTCCTTCCTGATCCCCCAAGAGGCAATCGGATTTTCCCTGGATCAACTTTACCTATGTTAGTATCCAGTTATATTACAGTGGTGTGAAAAAGTGTTTGCCCCCTTCCTCATTTCCTGTTCCTTTGCATGTTTGTCACACTTAAGTGTTTCGGAACATCAAACCAATTTAAACAATAGTCAAGGACAACACAAGTAAACACAAAATGCAATTTGTAAATGAAGGTGTTTATTATTAAAGGTGAAAAAAAATCCAAACCATCATGGCCCTGTGTGAAAAAGTGATTGCCCCCCTTGTTAAAACATACTATAACTGTGGTTGTCCACACCTGAGTTCAATTTCTCTAGCCACACCCAGGCCTGATTATTGCCACACCTGTTCACAATCAAGGCATCACTTAAATAGGAGCTGCTTGACACAGTAAGGTCCACCAGAAGATCCTTAAAAGCTACACATCATGCCGAGACCCAAAGAAATTCAGGAACAATTGAGAAAGAAAGTAATTGAGATCTATCAGTCTGGAAAGGGTTATAAAGCCATTTCCAAAGCTTTGGGAATCCAGCGAACCACAGTGAGAGCCATTATCCACAAATGGCGAAGACATGGAACAGTGGTGAACCTTCCCAGGAGTGGCCGGCCGCCCAAAATTACCCCAAGAGTGCAGCGACGACTCATCCAAGAGGTCACAAAAGACCCCACAACAACGTCCAAGGAACTGCAGGCCTCACTTGCCTCAGTTAAGGTCAGCATTCATGCCTCCACCATCAGGAAAAGACTGGGCAAAAATGGCCTGCATGGCAGAGTTCCAAGGAGAAAACCACTGCTGAGCAAAAAGAACATCAAAGCTCGTCTCAATTTCTCCACAACACATCTTGATGATCCCCAAGACTTTTGGGACAACATTCTGTGGACGGATGAGACAAAAGTGGAACTCTTTGGAAGGTGTGTGTCCAAGTATATCTGGCGTAGAAGGAACACTGCATTTCATAAAAAGAACATTATACCAACAGTAAAATATGGTGGTGGTAGTGTGATGGTCTGGGGCTGTTTTGCTGCTTCAGGACCTGGAAGACTTGCCGTGATAAAAGGAACTATGAATTCTGCTGTCTACCAAGAGATCCTGAAGGAGAATGTCCGACCATCTGTTCGTGTACTCAAGCTGAAACGAACTTGGGTTCTGCAGCAGGACAATGATCCTAAACACACCAGCAAGTCCACCACCGAATGGCTGAAGAAAAACAAAATGAAGACTTTGGAGTGGCCTAGCCAAAGTCCTGACCTGAATCCTATTGAGATGTTGTGGTATGACCTTAAAAAGGCCGTTCATGCTCGAAAACCCTCTAATGTAACTAAATTAGGACAATTCTGCAAAGATGAGTGGGTCAAAATTCCTCCAGGACGCTGTAAAAGCCTCATTGCACGTTATCGCAAACGCTTGGTTGCAGTTGTTGCTGCTAAGGGTGGCCCAACCAGTTATTAGGTTTAGGGGGCAATCACTTTTTCACACAGGGCCATGATGGTTTGGATTTTTTTTCACCTTTAATAATAAACACCTTCATTTACAAATTGCATTTTGTGTTTACTTGTGTTGTCCTTGACTATTGTTTAAATTGGTTTGATGTTCCGAAACACTTAAGTGTGACAAACATGCAAAGGAACAGGAAATGAGGAAGGGGGCAAACACTTTTTCACACCACTGTATGTACATTCAGGAAAGTATCCAGGCCTTTCTTAAAGCAATCTACTGAGCTGGCCAGAACCACCTCTGCAGGGAGTCTATTCCACATTTTCACAGCTCTAACTGTGAAGAAACCTTTCCGTACTTGAAGATGAAATCTCTTTTCCTCTAGACGTAAAGAGTACCCCCTTGTTCTCTGGGTTGACCGTACAGAGAATAACTCAAGACCAAGTTCACTATATGGACCCCTAATATATTTGAACATGTTGATCATATCCCCCCTTATTCTCCTCTTCTCAAGAGTGAATAAATTTAGTTCCTCTAATCTTTCCTCATAGCTGAGCTCCTACATGCCTCTTATTAATTTGGTTGCCCTTCTCTGCACTTTCTCCAGTTCGTTCCCCGATGTCCTTTTTGAGAACTGGTGCCCAAACCTGAACTGCATATTTCAGGTGAGGTCTTACTAATGATTTAAACAGGGGCAAAATTATATCTCTCTCTCTGGAGTCCATACCTCTCTTAATACAAGAAAGGACTTTGCTTGCTTTGGAAACAGCAGCTTGGCATTGCATGTTGTTATTGAGCTTATGATCTACCAAAACCCCCAGATCCTTCTCAACTATGGATTCCCCCAGTTGTACTCCCCCTAGCATGTATGATGCATGCATATTCTTAGCCCCCAAGTGCATAACTTTACATTTATCAACATTAAACCTCATCTGCCACATAGTCGCCCAATTAGATAGTTTATTGAGGTCGGCTTGTAAATTGGAGACATCCTGTAAGGACGTTATTCCACTGCATATCTTGGTGTCATCTGCAAAGACAGAAATGTTACTTTTAATCCCAGACCCAATATCATTTATAAAGATGTTAAAAAGTAAGGGTCCCAGCACTGAACCTTGGGGTACACCACTGATAACCTTAGACCATTCAGAGTAAGAATCATTAATCACTACTCTCTGAATTCTGTCTTTAGCCAATTTTCTATCCATTTACAAACTGATATTTCCAAACCTGTAGACTTTACCTTACACATGAGCCGTGTGTGGGAAACTGTATCGAACGCTTTTGCAAAATCCAAGTATACCACGTCCACCGCCACCCCTCTGTCCAAGTTTTTACTTACCTCCTCATAAAAAGAAATCAGATTTGTCTGACAACTTCTGTCTTTCATGAATCCATGTTGTCTGTTGCTTAAAGTGTTTTTGTTCAGCAAGAACTCGTCAATATGGTCTTTTATTAAACGCTCCAGTATCTTCCCAGCTATAGAAGTTAAGCTAACAGGTCTATAGTTACTTGGTAAAGACTTTGATCCCTTTTTAAATATAGGCACCACGTTCGCCCTGCGCCAATCCAGTGGGACTATTCCTGTCATTAATGAGTCCCTAAAAATTAGATACAATGGCTCTGAAATTACAGAGCTCAATTCTTTTAGGATCCGTGGGTGGATGCCATCAGGGCCAGGTGCTTTATCCACCTTTATTCTGTCTAAATATTTCTGGACCATATCACTTTTGAGCCATTGTGGATCATTTGGGGCTGTGTCACTATCACCCCCATTATGGACATGCGCTCCCCCATGCTCTTTTGTGTACACAGAGCTGAAGAAATTATTTAATAAATTAGCCTTCTCTTTGTCCCCAGTCACCCACTCTAGATTATTTTGTAAAGGGCCTACATGCTCAGACTTAACCTTTTTACTATTAATATATTTGAAGAATTTTTTGGGGTTTGTCCTATCTTTTGCAATCTGTCGTTCGTTTTGAATTTTTGCATCCTTGATTTCCTTTTTACATATTCTGTTAAATTCTTTGTAACATTTAAATGACACTAGTGTTCCTTCATTTTTATATTTTTTAAAAGCTCTTCTCTTATAGTTTATAGCTTTTTTAACTTTGGTTGTGAGCCACATAGGTTTTGTTTTTAGCCTTTTAAACTTATTGCCCATGGGAATATACTTTGCAGTGAGGTCCAAAACAGTCTTTTTGAAGAATTCCCATTTCTGTTCTGTGCCCATTGAAGTGAATATTCTCTCCCAGTCTAAATCCTGGAGAGCAGCCCTCATCCTTGGAAAATTTGCTCTCTTGAATTTAAGTGTTTTTATCTTACCCGTATGTATTTCTTGTTTAGCACTAACATCAAAGGAAATCATGTTATGATCACTGCTACCCAGGTGTTCCTTTATCTGGACATTAGTAATAAGCTCTGCATGGTTTGAGATTACCAGGTCCAACAGAGCTTCATTCCAAGTTGGGGCCTCAATAAACTGGACCATAATGGCATGTGGCATTGCATTATCATGCTGCAACATGTAGTGATGGTCGTGGATGAATGGTGCAACAATAGGCCTCAGGATCTTGTCACGGTATCTCTGTGCATTCGAAATGAATGCACCTGTGTTCGTTGTCCATAGCATATGCCTGCCCATACCATAACCCCACCGCCACCATGGGCCACTCAATCCATAACGTTGACATCAGAAAACCGCTCACCCACACGATGCCATACACACTGTCTGCCATCTGTCCTGTACAGTGGAAACCGGGATTTATCCATGAAGAGAACACCTCTCTAAAGTGCCAGATGCCATTGAATGTGAGCATTTGCCCACTCGAGCCGGTTACAATGACGAATTGCAGTCAGGTCGAGGCCCCAATGAGGATGATGAGCATGTAGATGAGTTCACTGAGATGGTTTCTGACAGTTTGTGCAGAAATTCTTTGGTTATGAAAACCGATAGTTGCAGAAGCTGTCCAGGTGGCTGGTCTCAGATGCTCTTGGAGGTGAAGATGCTGGATGTGGAGGTCTTGGGCTGGTGTGGTTACACGTGGTCTGCAGTTGTGAGGTCGGTTGATCGTACTGCCAAATTCTCTGAAATGCCTTTGGAGATGGCTTATGGTACAGAAATTAACATTCAATTCAAGGGCAACAGCTCTGGTGGACATTCTTGCAGTCAGCATTCCAATTGCATGCTCCCTCAAAACTTGCATCATCTGTGGCATTGTGCTGTGTGATAAAACTGCACATTTTATAATGGCCTTTTATTGTGGTCAATGAAAAAAGAAGACTGTGAGCGCAAAGATACGTGTACCTCTATACATGAAACAGACAATGTCTGTAAAGAGCACAGTTACAGTTCATTAGTCCATATGATAGACTGAACAGATAGCGAGTCCTAAAATAAATGGTGGTGGGTGGCAGCTATCCTTAGAGAGAAGCCAGCTCTGTAATAGAAAGACAAGGGAACAAAAAGGAAGCGCGACCTAAGTGCAATATGTTAAGTAGGATTTTAATGACACAACAACTAATGCATTTACAGGAAGGTGAATAAACTCAGGCTCATCTGTGTGTCAGTGGTTCGTAGGGAAGCCTCAGATCTGAATCCGGTTTTCTATGTAGAGTTGGGAAATTGCAGTGGCTGTTGCTGCTCAGCCTGGAGCAGATCCTGTGGCCATCAGGAAGAAGCTGAGGCTGAGGCCACGAGTCACAGGATCACTTCTGGGGGAGGACTCCACAGAGTGAGAAGGCAGCTTGGCACATAAATATCGCCTCATTAGCAGTACTCCCATAGGCCTGTAGAAGGAGCAGTTGACCCCAAGCTCATAGCCTGCCTATTCAACCCTTCTCACTCTGTGGAGTGCTCCTCCCCCGGAAGTGATCCCGCGACCCATGACCTCAGCCCCAGCTTCTTCCTGATGGCCACAAGATCTTCTCCAGGATGAGCAGCAACAACCACTGCAGTTTCCCATCTCTGCATAGAAAACCGGATCCGGATATGAGGCTTCCTTACGGACCACTGACACACAGATGAGCCTGATTTTATTCACCTTCCTGTAAGTGCATTAATTGTTGTGTCATTAAAATCCTAATTAACTTATTGCACTTAGGTGGCGCTTCCTTTTTGTTCTCTAGTCTTTTTATTGTGGCCAGCCTAAGACACACCTGTGAAATAATCTTACTGTTTAATTAAGCATCTTGATATGCCACACCTGTGAGGTGGATGGATTATCTCGGCAAAGGAGAAGTGCTCACTAACACAGATTTAGACAGATTTGTGAACTATATTTGAGAGAAATAGGCCTTTTGTGTACAAAGAAAAAGACGTAGATATTTAAGTTCAGCTTGCATTTATAATTTTGCTCAGTGCATATATATATTAATTGTTTAAAGTTTTTTAGCGAGTCATTTTGCCTGTAAATAATTGCATTTATAACGTTGGAATAGTGATCATTTAAATACTGTTTTCATCTCTAAGCTTTAGATGGATCTTTGCAGAGTGACATTGTGTGTATGGATCCAGTAATTGGACTAATCACTCCAACACCACATTCTGTTATGCTGCTTTCTAGTCATTATCTGACACCAGTTCCAGACAACTACTTTGTACATAGTGACACGGGAAAGGCCCTTCCTATAGCTGGAAATGTTGGTTATGATCCTACTACCTCTCAACTGATTTCAACTGCAGATTCAGCCTATGGTAAATATGAAAAACACATATAGATAAATCCTAAACTATGCACGATACGACATTGAAGTGAAAAATCCTTCCCTTTTTCTGAATGCTAAACTTTGATTGCCTCATAATCTCCAGCATTTAGCCCTTTGCACATCATAAACACTCTTAGCCCCCGTACACACGGTCAGAGAATCCATCGCAATGTGTCCTATCGGACGGTGTTGTCGGATAATCCGACTGTGTGTGGTAGGCATCGGACTGTTTCCGTCGGAATATCCGTCGGACCAAATTTTCAAACTTGCTGGAAATATTTTCAGACAAACTGGTCCGATAGGACATACTCCGATCATGTGTAGAGAATTTCGATCGGACAAAGTGCCACGCATGCTCAGATCAAATTCCTACATCAAAGTAGAACTAGCACTACAACATATCCAAATTTGGGGTTTCTAGCACCAAGTGACCCCGAGATACATGGCCCTAAATTCGGGTCGCAAAATATTTTCAAATGCGGTTGAAATAATTTCGAATCATGTTGAAATAATTTCGAATCATGTTGAAATCATTTCGAATTCGGTAGAAATATTTTCGAATTTGGTTGAAATATTTTTGAATGTGACCGATTTTTCGAATTCGGCAGAAAACTAAACGAAATACGAAAACAAATTTAACGAATATAACTGAACGAAATTAATTAATTAACGAATTAAAACGAAACGAAACGAAACAAATTTTTTCCTTCTGCACATGTCTATTTGTTATACATTTAGGATTAACAACTATTTGTTATATTCTGTTATTTTACAGGAGAAATTTGGAAAACAGGTGTACCAGTACTGCCATATATTACATACCCTCTAAGTTCAAGTACAGGTCAACCATTGGATTGCAAACTTCCTGATATACATCAAGCTCAGTATCAAAACTTCTCAGTAATGGTTGATCCAGTATCTGGCTTGGAAGTCCCCCTTCTTGCTGTAACAAGACACCCCAAAACACACCAATGGTTGGCTGTAGGAGGCGCGTACCTCCATCCTCTAACAAACACACTCTCACCAATAGAAATTGGAGGTCCTATGATAGGTTCCAGAGAGAGGATTTTCCCAATTCTGGGTGTTGGGCTGGACAGCAGCACAGGTAAACAAATTTCCTTTTTGGAGTAAAATCTAAAGTAATTGATATTACCTAGTATAATAAACACAATTAAGTCTGGCTATGCCATGAAAGTTGACCACCACTAGTTTAAAGTATCGACCAGCTGATGAATCTGTAGGGGTTAGTGCTGGCCAAACACAACAATCATCAGACAAACTACTTTTTAACAACTGTCATGCATGGTTACTGATTGTCATAGATGAATGGAGATTGTGCTGGGCTCTGAGCAAGACATAAGTACAATGGTTTCTTGAAAAACAAGGCAGATAGGAACAGAAGGAAACAGACTGAAGATCTCTTGCAGCACTGGATTGCTGGGAATGCAGGGGTAGGAAGCTTGTGTAGCCCTGGGATGCAGGAAACACAAGGAGACGTGAGGATCTCATTTAACAATGGGCCTGAATGCACAGCTGATTGCAACAATTAGTCTACCAACACAGCTACAGGTAACAGTTCAGCCTTGTATATTTGTAGAATAATAGGTGATGGATCAGCTTTAAAATGGCCATACATTATACAATTTTTTTTGTTCAATTTCCTTTAGATTTACCTTCAACTATGTAGTGCAGGGGCCTACCTGATTGCGTAAAAATTTTAAGTGTTTAGGATTGATCTCATAATATATGGTTTTGGTAAATCTAAATTAAAATTGTACAAGAAAATTGTATGATGTATGGCTAGCCTTACAGTTGATCTGAGGCCCAGACAACGTCATGTATGACGAATCACGTAGGGAGGAGCTATGTGCTGAGGTCATCACATTTCTGCACTCCTGTTAGTGCGTGCACTTTGCTGTAATCGGCGGTGAGGGGATATTTGTATTGCACAGTGCTTAATATTCCGATGTAAGTTTCTCATTTTAATAAATTATGTAAGAAGGTATTATACTATCTGAAGTGTTTTTTTCCATACTGTTATAAAAGTGCTGTTGGGATGGTGAGATGCGGAGGACCTCTGTATAAATTCTTGTTTCCCTTTGAAAGTGCTAACAATCATGTGGTGACCCTCTACACAGCTGTTAACCATGAGCTCTTTGTGACCTTTCTTTAATCAGAAGGTCATTTCTAGCTGGTAAGCTTGCATTTTTACCATTGAGTTGGCGGTTTTTATGCACAGATCCTCCATCGCTTTGATTCTGATATGAGCACTCAATAAGAGGACTTTTTGTCACATGGACTTTTATTTTAAAATAAATGATATTTTTCAAATGTTTGAGTTTTTTTCATATGTATCTTATTCAGCACATCTGCTTTTTCATATGTATATTTTGCACATTTGACTATTAAATATATATACGCATTTGGAACTTTGATAGTTTCCTTTTAGCACAGCTTGATATACTGAAATATTAGTTGATCTGGGGCAACGACACTGATGGATCCATGTCAAGCACACATGTTGCTGTTAATATCTATCTGGCAGCTGGCCACAGATTGGATTTGCTGGAGAGATCGTCTAGTTCAGTGGTTCTCAATCCTGTCCTCGGGGCCCACTAACAGGCCAGGTTTGCAAGATAAGTGAAATACATCACAGGTGATATCATTTGCTACTCAAAATACCCTGTTAGTGGGTCCCGAGGACATGAGTTGAGAACCACCATCCTAGTTAGTCATGTGTTTGTTCTTATTTATAGTTGTTTGTAAGTACCATTTATGCTTTTGTGAAAAGGTCAAGAAGTGCATCACCTTTTTGTGCGTTGGTCAATACAGCAGTTTTTTTGTGCTTAAAAGGGGTTAACACTTGTTTAAAAACACCATGTAGCGTATATTTAAAAAAAATTGTTTTGGGAAACAAATTTCTGTCTGGGGTGTATGGTCCAGAGTAGATATTACCTATCCTTCTGCCTTTCAACCAGTAGCCTTTCTAAACATGCCAGTGTAACTAATCAACCCCCATGGCATGGGTGTGTTTGGCCAATCCCTTCTAGGAGGAAAGCATGCTTGAGAACCTAATGAGAATACCCATGCATGCGTTAGAAAATAGGTGGGTCGTCTGTAATGTGGTAGTGACCAACAGGAGAGCAAAATATTATTAAAACCCAGTTGTTCCAATATTTGTGCTCTGATGCCTCGTACACCTGAGCGGATTTTCCGTCGGAAAAAAACTCGGGAATTCCACCAGCAAAAGTCCGATGGAGCATACACACGGTCGGAATTTCTGACCAAAAGCTCACATTGGGCTTTTGCTGGGGGAA
The DNA here is from genome assembly GCF_037356315.1 of Lithobates pipiens. Lineage (NCBI taxonomy): Eukaryota > Metazoa > Chordata > Amphibia > Anura > Ranidae > Lithobates > Lithobates pipiens. The sequence continues at coordinate 46,269,343 of NW_027507788.1, read as the reverse complement.
TTTCCAATCGTGTGTACTAACTTATTATTGGAGATGTAAAAAAAAAAAAAAATTAAACATTTTATCTTTAATTGTTTTATTTATTCATTGATAGGTGATGTCATTCCACTGGGTGGTCTGGTGTCTGCTTCGGGTGCAGTATCTGTTCTGGGTGATATTTTCTGTGAACCTCTGAGTGGAAAAAAATCCAGAACACAAGGAGCTGTTCTCCAGCAGGACAGAGTGATGCCCCATGGAGGGGGGTATCAGGCTCTTTTAGACTCCAATCTGATGATGGCTCAGATTGCTGTCATTGATGCTCTGAAGTCACACAGGGAATTATTCTCAGAAGAGCTGCCTTTTGTGAAAGAAGATTTTGAGCATACTCATGCAGTTTTTACTGAGGTTTTAGAAACAATGAAGAAAGCCCTTACAATAAGGAACCAGTATGTGATGTCTCGAGTTTACAACGTTACTAGTCAGCTAAAAATGGCAGAAGACATTAAACAATATGGGGGAAATTTAGGTGAGTTATATTCCTGCATTGATCAAATTAATTATTCTGTAATCCCACTTTATGTTCTAGTTCTCAGAAACAGTAAGTGTCCTTTTTTAAGATTAACATGGAGCTTAAACTTTAAGCAGAGATATTTCCTATTGTTACAAGTGTGGTGTAGTAGTTTAAAAAAAATTTCAGAAAAATTATCATTCTATATCAGTAGAGAAAATTAAATATCATGTAGATCCATGTAGTATATACATGGACTGGGGTTGTGCACGATAACTAGGACGAGTGGTCAGACCCTGGAATGAATGCTTTTCTGTTCAATGTTCACATCTACTGGGTAATAGACAGGTGCACACTGAAATATTTTGTCTTGGAATTTCATTTTCATCCAAAAATTACATTTATTTAGTTACTCCTGAAATACATTTTTATTTATTTAATTTTTCATAAAAAATTGCATTTGTCCGAAAATCCAAATTAATTAAGGTCGAATCTGTCATTGAAGGCTTATGGTGTCTGTTGGATGTTCGAAGAAGATTTGACAGAGCAGCTAAACTGTATGACTCAGTATAGTTTAGCTGCTCCGTCAAAACTTCTTAGAACTTTCGACAGACACCATAAGACAAAGATTCAACGTTTGTATGTTTTTCGCTGCTTTGTCAAATCTTTGTCGTTCATGTTGAATGTATATAGTTCAAACTGAAAATGGACTGGTGATAGTGATCACTGATCAGACAGGTAACAAGATAGGGTATATAGAATCTCAATCTATAATATAGAATCTATAATAATAAATCCCCCCCCCCCTCCCCACAACATGGGCAGCCTCTGAGGCTATCACAACACTAGCAACACTAGTATCACTATCAGGTTCACAACACTAATACAATAGCAGAAGATTATTATGAAAAAGTTAAGTTGAGCTGTAGCTTGCTTCACTATTGTTCGGCTGCTGTGCTTATGCTTAATTGCTAAATAATTTAGGTTCTCTGACAAACGGACCAGCTAAGATTTACTGTCTTCTGAAGTGATTCAGTGTGTGTCTCTCTCTGCTAGCATTCGTAAGTGAAAGTAAGTTGGCTGTACATGTGTACTTAGTTCTAGCTATTTTACTGGTCCTCCCCCTTGGTTACAATCAGCCAATAACATTCATCATCATCATTATTTTTATTTTACTTGCCCCACCCAATTCCAGCAGTGATCTTTTCTCTCTATGTCAAATCTTTTCTCTCTATGTCAAATAATCCTGGACTAATAGAGTTAAGGTTAGGCACATTCGACCACAGGTTCGATAGACACAGATTGTTATTGTCAACGTCATGTCGAATCTCCTATCTATATCGAACTGTTGTCACAACAAAAACGAAAATAAAGCATTTGTTTATGTCGGATCTTTCGTTATCGTTTGTTAATACAATAACGAAAATACCTGAAATTCGGACAAAATGCATTCGGACGAAAACGAATGCACATGTCTACTGGGTAATGGTGAGGCGGGATGAGCTGAACACCCCCCGGTTCGGTTCGCACCAGAACTTTCGAACGGACCCCAAATTCGTACGAACTTTAGAACCCCATTGAAGTCTATGGGACTCGAACGTTCGAAATTAAAAGTGCTAATTTTAACGGCTAATATGCAAGATGCTGTCCTAAAAAGGGTTTGGGGACCTGGCTCCTGCCCCAGGGGACATGGGTCAATGCCTAAAATGTTTTTAAAAATGGCCGTTTTGGCGGGAGCACTGATTTTAATGACGATTAAAGTGAAAAAAAAGTGAAATATTCCTTTAAATATCGTGCCTGGGGGGTGTCTGTAGTATGCCTGTGAAGTGTCACATGTTTCCCGTGTTTAGAACAGTCCCTGCACAAAATGACATTTAATGGAAATAACATCATTTAAAACTGCTTGCGGTTTTAATGTTATATCTGGTTCCTGCAATATGATTGAAAATCATTGAGAAAAATGGCATGGGTAGCCCTCCCTGCCCATTACCAGCCCCTTTGGGTCTTGTACGCATATTAAGGGAAACCCCGTACCCATAATAAAAAAAGGAAATACGTGTGGCCCCCAGGCCTTATATACTCAGAACAGCAGGCGGTGCAAACAAGACAGGGACTGTGTAGGTTTGTTATGTTAAGTTGAATCTGTTTGTAATTTTCAACTGGTACATTTTTAAAGTGTAGATCCAATCAAAAAATCTATTTTTAAGCTTTTTGGAAAACATAGGGAAGGGTTATCACCCTTGTATAATTTGTTTTGTCGTCCATCTTTTTTCATCTCACTTGCTGTTGTCCCCTACCGTTTGCAAGTAGGAGATGTTTGTAAGTTGGATGTTTGAAAGTAGGGGCCTGCCCTATATGCTCTGCAGAAATGGCGGAACAAGGTGTTGGTTTTGCCACAACATTGTAAGCCCTGAAAGTGACTCTTGGTGGGCACTGGAGCGCCCTGCTGTGAACGATTATATCAAGAATTGTAATTACATGCCATTGTTGAACAGTGGTAGAAAAATTGACCTTTGGTGGTTGTGGTGCTGGTGCCACAACACTATAAGTCCTCACAGTTACTCTGGGTGGGCACAGGAACGGGCCCTCCTGTGAAATATTATATCAAGAATTGTAATTACATGTCCCTGTTAAACAGGGGCAGAAAAATTGGGCCTTAGGCACTGGTGCTGGTGCCACGACACTGCAACCTCTCCCATATACTCTAGTTTTAGTGCAGGAATTAGCCCTGCTGCAAAGCATTGCATCAAAAATTGTAATTAAACGCCCCTGTTAGACAGGGGCAGAAAAATTGGGCCTTAGGCACTGGTGCTGGTGCCACTACACTGCAACCTCTCCCATATACTCTAGTTGTAGTGCAGGAATTAGCCCTGCTGCAAAGCATTGCATCAAAAATTGTAATTAAATGCCCCTGTTAAACAGGGGCAGAAAAATTGGGCTGATGGCATCACCCAGAACCAGAAATGTTCTTCCAACATATCAGCGGAGGAGGAAGAGGATAGACAATCAACATAACAGGACAGTCACTCAGCATCAGCATAGGCAGTCTTGAAGGGATGTGATATTTCAAAAAAAATTATTTGGTTACATCAGCTTCAGGTGCTTGGTAGCTGTGGGTGATCCAAGACTGATTCATCTTGATGAAGGTCAGTCGATCAACTGATTCGGTGGACAGGCGCACCCTGTGATCGGTAACAAAGCCACCAGCAGCACTGAAGGTGCGTTCCGAAAGAACGCTGGATGCAGGACAGGCCAGTAGCTCAATTGCATACTGTGCAAGCTCTGGCCAGTGATCCATCCTCAAGACCCAGTAAGCCAGAAGATTTTCGGTGGGAAAGGTGTCCAAGTCTGACCTTGCCCCTAGGTATTCCTGCACCATGTAAATCAGACGCTGGCGATGGTTGCTGGAACCGATCATACCTTGGGGCTGCGGACTAAAAAATTGTCTGAAAGCATCAGTCAGGCGGCCACCTTCTCCACCGCTCCTTCTGACCGATGCCTCAGCAACACGTTGTCCAGGACCAGGAGTTTATAACTTCCCAGTCTCTGGGAACGCGTTGCACAGACCTTTCTGCAAGGCCTCCCGGAGATGTCTCATCCTCTGCTTCCTCTGCGACGGCAAGATAAGGTCGGCAACCTTACCCTTGTACCGTGGATCAAGGAGAGTGGCCAGCCAGTAATGGTCCCTCTCCTTGATCCGAAGAATACGAGGATCCTTCCGCAGGCTTTGCAGGATCAGGGAGGCCATGCAGCGTAGGTTAGCTGAGGCATTCGTTCCGGAGTCCTCTGGGTCACTAAGGACAACATGATCCGCAGCTACCTCCTCCCGGCCACGTACAAGTCCACGTGTTTCTTGGGACTGTAAATCATCCCTACAAGACTGCTGCTGCTGATGATGCTGAGTGCCAGACTCCACCTCCATGCTGACACAATCATCCTCCTCCTCCTCCTCATCCTCTTCCTGTGTGATGGGTGGCACAGCAGGAACACTGTCTGGATAAAGGGGGCCTTGAGAGGCAAGGAAGTCCTCCTCTTCCTGCCTCTGTTCTGCCTCAAGTGCCCTGTCCATTATTCCACATAGCATATGCTCCAAGAGGTGGACAAGAGGTACAGTGTCACTGATGCATGCACTGTCACTGCTCACCTCCTTGTGGCCTCCTCAAATGGTGACAGGACAGTGCATGCATCCCTGATCATGCCCCACTGGCGTGGTGAGAAAAAACTGAGCTCCCCTGACCCTGTCCTGGTGCCGTAGTCGCACAAGTACTCATTGATGGCCCTCTGCTGCGTGTGCAGCCGCTGCAGCATGGCCAAAGTTGAGTTCCACCTGGTGGGCATGTCACATATAAGGCGGTTCTTGGGGAGGTTCAACTCCTTTTGGAGCTCAGCCAGCCGAGCACAGGCATTAAATGATCGGCAGAAATGCACACAGACTTTCCTGGCCTGCTTCAGGACATCCTGTAAGCCTGGGTACCTGCCCAAGAACCACTGCACCACCAGGTTAAGGACGTGAGCTACACAGGGCACATGGGTCAGTTGTCCCTGTCGGAGGGCGGAGAGGAGGTTGGTGCCATTGTCGCAAACCACCATTCCTGGCTTAAGCTGGCGTGGCGTCAACCACCTCTCGGCCTGCCCCTGCAGAGCTGACAAAACATCTGCCCCAGTGTGGCTCCTGTCCCCCAAACAAACCAGCGTAAGCAAGGCATGGCATCGTTTTGCCTGCGTACTTGCTTAGCCCCTGGAACGCCTACGGAGCACCGCTGGTTCTGAGGACAGAGCACTGGAAGAGGCCATGGAGGAAGAAGAAGAGGAGGGGGTGGAGGAGAGAGGTGTGTCACAACCAATAGTAGCATTTTGGAGGCGTGGTGGCGGAACAACCTCCAACACTACTGCACCTTGTCCTGCATCCTTCCCAGCTGCCAGAAGAGTAACCCAATGGGCCGTGAAAGACAGGTAACGTCCCTGTCCATGCCTGCTGGACCATGAGTCAGCGGTAATATGCACCTTACCACTGACTGCCCTGTCCAGCGAGGCAAGGACATTGCCTTCCACATGCCGGTAGAGAGCCGGAATCGCCTTCCGTGAGAAAAAGTGGCGTTTGGGGACCTGCCACTGAGGAACCACACATTGTACAAACTCACGGAAGGGGGCCGAGTCTACCAACTGAAAAGGCAGCAGTTGAAGTGCTAGCAATTTAGCCAAGCTAGCATTCAACCGCTGGGCATGTGGATGGCTGAAAGTGAACTTCTTTCGCCGGTCCAGCAGCTGGGGCAGGGACATTTGCCTGCTATAATCGGACGTGGGTGTACTGCTAGCAGAGTGCCCAGAAGCACTTGGCTGTGACACACCTAATTCTACACCTTCATTCCTCTCAGAGCAGGTTTCAGAGAGGACTGAAGGTCTAGTGGGGTTGGAGATCCCAGCTGATGAGGAGCAAGGAGAGGTCCGCTTTGTTCTTGGTGTGGGTCTTTGAGGTACGCTTGCCAGCGAGGTCAACATATGTCTGGTCAAGCATGTGGTGCCCAAGCGGCTGATGTTTTGGCCACGCGAGATACGCTTGAGACATATGTTGCAAATGGCAGCGGTGCGATCTGATGCACTCGTCTCAAAAAAGGCCCACACCAAAGAACTTTTAGAATAACGTGCAGAGGCCGCGCCCTGCACAGGCGGAGCTCTGCGGTGTGATTCAGTCAGTGTGCTGCCCCTAAGCTGGCCCCCGGAGGGCATCCTGCCTCGTTGGACATGTGCCTCCTCCTCCTCCTCCTTTCTCCTACCAGGCACCCACGTGGAGTCAGTGCCCTCATCATCCGCTCCCTCTTCATCGCTGTAGCAAACCTGGCAGTATGCTGCAGCTTGTGGAACATGACTGCCAGATTGCTGTCCTTCTTGAGCATCCCCTCTCTCTGCATTCACGCTACTGCCTTCCTCTAGCTGAGTATCATCATCAGAGCCTACAAAACACTGGGCATCCTCCTGGAGCATGTACCCAACACTGTGATCAAAGAGTTCAGGAGACTCCTCAGGAGGACGTGGTGGGTCTAGGGAAGGAGTCACTGATGATGACATTGAGAAGAGGGAAGACGATGCGTTGGCAGCTGCTTTGCTAGTACCCTGAGACTGAGTGAGAGAGGATGAGGAGGATGAAGAGGGCTTGGTCATCCACTCTACCAAGTCATTGGCATGTTGCGGCTCAACATGTCCAACTGCCGAAAAGAAGGACAAGCGTGTCCCATGGCCACGTGCTGATTATGACGATGCATGCGTCCACGACCAGCACTGTTGTCTCTAGACACAGAGCCTGCTTGCCCTCTTTTATCGGCTCGCGCCTGTCTGCCTCTCCTTGCTGGCCTTTCAGACATGGTAATGGCCTGAAGGGAGTTGGGAAAACCAGCAATTGGGTAGTGTATATTGTGCTGGAGGCACACACAACATCCACTAACTCCTGCAGATGGCAGATGGCTCAAATAGAGAAGAGCTATGTAGGTGGATATAGCGGTGTATACTGGGTTCAGAGCACGCAGACAGCACGCACAATCTCCTACTGCTGACTGCAAGCTCTATTTAAAACGAGCAAGATAGTTTGCTATATAGGTGGATATAGCGGTGTATACTGGGTTCAGAGCACGCAGACAGCACGCACAAGCTCCTACCGCTGACTGCAAGCTCTATTTAAAACAAGCAAGATAGTTTGCTATATAGGTGGATATAGCGATGTATACTGGGTTCAGAGCACACAGACAGCACGCACAAGCTCCTACCGCTGACTGCAAGCTCTATTTAAAACGAGCAAGATAGTTTGCTATACAGGTGGATATAGAGGTGTATACTGGGTTCAGAGCACGCAGACAGCACGCACAAGCGCCTACCGCTGACTGCAAGCTCTATTTAAAATGAGCAAGATAGTTAGCTATATAGGTGGATATAGGGGTGTATACTGCGTTCAGAGCACGCAGACAGCACGCACAATCTCCTAACACTGACTGAAAGCTCTATTTAAAACGAGCAAGATAGTTAGCTATATAGGTGGATATAGCGGTGTATACTGCGTTCAGAGCACGCAGACAGCACGCACAATCTCCTAACACTGACTGAAAGCTCTATTTAAAACGAGCAAGATAGTTAGCTATATAGGTGGATATAGCGGTGTATACTGCGTTCAGAGCACGCAGACAGCACGCACAATCTCCTAACACTGACTGCAAGCTCTATTTTTAAAAGATAGATATATCGCTAGCTATATAGGTGAATATAGCGGTGTATACTGCGGTCAGGGCACGCAGACAACAACCACTACAGAAGAGCAAGAACAAAAAATCGGCCGATCACGATCGGTGTATACTGTGTTGAAGGTACACAGAACACCCACTAACTGCTACAGACGCCAACACACTACACAAGGCCGCCATGCTGGCGGCCTTATATAGTGTGGGGCGTGTACTACACAGCCTGAGCTATGATTGGCCACAGGCATCCTGCCTGTGGCCAATCATGGCTCTCCTCGCTGCCGGCGCTGTGATTGGCCAAGCATGCGGGGTCACAGTGCATGCTTGGCCAATCATGAGCCAGCAATGCACTGCGCCATCGCAGTGCATTGTGGGCCGCGAGCGCCACACGAATTTGGCGCGAACGGCCCATAACGTTCGGAATTCGCCGAACGGGCGAACAGCCGATGTTCGAGTCGAACATATGTTCGACTCGAACACGAAGCTCATCCCTAATGGTGAGCACTCCATATAGGAGCGTGTGGGGTGCTGGTACAATTATGTTTAATTACCTGGGCACAAATAATATTTGTCAGTTTTCTAGCCCTTGACATTACAGATTTAGTGTTGATGACTATTATACTTTTAGCCTTACAAATAAACATTTATAACATGACAAATGATTCCCAGAGTTATGAGTTAGCTAAAGAGACACCACAGTTGTCTGTTTTGATGTATTCTTTTTGTGTTTAAATTTTATCTTGAGCTACTGATCTTCTCAAAAAAGGAAGCATAGCAATGGGAAACAGAAATGAGGGGGACACCTGCTAACTAGATTGAAAACTACTTACTATGCTTATACAGTATTGCCCATTTATCTGACTGTTATCTGCACTGAAGCCCCATGCAGAGACGTAACATACCCATTAACACTCTAATAGTTACCACTCATCTCTCATTACCTGCGCTCATATACAATCAGACTGTAACATAACTACCTGAGGATTTTATCTTATGCTATATATTTTCATAAGTTTGTGCTTATGCATGGTGCTTTAGATCATTGACAGAGGAATAGTCATTTTGCTGTGCAGCATTTGAATACTTCCAATTAGAAAAGCAGCCCCGTGTATGGATAGGCAAAACAGCTTCATGACATAACTTTTGTATAAATCAGTAAATGTATTTCTTTATGGAACACCAATCCAGTAAACACTGTTTGACATTAAAGCAATTTTGTTTAGTGAATTACACTTAATTTCTCATTGAATGTTTCAGGAATGATAAAGTATCACAAGACAGAGCTGTGGATTCCTGCGGTTATTGGTATGGAAATCCCAGATCCTGGACCTTCAGATTTGATGGTTCCGATCCTTGGAGTTGAGCATGATTATATTAAAGGCCACTTAATTCCATTGGCAGGAACAATGGAGGATTCAGATGGTCGAGGTAAAATGACAAAACCACAATCAAGCATATAGTATGTCTATATCTTTGTCAAGACTGTTTAGAACATATCGTCCAACTTGTACTGTACCTGTGACAACCATCTTATGTACTGTGTATATATATATATATATATATATATATATATATATATATATATATATATATATATATATATTAGGGCTGTGAACATTAAAGATTAATCCCTCAATTAATTGATTTATTTTTTTGATCAATCAAAATTCTTCTGACCGGTACTCACCTCTCTGCCATCTTCCGGGTCTTCAGGGAGTTCAGTCGGAGATACAGTGATGTCACAGACATCAATGTCACTAGACTCCTCCCCCCCTTCCCCAAGTGCCTCCGTCTGCTAATGAAGGGAAGGGGGGAGGAGTCCAGTGATGTCAAAATTCTGATTGAACGCATATGGAGGAGGAGCTACAAATGACGTCACCCGCTGCTGCCTTACAGAACTAACACGATTGTCGGTTTTACATGCTGTGTTTTTACCATCTTTATGTGAGTAGTTTGTGTTTGAACACAAAAATTAAATATTATACTTAAGCGGCGAGCACTTAGATCTTTTCTTTCTACCCATGACCTGGCATCCTTACTGAGATCTAAGGAGACGTGAGAGAAGTTTATGGTCCGTGTTAACCCTTTTGATACCCTCTTGCATGACCACCTGTTTGCACAGGGGTCCATGCCATAAGGTGAGAGTAATTAGTTAGACCAGAGGTGGAGGGATTGTCATGCTACTGTGGAAAAAAAAATACTTATGTCAGTACTACAGTTTCAATTTAAAATGTATTTGTGTGAACTGTGAAATCCATGAAGCCATAGATTGTTGAAACTAACTAGTGTCGGGTGATTGTATATAGTGTATACCACATTTACCACTGACTAATGCAGAGTTGCAATGCAAGGAGATCAGCTAAAAGTAGTTGGATCTGTATGCGCGTTATAATTAATCAAAATAAATCAATTAATCAAACACGAAAAAAATAAATAAATGTATAAAAATAAATAAATAAATATATATATATATATATATATATATATATATATATATATATATATATATATATATATATATATATATATATATATATATAGTACTGTGCAAACTTTGTAAGCTGGGGTAAAAAAAAAAAAAACATGGTAAGAATGCTTTAAAAAATATATGTTTTAATGTTATCCAAGACAGACTTGACCATCACTTCCTGGACTCCTTCTTCTTTACACTGAAGATCATTCTTAATGACATTGGCTGCATGTTTGGGGTCATTGTCCTGCTGCAGAATAAATTTGGGGCCAATCACAACCTTCCCTGATGCTATGGCTTGATGGATAAGTATCTGCCTGTATTTCTTAGCATTGAGAAAAACATCAATGCTGACCAAATCTCCAATTCAATTTGCAGAAATTCAGCACTAAACAATCTATCCCTCACCAACAGGGTCCTGTCACTATCTAACACCTACCAACTATTAGGACCCCTTTTTGACACAGAATATGCCATTTATAACACACCTGTGTCCAGGGCCGAAACTAGGGGGAGGCGGGGGGGAGGCTCCGAGTGTGCCATCCCCACTACCTGCCAGGGCAACGCTGCGCTCCTGTGATTGCAGAACAAGGAAACACAAGCAAACAATACTGATGCTTGGGGGAATTGGTGTGAGACTTCACTACACAGGAGGAGGGAGCTCAGCTGAGCATTCTTGCTCCCAGCCAGGGTCGGGAAAAAGGAGGGAGGGGGCACACTCTGAGCTTCTGGCTTCTCCTGCTCCATACTGTGACATGCAGAGGACTTGTACTGGTGCCGCCCCGTTCAGATTATGTGTCTTCTAGCTGCTCACAACCTATACACAGCACTAAGGAGGTTTTAGAGCACTTCCTGAGCTCTGTGGAACAAGTCTGATAGGTGAGTGGGTGGAACAATGGGCGGGGACAGAAGCAGGCAGAAGATGCCAGGACTTGACCCATACGGATGTCCTACTGCTGAAGCACACAGAGTAACAGGTACAGTGCAGTGATCTTCTACTATACTCAGTTAACTGTTTAAGCCCCGGACCATTTGGTTGCCCAAAGACCAGACAACTTTTTGCGATTCTGCACTACGTCGCTTTAACTGACAATTGCGCGGTCGTGCGACGTGGCTCCCAAACAAAATTGATGTCCTTGTTTTCCCACAAATAGAGCTTTCTTTTGGTGGTATTAGATCACCTCCTGAGGTTTTTATTTTTTGTGCTATAAACAAAAAACGAGAGACAATTTTGAAAAAAACACATTATTTTTACTTTTTGCTATAATAAATATCCCCAAAAAATATTTAAAAAAAAACATATTTTTTACACAGTTTAGGCCGATACGTATTCTTCTACATATCTTTGGTAAAAAATCGCAATTGCACCACCACAGTGTGAAAGCACTCAGGCTTTCACATTCAGACGGCAAGGGAGGCAGTTTTCAGGTGCTTTATATGCGCTATTTTTAGCGCTAAAGTGCCTGAAAACTGCCTCAATGTGAAAGGGGTCTAAAAGTCAGCAGCTACAAATACTGTAGCTGCTGACTTTTATTGTTAGGACACTGTCCTGGAGTCCAGTGATGTCAGCAACTCAGCTGATAATTCCATCGGGTCTTGAGTGCTGCCACTGCCATTGCCAGCAAGGGAATACAGCACAGCCAGGTCCCCACTGCTCATGCCTGAAGTACACTGTGCATTTGAATATCCCAACAGCAGGGGGAGGAGTGGGGCCTAACTTCTGACAGACTCCACCGCAGGGGCATCTGCCGGAAGTGGGTAAGGGTGTCGAAAACAGGTACCCACTCCCCCCCCCCCAAAGTGCCAAATGTGGCACCAGAGGAGGGGAGGAATCAGATAAGCGGCAGTTTCCCTTTTGAGTATAACTCTGCTTTAAGGATTTGCTTGCATATGCTCAGTGGATCATTGTAAAAATTCTTAAAATGACTCTCTGGCTATTTTATAGATTATTCAGGAGGCACTGTACTTTATGTGCTTTCACTTTTTGGGCTCCTCAACAATTGTGGTGGGGAAAGGGGGGTGTAAAAACATGTGACTGAGCCATGTTTGTACTGCATCCCAACCACTCCTCTTAAAGTGATTGTAAAAGTTTTTTTTTTTTTTAAATGTCTAGGTAGGTAAGGTTGATCCGGGGAAAATCCGATTGCCTCTGGGGGGATCAGGAAGGAATTTTTTCCCCTGCTTTAGCAAATTGGATCATGCTCTGCTGGGGTTTTTTGCCTTCCTCTGGATCAACTGTGGGTATAGAATTGGGTATATGGGCTGGTATGATATTTATTATATTTTTTTTTTGTGGTTGAACTGGATGGACTTGTGTCTTTTTTCAACCTGACTAACTATGTAACTATGTAGACTTACCTGCTCTGTGTAATGAAATCGCACAGAGTGGCCACAAATCTCCTCTATTCAGGTCCTCTGATGGCGCTCCTGGCCCCTCCTCTCTGCCCAGTTCCCACATGGGAAGCCCCTTCCCATGGGGGGCACACATGCGTGCTTGCACCCGAGTCCCACTGCTGCATCCATTGACACAGATAGCGGGACCCTTGCCCCCTGTCCCTTGTCACTGGCTTTGATTGAAAGCAGTGGAAGCCAATGACAATGCCCTACTGTTACTGTCCTTTTTACAGGAAGGGGGGTACTGAACTGAATCTTTGCCCTGGTTGAAAGAATGTCTAGCTTCACCACTGCCTGTGTCTCAAAGTGGCTGCTCAAATATAGACACAGTCTCTCTGGAGATGATATCTGGAGGTCATGTCAGGGCACACATTAGTTATATGTCAGGCTCTTTTTTGCGCCAGTAATAAGTAGCAATCATGTGTCAGCTTTGTTTACTACTAAGAGTAGAGACGGTAGTCATTTTTTATCACAGAATTGTGGAACTGGCCAATGGAGTGGCACCATTGTTCCTCAGGAAAAGCAGCCTACACACAGAGGGTAATCTGTGAAGAGCAAAGTTGATCCTGAGCTCTGACTTTAGTCCTTCTATAAAGAAAACTTCAAAGTTTCGTTTTCCTTAACAACACTTCTAATGGGACCCCCTCCTACCCCAGGTTCCATAACAGCTATGTGAACTGCTAGGGCTACACTTATGCCACTGGGTCATTATTCAAAGCTTAACCATGGTCAAAATAAAAAATTGCATACATGGTGCAGTATGTCAATAGCACTAAGACACCAGTTTATAGCTTTCTGAGTGCTCCTTGTAACAAAGATGTATTACCAGTTGATCCTGCCATTATATCTGTTTCTGCTATTTTTTTGTGCCGAAAACCCCAATATCTGAAATGTGGAAATGGTAAAAAATATAGCTTATCTAAGCCTAAAAACAAAAATGTTATATTTTGCAGCTTACTAGACCTTAGATGTGGTGACTGCATCAGCATTCTTTTTTCCTTTATTTACACCTGGTGATTGAGACAGTGCCCTAGAGTAACAATGCTCACCATTGTATCTCTTAAAAAGTGCATTGTCACTCTATGTTGTTTTCCTAACTTGAATTGCAAACATCTTCCCCTTTGCTTGTCTCCATTACATAGAGAGCAGTTGTTATAGTTTACAGAAAGTAGTTGTGAAAGTAAATAACATAATTTAGGATTGCAGTTTAACCACTTCAATACCGGGCCATAGTCAAATGACGCTCCCACAGATGGGATCTCTCATCCTGGGTGGACATCATATGACAGCCTCGGTATTTTGCCGCTCCTGCGGGCCCCCGGGGGCCCGCAGCACGGCGATCGTGGATGAGGTGTGTCCCTTGGACACAGCCCACCCCCGATCTTTCATCCCCATCCACCCCCCCGATACACATGACCAGCTGTGTCCAATCACAGCCGGTCACATGTACTGTGCATTCACAGCGCTCATGCACGTGCCTAGGGCGCGTGCAGAACGGCGATCGGGGATGCCGTTTGTCACCCTGACACAGCCCAACCCCGATCACAGTAAAGAGCCCAATCACAGCCGGTCACAGAACATAAACAAACCACTGTAACAAGATGTTACCGGATTCTCCTCCTCACACACTGATAGTGTGTGAGAAGTAGATTGCGGTAACATCTCGTTACCGCCTAGTGTACACCAATCACACACTGATTACCCCCCCAATAAAGAGGACCTGTCACCACCCATCAAAGTACCTGTCATCACCCATCAAAGTACCTTCATCACCCATCAAAGTACCTGTCATCACCCATCACAGCCTATCTGAGTACCTGAGTACCTGTCAGCCCATCTGAGTACCCGAGTACCTGAGTACCTGTCAGCCCATCTGAGTACCCAAGTACCTGTCCCAGCCCATCTGAGTACCCGAGTACCTGTCCCAGCCCATCTGAGTACCCGAGTACCTGTCCCAGCCCATCTGAGTGCCCGAGTACCTGTCCCAGCCCATCTGAGTACCCAAGTACCTGAGTACCTGTCAGCCCATCTGAGTACCTAAGTACCTGTTAGCCCATCTGAGTACCCGAGTACCTGAGTACCTATCAGCCCATCTGAGTACCGGAAGTACCTGAGTACCTGTCAGCCCATCTGAGTACCCGAGTACCTGTCACAGTCCATCTGAGTATCCGAGTACCAGAGCACCTGTCAGCCCATCTGAGTACCCGAGTACCTGAGCACCTGTCAGCCCATCTGAGTACCCGAGTACCTCTCCCAGCCCATCTGAGTACCCGAGTACCTGAGTACCTGTCCCAGCCCATCTGAGTACCCGAGTACCTGTCCCAGCCCATCTGAATACCCGAGTACCTGAGTACCTGTCACAGCCCATCTGAGTACCCGAGTACCTGTCACAACCCACCTGAGTACCCGAGTACCTGAGTACCTGTCACAGCCCATCTGAGTACCTGAGTACCTGTCACAGTCCATCTGAGTACCTCCCACAATCCATCTGAGTACCCGAGTACCTGAGTACCTGTCACAGCCCATCTGAGTACCGGAGTACATGTCACAGTTCATCTGAGTACCTGAGTACTTGACACAGTCTATCTGAGTACCTGTCACAGTTCATCTGAGTACCCGAATACCTGTCACCAACCTGTCTGAGTACCCAAGTACTTGTCACCAGCCCGTCGGAGTACCCAATTACCTGTCGCCAGCCCGTCGGAGTAACGGAGTACCTGTCACCAGCCCGTCGGAGTAACGGAGTACCTGTCACCAGCCCCTCAGAGTACCCGAGAACCTATTTGCAGACCATGCCTCATAGAATATACGTTGGGGTGTTTGCTTTCCAAAATGGGGTCATTTTGTGGGTAATTCCATTGTCCTGGTGCTCCAGGACCTTCAAAAGTGTGATAGGTAGGAACGAAATGAGATGTGTAATTTATGCTCCTAGAACGCCTGAAGGTAACACTTCCATGTTGGACCTCTGTATATGGTCAGGCTATGTAAAAGTCTCACACATGTGGTATCGCCATACTCAGGAGAAGTAGCAGAATGTGTTTTGGGGTGTAATTTTTGCTATATACATGCTATGTGTTAGAAATATCTTATAAATGGACAACTTTGTGTAAAAAAAAAAAAAAAAAGGTTTTCATTTTCTTTCCACGTTTTCTGAAGACATGTGTAAAAAATTATCTGTTCAAAAGACTCATAATGCTTCATAGAATATACTTTGGGGTGTTTGTTTTCCAAAATTTCCAAAATTGTGGGTAATTCTACTGTCCTGGTGCTCAGGATACTCAGGATGTGTAGCAGAATGTATTTTGGGGTGTAATTTTTGCTATGTACATGCTTTGAGTTAGAAATATCTTATAAACTGACCACTTTGTGTAAAAAAAAATATGTTTTCATTTTCTTTCCACGTTTTCTGAAGACTTGTAGAAAAAAATTAACTGTTCAAAAGACTCATTATGCCTCATAGAATATACGTTGGGGTGTTTGCTTTCCAAAATGGGGTCATTTTGTGGGTAATTCTACTGTCCTGGTGCTCCAGGGCCTTCATAAATGTAATAGGTCGTTAGGAAATTAGAGGTGTCATTTATGCTCCTAGAACCCCTGACTGTGCTCCCTGCATGTTGGACCTCTCTGTGTGGCCAGCCTGTGTAAAAGTCCCACACATGTGGTATCGCCATACTCAGGAAGAGTTGCAGAATGTATTTTGGGGTGTAATTGGAATTATGCATATGCTGTGTATGAGAAATAACTTGTTATTATGACAATTTTGAAAAAAAAAAAAATTGTTCTTTTTCCCAAGAATTGTGGGAAAAAATTACACCTTCAAAAAACTCACCATGCCTCTTACTAAATACCTTGGACTGTCTACTTTTCAAAAAGGGGTCATTTGGGGGGTATTTGTACTTTCCTGACA
The DNA here is from genome assembly GCF_037356315.1 of Lithobates pipiens. Classification (NCBI taxonomy): domain Eukaryota; kingdom Metazoa; phylum Chordata; class Amphibia; order Anura; family Ranidae; genus Lithobates; species Lithobates pipiens. Next base: position 46,252,862 of record NW_027507788.1, on the reverse strand, counting down.
TTTCAGAGCCTCAAGAAATGAGATAGGCTGTCAGTGCATCAGGTGTGATCAGATGTGATCAATTTTCAATGATTTACACCATAGCTTGTAGACTCTATAACTTTCAAAGAGACTAAATAATATCCACTAATTTGGGTTATTTTTATCAAATAGATGTAGCAGTATACATTTTGGCCCAAATTTATGAACAAAAATGACTTATTTATCAAAATCTTCACTCTTTTTTCACTTATGTCACAAAAAATTAAAAACCCAGTGGAGATTAAATACTACCAAAAGAAAGCTCTATTTGTATGAGAGTGCTGAAAGCTAAAAATTGGTCTGGTAAGGAAAGGTGTATAAATGCCCTGTATTGAAGTGGTTAATGAACATGAAGTTGCAAGAACACTGTCTTTCTAGAACAATCAACATGTATTTTTCTGTACTTTTGAAAATGTACTTAGCCTAAAAAATTAACCTAATGTAGTCACCACATCTGAGGATGAATAAGCTGCAGTACTGTACGTTACATGTTTGTTATTGGGTTCAGATATACTTAAAAGTCCCTCAGGTTGTTGCAGAAAGCACCTGGGTTTAGGAGGGCATTTTGCATTCCAAATGCTGTGTTTGTTAAACAGTACAGTATTCAATTTAATTTATTTTATTTCTATAAGGACTTATTCCAATTAAAATTGGAGCCAGAGCAATTGATCCAATCACGGGGAGCCGTTGTACAGTAGTAGGTGTCCAAACTAGCCTGGTGACAGGAATTATAACTCCAGTTATGCAACTCATGGGGCCATTGAAAGATAAAGATGCTTACCCGGTAAGTTTATAGAATGAAAATTGTGACTGACTGAACACTGGACTAGTCATCTGAATTCTAACAAAATAAATGTCTGATTGTTTTAGTTGGAAGCCCTACAGAATGAGTTGTTTATGAGAGAGAGATTTTGGCAAGGTCAATATACAAAGGAAGAAGAACTTCTAAAAGATTTAAGCGCTTTTGCTCTCTATGTTCTTGATGTAGCCAGAGAAGGGAAACTACACAAGGTACTGTGTACTCTATCATACTGTGTGTACTATCATACATTTGACTGGTATGCAGAGCTATATGTGGTTTTATATTATTTGACATTTATAAGGCATTGTTACGTAAACTAATGTATGGAAAATGCACCAGCATGATCAAACGAATATTTCATTCCAGCTCACCATCACCAAAGGTATAAATGTTTTCAACCTCTAGACTTTTTTCAGGCTTATGAACCAAAACAGCTGGTCAGCAACAATATATTGCTACTTGGGTGCAAAGGTTCCACTACTAGATTTCATTGTACTGTTTATGGCTGTTCGCCAATAAACTTCAGCAGGGCATGAATGTCATGTATGTATTTTCTTTTGTTGTACTGAGTAAAAACATAGCAGGTCTCATTCACCACAGTTATTAAAGATACAGATGGCTCTCAATGTTAGGAACTTTTACTATTGCTGAAGTAAATGCTTATGATACACATATTTGGATAAGTCAGAAAGGGACACAGGCCAAGGTGATGGCAGAGCTTGGACTTTACTATTGTTACATAGTTACTTAGTCTAGTTGAAAAACGACACAAGTCCATCTAGTTCAACCAATAGAAGGAAAAAAATATATATGTATAAACAATCCTATATATACTGTACAATGCTATATCCACAGTTGATCAAGAGGAGGGCAAAAACCCAAATAATGCATGATCAAATTTGCTCCAGCAGGGGAAAAAAAAATACATATAATATCCAGTTATAAAATAAATTATAAAATCTGCGCTTGGTAAAAAAAAATGTGAAATTATAGTATGTGTATCTAGGAAAGAATCCAGGCCTTTCTTAAAACAATATACTGAGTTGGCCAGAACTACCTCTTGAGGGATTCTTACTGTGAAGAAGCCTTTCCATATTTGGAGATTAAATCTCTTTTCCTCCAAGCCTAAAGAGTGCCCCCCTGTCCTCTGTGATGACCTTAAATTAAATAACTCAATAACTATACCTTTGCATACAAAGCACTCTAGATTAGGGTCCTTCTTGAGCTTAAGGTGCAGGTAGGGGGTGATTGCCTAATTCTGAACTTTGACTAGCTGTAGATGTGGTCCAATTAGAATCTAGCATTAAGCAGTCACACTACCCAAAGAAAGCGCTTTGCACTAAAACCCAGCAGCACAAAGGGGATTACAAAAAAACTTTTTTGTTGGTATACATTGGAAGCTGCTGTTAGTGACTGGTGGTTTTAGGCATGTAGGCAGGTAGAGTTTTTTTTGCTGCCCCAGTCAGGGGGGTTAATGTTAACTGTGTTTCCCGATTTTTTTCTTGTTGGGCTTTTTGAGTCTGACCCAGTGGTTCTGTGAATTATAAAAAGGACAGGGGTCTGGACTCAAGCACTTGAGTAATGAGAGCAGTTGCTGCGTCCTGATAGACTGCTGAAATATGCCGAAACTGGATTGCTGGGACCTGTGGTCCACCCTGCAGATGCCAATCCTGGATAACACCATCATGGACTCAACCGGTTATTAACTCTATCCTGTGCAGATACACTGGGGAAGCCACAAGCCTGAATTAAGTATTATTTTAGGGAAAGACTGTTGGCTCTGTTTGACTGTCATGCCATGTTTATTAGGTAAAGCTTTTGAAACTTTGCCTTTGCCTGGTCTGAAGTTACTCAAGGGGTGTAATGCAAGTAACCAGAATGCATAACCCACAGTATGGGTCAGCTAAACACATTGGGGCATGAAGACAGCAGTGTAAGAGTTAATGCAGGGTTGCTACCAAGGGTAACAAAGGTTTCTCCAGCACTCTGTCATTAGTGTGTACATGTGACAGGTGAGATAGCTTCTTGCAGGGGAGTTGTTGTCTGCTCTCTCCTCATGGGCACGTCCATCTCCCACAGCAACAGGAGCAGATCAGCGCAATAGGAGTCCTCAGCTGGTGCACAGGTACAGGAGAGGAAGAGTTAAGTGAGTGCCCGCATGGAGTCAGCACTAGATGCATGACAGGGCTCTATTTTGTTACTGAGAGTGAGGTAGCAGAGACACGCTGGTCAGGTGGAGAGGGCATTGACTCTGCTTATCCCTCCTAAATGCATCAGAGACCATGGTGGTGTATATTACATTGAGAGTGTTTACTAGATTTCAGTTGTCTGTTCAAGTAAAGGTTCCCCATGTGTAAGGCAGTGACCCTAGCGTAGTCCAGAAGAACCCACCCCAGGTCTCTTATGTGAGCCTTACTTGGCTCCCAACGAGGGGGGAGAAAATGTCACTCATCTACCCACCCCCACCCACAGGCATATTAATGTAAATGATGCAAAGGTGGGAAAGGTGCAGAGATGTTCTAGTCCTGGGTTCATTTTTGTATGGTCTCAAACGCAGGTATGCCATCTAGAGTCACCTCTATTACCATTCCTTAATATAAATAAAAGTGTTTATTTAATTATTTTTATTCTGGTTTATTTATTTTCATGAAAGACTGGACTTTTTTTTCAAATATGTGGATTATTGTATCTTTCTTTTTTTCTGCAAATTATATTTTTTATTTAGATCAAGCTTAAAGAAAGAATAGCATTAATGGACGAATCGTGCCAGTCTTTGGAAGAAGATTCTTTGAGAGAAGTCCAGAGAAGAGCATGCTCCAACCTAAACAGTTTAGTTATCAAGATGTGCCAACTGCCAATTGGAGGTAAGTGGGTATCACTTTTTTAGAACTAAGCCTTCTATACATGCGTTCCCCTTATTGTCCCTATGAAGTGTGGGTTGCAAGTTCTTGACTGTTCTGAGGGTGTTTATTTTGTGGATTATAGGTAACTACTAACTACAACTTGGCCTTGGGTGTATATGTGGATCTGTGAATCTAACCATTAGCTATTTATGGATGATAGCCTTGGTTTATAAAGATATTGAGAGGTTTAGTGAAAACAGTTGTTTATGTCAGGTTTGAACACTATTCACCTTCCAAAATTTTACTTTTGGGATCTTGTATGCAAAACTGTCAAAACGTGTCTATTTTCTCTTTTTTGGCAGAAGGCAGCACTGAAGAGAAGGAAAAACAGCAAACATTTTCACAAGTTATTAAGAAAACAACAGAAAAATTAATGGAATTCGCTAAGAAAATTGAGCAGGAGTCTGAGAGACAGGTCAACCAATTGAGGGAGTGGATGAAGAGTAGAGAACCAGCTAGTGAAGCTATAGTTAAAGCAAGGCAAACCACTGTAAGTGATATTAACACAGATACTGATTTTCAGACTACATTTCTGCAGTTTTTTTTTTAGCCACACAGGACCCTCAGCTGTTTAAGAATGTAAAGGATAAGTTTATGATATTCCTGGTGTAACATGTAACATATTACAGATTCAGCAGCCCCTGCACCCCATTCCTGATCTCCTATTTTGACAGTGAGCAGGGGATCTTCTCCCACCTGCTTGCTGTCACAATTTAAGTATCAGCCTGCCCAGCCGCGTCATTCATTTACAGAGTTCTGTGAAAGCGAAAGCTACAAGTACTGACATCCTTTGCGACTGTCGTATTGTAATTTCCAGTGGACTATCAGGACGCTGTTACTGTAAGTGCTCTAGCTAGTTCATTGATTCTTCCTGTCAATGTTTAACTGCCTGCCCATTGGAGGTACAAACAGACAACTTATACAGACTGTCTGCAGAGAACTCTGCATTGCACCCATGATCCACTGATTGTGGGTGCAATGCTTAGCAGGCTCATAGTAAAAAAATAATGCATGCGCATTTTTTTACCTGCAAACAAGATGTGCTTTTATTATATTTTTACAAAGGTGAACTTATCCTTTAATTTGCTGTTCTCTAGCAAAAAAGCTAAAATTCCTTTTTTGCAGCTCGGTATATCAGAAAATGTTTATACGGGGTAAAGGTGTAGCGCTACTCAAAGGGTGGTAATAAACAAAAGTTCATATAACACATAATCAATGATGAAGAAAATTCCAGGTTTTGATTTGATTGAAAGTCTGTCAAAATGGAATATTTGTGATGAGATGAAAGACAGAGAAAGGGACGAGTGACGCATTGGAGGGAACAGAGGATCTTACTGATAGGAAGCGCTGGTCACTTTCCTTTCTGTCTGAATTATACTTACTTCTTGTGAGTTTTTATTTGTGAGCTTTTAAAAGATTAAAGTCACTTTTTCCTGGGTTATCTGCGCAATGAGGTTGTTTTTTTTTTTTCATTCTCCTGCATATGTGATTACTGGGCTATGCCCCTGGAGTTTGCTTCCATGCAAAAGCCATCTTGGGAATAGGCTCATGTACTTCCAGGTCTGTGGACTGAGGACACATTGGACATTTTTGACACATTTTTGGGACCATTGTCATTTATACAGCAATTAGTGCTATTTAAATGCACTGATTCCTGTGTAAATGACACTGGTAGTGAAGGAGTTAACTACTAGGGGGCGGGGAGGGGTTAAGCGTGTGTGTAGTTTTTTTTTTAACTGTAGGGGGCGTGGCTTGGCGTCTGACGTCACTGATTGTCTTTCCCTATAACAGGGAACATTGACGACGATCAGTGACAGGCTCAGTAGGAAGCACGGTCCTTAAGCAGTTAAAGCAATTGCTGTATGACCCATTTGCTGATGGTAAGGGTCAGTTTTTTAGGGTGTTGGTGACGGATCCTCTGCCTTTCATCTCATCACAAATCTTCCATTTTGACAGACTTTCAATCAAATCATAACCTGAAATTTTCTTCATCATTGATTATATGTTTATTACCACCCTTTGACTAGCACTACACCTTTACCCCGTATTTATATTATTGCACCCAACAATATTGTGTCAGCGGCTTTTCTTTAGTATTCGTATATTAGTGCAACACATTTAACCCCTTGATTGCCCCTAGTGTTAACCCCTTTCCTGCCAGTCACATTTACACAGTAATCAGTGCATTTTTATAGCACTGATCACTGTATAAATGTCAATGGTCCCAAAAAAATGTCAAAAGTGTCTGATCTGTCTGCCGCAATGTTGCAGTCTTGCTAAAAGTCACTAATCACCTCCATTACTAGTAAAAAAAAATAATAATAATAAAAATGCCATAAATCCATCCCCTATTTTGTAGACGCTATAACTTTTGCGCAAACCAATCAATATAATTTTTTTTACCAAAAATATGTAGAAGAATATATGTTGGTCTAAACTGATGAAGACATTTTTTATTTTTTGGAGGGGATATTTATTATAGCAAAAATTTTGTATTTTTTTTCAAAATTCTTTGCCTTTTTTTGTTTATAGTGCAAAAAATAAAAAGCGCAAAGGTGATCAAGTACCACCAAAAGAAAGCTCTATTTGTGGGAAAAAGGGACATACATTTTGTTTGTTTACAACGTCGCACGAACATGCTATCGTCAGTTAAAGCGACGCCATGCCGTATCACAAAAAATTACCTAGTCAGGAAGTGGGTAAATTGTTCCGCGGTTGAAGTAGTTAAATGCAATGTCTGCATTCATTTTCTTTTTTAGACTTTTTCTTTATTTTCCTGCCAGTAACACACCTCCTGTCTTATGTTATCTCCACTCTGGATGGAGGAACAATGGAGACACCTTTGGACAGCAGCATTGTCAGTCTGGAGAGAGGGTAGTGTTTGATGCACCAATATATTTAGATGGACTTGACTAGCACATTTCTGAACTCCAGTTAAGACTTTTTTTAGGCAGCTTCAGCAACAGTTTTTTTTTTTTTACTTGTGGGATAAAGGCTTAACACCAGTGAATACAATCTGACAATTGTAAGCACCTCTGTCAGTGTTAAATGATTTGTCTCCACCCTCTACCTGCACATTTGCTTGACAGCTTAGCCTATTAAAAAAGTTGAGAAATACCAAATTAAATCTGGCCATACACTGTCATTGTTAGCCAGTGAGATGAACAGAAAACAATTAGTACAGATTCCTCCATCCACACAAACGAGTTTAACCCGGTATATTGTATTTTGACAGCAGCACCTTAAGCTGTCAAAATACACTAATCAGTGGCTGTACCATATCCCTTCGACTGAATTTGATCAAATGAACGACTTCTGTTGAGCGGGGAATGCCACACACTGATTGAAAACAGATAAAATAACCAGGCTAAAAAAACCTAAGAAAAGAAAATACTTGTAGCCCCAACATTTAAAGTGGAATTGAACTCAAAATTTAAATAAAAAAAGCGTGCAGGTAAAATTTGTATGACACAAGAGATCCTGTTCGTCTCTAATGTCATATGTGCTTCTCACTGATGTTAACTGCCAATGTACACTGAGCGTGAGTTACGTCATCATAGCATGACCATTCAAACAGCTGCACAGACTCAACCCAGAAGGAAGACCAGGAAAAGATGGAAGCACCCATAACCAGCAGGAGCACTAACAGCGGAGGACTGGAGGGCATCGCTTGACAGGTAAGTCTGCCATAGTGTGCTAATATGTGGTGCATATTAGCACATTATGGCTAACCACTCCTGGGGGCTCATTAAATGAAAAAAAGTGGCATTTATTATGATTAAAGGATTAGTAAGCTGCAATATAAGACAGTTTTTTAATAATACATTTTTGTTTTGGGACTTAATACCACTTTAAGTCTCCCATTTCTGGCATAAAATTATTACAATTTTTACTTTACTGTTCTATAATCTTTTCTCTAGAATTTAGTACCCTCAGTACTCTGCCCTTAGTAGACGAGCTATTCTACCTTATTCAGCCCACTGCCCCTTTTAACCCCTTTGCTCCTAAAAGTAAAACAAATCTTAATGCCTAAGCACAATTTTGCAACTTTGACATATGTTAGTAAAACTGTACATATCATCACAACTACTTTGTGCATCCAGGTGGATTATACCACATTTGTTTCAGGACAAATTGGGCTTTCATTTGGTGGTAAATAGTAATGGATATCTCCTGATTTTTTTTTTTATTATCAAAGGAACACTGCCCCAAAATAGTAAAAAAATAAAATATGTATATTTCTTGCTGATACCATAACCTTCCAAAGGACAAAAGAACAATCCAAATAAAAATTCTCCTGCTTCTGACAATTGCAGTTATACCACATATGAGTATGTTATTTGTTGTTTGCACACATAGTACAGACCAAAAACAATAGTACGCATTTTGCTTTTTTTTGGGGGGGGGGGGGGGGTAAAAATTGGTAGGTACATAGATGCCTTAATAAAGTGATAAGAAATGCAAATGTAGCCCTCTTTTGGGAGGGGTTATGAGAAATGTCCCTCCCCAAACATGATAGTGCTCTAAACCTATAGGTAAATGCGTTGTAAGAGAACTAGAATTTTTGTTAAGTGGAGGAGTGGGTTTGATAATAAAGTTGGTTGTGCCTCCACCCAGGACAGAGCCTCTGTGAACAGAGCGGATTCCATTCCTGGGAAATGAATTAGTAATCTAAACAAATTAATTGAGTGCAGATGAACTACTACAACCAGCGTATACCATTAACCATAAGCATATAGATGCACACAAGCATAGAAATATTACAAGCTTTATATAAGAAGAGATTAATAGCAGTACATATATTCAATGTACAAACATGCATTATCAGAAAATGGCCCAATAGGAGGATTGGTGGAATTGTGCATATACAGTATACCCATGTATATGTAGTTATTCATAGAGCTGCATCCTTATGAATGTTGCAACAAAGTCCATTTGCAGAGAACCCTGAGGATGATTCAGCATCTGTTTTTGTGTCGGAGACCTGAAGGCAAAATCAGCAGACACGGAGGTATCCTCCAACTGTAGTCCGATCAGCCTGCAATGGGGCCTCTCACTGCCAGGGACTATGGTGTGGCACTGGAACTCAGAATCAGCTGATTTACTCTGTGCTTTAGTCTCCCCCCCCCCCCTCTCCTAGTCTCTCCTGGTACAGGATTTAGGAGCATGGACTGGACATGTGGCTGAGACTTTCTTTCTCTCTCCACTTCCTCCTTCTGGGGCTTCCAAGCCAACAACCAAGGGCAGGGAGTGCATAAATAATATATTTACTACATAAGTTTTTAGCTTCAATTTTTTTTACTTTGCGTACTTCTAAACCTAAGCATACATTTAGTTTTAATACATATAATGGTTTAATTGTGTTCTTGCAGATCATGATGAAATACATTGATGAGTTTGAAGATCACATCATGAAAACACTGTCAGGAGTAGACTCTGCCTATTGTAGACTGGAATATGTGAGGGAACAGAATAAAATTCAAGGGCTTCTGGCTAAGGTATAGACCATTTACAGAAACTACTAAATATTTTAGTGGTTGGATTATGTAAAAAGTAATTATGTCATGAAGGTAAATTATTATTGGGTTTACTGTTTGGAGCTTTCATTTCATGTATACAACATCACTTATCCAAAGAAAGCAGCTTTGATATGAATGTATGTGCTTTACATTTGATGCAATTGAGACCATTTATTATAGAAGAGTGTATTACCAATGACATTGAAGTTCCACTGAAAATAAATTTCGGACCTATCAAATAGAAGAGAAACTGTTTCAGCTATGTTTAGCCTAGTTAAATGATATACTCAGTGGAGGGTAGACATGTGTAGTTTGTTTCATTCCAAATTGATGTTCGGATGAATTTTTTGTTATTCTGAGATTTGAAAATATCCGAATTACAGAATGAATGAAGTTTACCGAATGCTCCAAATAACGGGACGAAACTTGTCTGAATTTTCTAAATTCAAATTGAAATTTGAATCAAATTGTATATCAAATTCCATTTGCTATATGTATAGTTCAATTTCCAACTGTAAACATATTTCTGAAATCATATTTCTGTGTGGTATTAGAGTACCAATTCAAAATATTGCTGTTTTTGTTAAGCCAAAGGTGATTTAAAGAGTCATTGTAATCATTTGGTGCAGATTTGACTTTTGTTTGTTCACGTATTTGAACAAAAAAATTAATATAACAAATTAGTTTCAACCTGTTTGCAATTTATCGATTTGAACGCTTCGAAACGAAAAGAATCGGTAAATTCAAAGAAAATTCTAAAAAAGACAAAACGAATTCTGAATACGAATTCGGAATACAAATCCTGAATACAAATTGAGTGAATCAACCGCATTTAATGAAACTAAATAAAGAAATGAATGACTCTAAATGAAACAAAACATAACAAATAGTGGAAGGTTATCATTTGCAATAAAGTCATTTTTGTTTTAGTCAAATTTGTTAGGGACATCCCCTCATTATACAAACCCACAAAGATCATACTGGGATGTGAGCAGGAAAGACCACAGACATATTGGACAAATGTTGATTCCTATGTTGAAACACCTAATGGAAGCAATGGAAGGAAGTAAAAAGTCTACATCACTGACAGAGAGACAGCCGCCTGTATCAGGTATGCCAAGTACTTTGATGTTCCCAGATAGTAATCCCACACCAGTTGCTGCAGAAAAGTTGATATGCTTTGACCAAATTTGATGATGCTCTATTATTAAAGTTGTTCCAGGCACCATATTATTGAAAATGCAATTTATTTGAGTTACCGTATGTGTTTAATAAATTCCTTAAATTTATTATTGCATAGAAGCACATAAAAAACATAAATCTGGTTTGAGAGCAAATCTCTTGAACAGAAATATTCAGACTAAGAACATAAGATTCACCTCTCTGAGCCAGTCAGGGCTTTATTTCTGCTTAATGATATCAGTTTAACACTAGGACCATGCTTACACTAGTGTTGCAGTGTGGGCATCCTGGGGGGGGCTGCCCTGATAATCAATCAGCGCAGACCCCCCTTGTCAGAGGAGTAGCCGATTCACTCTCCTCTACTCTCGAGTGAGGAAAAGCCGATCAACAGCTCTTCCTGTTTACACTGCGATCAGCCATCATTGGACACGGCTGATCACATGGTAAAGAGTATCTGTCAGAGACTCTTTACCTAGATTGGTGTTATGGTGTGTCAGACTGACAAACCGGAACAACGATCGCCGCAATGATAACCTGGCGATGTCATATGACGTCCGGTCAGGATATGGAAACCACTTTGCCTCCTCATTTTGCTATATGTCAGGCAGTAAATGGTTAATTATGTAAGAAGAACGTTTGACTACATGTAACCATTTATTAAATGTAGCGCACCCCCTAAGGAGCCGAAAGTACCATATTTTTCGCTCCATAAGAGGCACCTGACCATAAGACGCATCTAGGTTTTAGAGGTTGAAAACAAGAAAAAAAATATTCTGAACCAAATGGTGTACTAAAATATTTTCCAGTGCCCAAGAAATGCAGCGTGACCATTACCATAGAAAATGCAGAGTGACCATTACCATAGAAAATGCAGAGTGACCATTACCATAGAAAGTATTTGCAGGGTATTGGCTGGGTATGGCAGAGTATTGGCTGCGTATGGCAGATTATTGGCAGGGTATTGCAAAGTATTGGCAAGGTATTGCAGAGTATTGGCAAGGTATTGCAGAGTATTGGCAGGGTATGGCAGAGTATTGCAGAGTATTGGCAGGCTATGGAGTGATGGCTGTGACTGCACTTGTCACAGAGCAGCACTGTGGGCACTACAGATGCAGCCCACAGCGCTGCTGCCATCTGATCTCTCCCCTCCACTGTACAGATCTGTACACAGAGGGGAGAGAGGAACCGGTGTCATCATGACGGAGCGATCACATTGCAAACGGCGGGTGCACCAAGATGGCCGCCGCACCGGAGCTAGGCCGAAGCCACAGCCTTTCCTAAGGCCGAGGCCACGGATCGCTCCGGATCGTGGCGGGGGCGGGTTGTCAATCATATATTCGCACCATAAGATGCAGGCACATTTTCCCCCATATTTCTGCGGGGAAAAAAGTGTGTCTTATAGTCTGAAAAATACAGGATCCCCCACCTTACACAGCCAGGCACACCAAACTTGCACAGTCACTCCAGAGTCAGAGAACAGTCTTTGTTTTTGTTTTATTGAGGGTAATAAACTTGGATAGGGATGGGAGTTCATGGGATGTCAACTTGACTTCAAACAAACCTCAAGGAAAACTATTTTATACAGTCTCTATGTACAGCTCCTCTTCTTCCTCCAGCACACTCTTTCTTGCAGAACTCAGCTATGTCACCCTGTTGTGGTTTTGTATTAAAGGCCCATTACAGGCAGGGACTCACAGCCCCTATACTTGGAGAACAGATACGATGACACAGCTCACACTTTCCCAGCACTTTCTCTCTGTGGTAACTGCTCCCAGCACCACCTCTTCAAGCCCTGCCAGCCCTCCTAGCTACAGCAGCTCCTTTCACTAGCCCTCCAAGCTAACATTTCCCACAGTCCTCCAGACTGACAATCTCTCCACAGTCCTCCCAGCCTGATCGCTCACCAGCCCACCCGTCTGACTGCTCAGGAAATTTCATAGACATGCTGACCTGCTGTCCTCTCACTTGCTCCCATGTTTTCAGAAAAGGATTCCTCTTTGTGTTGTAGACAGTCCCTCCAGCACCCGAGCCCAAGGCCCTAAGTCACCCCCCCCCAGACTAGGGGGTGTTCTCAAGGGTCACCGACAGCCTCCTCAGCACTCCAATACCCATTTTAACTTGACTGCCCCTTCTGGCATGACTCATGCTGATTAATAAGGGGAGTTTGCCCCCTGCAAGCCCATTTGGTGTGAATTAGCTGAGCCCCCTCATAAATATGCATGACAGCCCCTCCTAGCTTCCACCCACTGTATCTAAAACATTCTCCAATGTTCCAGAGAACAGGGGGAGGTACCAGAAGAGCTATCGGGGGATAATCATCCAGCCCCCCTGGGTCACTGATCCCTGACCCAGATTCACAACGCAGGTCTGGCTCTCAGCCAAGCCAATTTGCCTACACTAACAACTAACCTATTTACACTTAGCACATTAGCTTGAGGGTGCTACTTAAAGTTACTGGCAGTTTTGTAGTGAGTGGAGTTCTCCTTTAGTACTCTGATGTCGTATGAGCAGCAGTTTATGTGGTGTATTAGCCTGTATTTTCTTAGGATTCTATTGATACAACTTTAACACTGCAAAGGAACTAAAAAAAACTTACATACCATATTATTCCAGGTTATTCATCAAGGAGCACTCTAAAAGCATCAGCTGCCAATTCAGACAAACTTCAGATGTTATCCAGTGCTGCCAAAAAGCCTAAACATACAACAAACATTCCTATGTTTGACAGCACAGAAATTAGTCACAAACATCAAAGCTATTTGTTAAGGTAAGTGAATAATTTGTAAGGAAATTAATATTTTTTTTAAATTTAAATTGCATTGTGCTTCAGTTCCATGCTGTGGTCATTAAGTTATCATACACAGAAAGGTTTCTTCTGGGATTTAAAAAGCTTTGTACAAGTTTAATATTCTGGAGATGATCATACAGTAGTAGCATAACCTTTTTAAACCTCAGCTTTTAACATTCTTTCAACACTACTCATGATTCCTAGAGCTAAGGAAACAGGTCTGGAACTTTATTTGCACTCCCCTTCTCGTCAAACTCCATGGGGGTTATTTACTAAAGGCAAATCCAATTTGCACTAAAAGTGCACTGCAAGTGCAAAGTGCACTTGGAGGTGCCGTCGCTGTAGATCCGAGGGGACATGCAAGGGAAATAAAAAAAAACAGCTTGCACATGATTGGATGATAAAATCAGCAGAGCTTCCCCTCATTTCAGATCGACCCCTCAGATTTACAGCGACTGCACTTCCAAGTGCACCTTCAGTGCAATTTCAAGTGCACTTTGCAGTTGTAGTTTGCACTTGTAGTACAAAGTGGATTTGCCTTTCGTAAATAACCCCCATTGTGTAATACCCTTGTTTTGACGCACTCTATCTTTATTAATATATTTATTTAAATGTGATCTGCAAAAATAGTACTATGGGCCTCAATGCTCAAAGTGTCAGAAGGTAATTGTGCTCTTATTGGCCATAGTATTCAGATTTATCTCTCTCATTCTTTCAGTGCAAGAGTGAAAGGGAGATTATCATGTGCTATGGGAGGCACAGACACTTTATTATGAAGGCATTTGAGAATTAAATCTTAGTATTCTGTTATCTGACAAGAGAATACACTTCTCCTGACAACTGTATTGGAGAATTACACTATATTACCAAAAGTATTGAAACACCTGCCTTTACACGTGCATGACCTTTAATGGTATCCTAGTCGTAGTCCGTAGGGTTCAATATTGAGTTGGTCCACCCTTTGCAGCTATAACAGCTTCAACTCTTCTGGGGAGGCTTTTCACAAGGTGAAATTCTATGGGAATGTTTGGCCATTTTTCCAGAAGAGCATTTGTGAGGTTGTTTTGGATCCAGACAAATGTCTTACCGAGTTATCTGCACCCGGTCTGATTTTCAGATGTAAAACGTGCACGTTTAGAAGCAGTACACTGACACACAATGTTCAGTGAAAAACATCCTTTATTGCTTTTGGACGTATAGCACCCTTTATAGCAGGAATATGCAATTAGCGGACCTCCAGCTGTTGCAAAACTACAAGTCCCATCATGCCTCTGCCTCTGGGTGTCATGCTTGTGGCTGTCAGAGTCTTGCTATGCCTCATGGGAGTTGTAGTGCTACAACAGCTGGAGGTCTGCTAATTGCATATCCCTGCTTTATAGTAAGAATGAGTCATTATTTGCAAAGCAGCATCACAACTGCAATCTGTGCTGTCTTCTGTGGATTAGAGGACCCTTATCTAAGGCTCTCCTGGCCAGTTTTATCCAGGTTTTCTGCTGATGTGAAGGCTTGTGGACTACTGGTCTCACTCGATGGAAGGGGGTCTCTAGTTACCTCACTGAGTAAGAATATTCAGCATGTATATGTACATAATAGAAAATAGTCATTTTATCAAAGCATTAATCAATCCATAACAAGGTCAGGCACTGACCACTGATATATATAGTCAAGGGTTCTTCAAAAAGTTTCCACATTTTTTTAAGTCTATTAAATATAAAAAAGTGCAAAAACTTTTTGAAGACCCTATACATACTATATATATATATATATATATATATATATATATATATATATATATATATATATATATATATTAGTATAGGTGTAGTGTCTAGCTATTGAGAAACACATTATCTGTGCCCAGAATTAGTCTTTAATACAGTATCTTACACCATATACACCATTAATCCCTACACTGGCTCCCAATCCCCCAGCGAATTAAATTCAAAATACTAACCACAACATACAAAGCCATTCACA
The DNA here is from genome assembly GCF_037356315.1 of Lithobates pipiens. Classification (NCBI taxonomy): domain Eukaryota; kingdom Metazoa; phylum Chordata; class Amphibia; order Anura; family Ranidae; genus Lithobates; species Lithobates pipiens. The sequence continues at coordinate 46,237,670 of NW_027507788.1, read as the reverse complement.
ATTCTGCCCCGAGCTACATCACCAATCTTGTCTCCAAATATCACCCAAATCATCCCCTCCGTTCTTCTCAAGACCTCCTACTCTCAAGCTCTCTCGTCTCCTCCTCCCACACTCGTCTCCAGGATTTCTCCAGAGCCTCTCCCATCCTCTGGAACTCGCTTCCTCCACTGGTCCGGCTATCCCCTACTCTTGCTACCTTCAGGCAATCCCTGAAAACTCATCTATTCAGGGAAGCCTATCACATCTCAAACTAATCTCCTACCACTTCCATCAGCTCATTCACGACAGTTATAACCTTTTGTACCACCTGCCCCACCCTATTAGATTGTAAACTCTTCTGAGCAGGGCCCTCTTAATCCTCTTGTATTTTATTGTATTGTAACTGTATTGTCTCCTTTTTATATTGTAAAGCGCTGCGTAAATTGTTGCCGCTATATAAATCCTGAATAATAATAATCTTCTACTGATGCTTCTAAAGTTATACATGTTGAAGCTCGTTGTTTTATGTGTTTAGGTTTCTTACTGAGAAGCAAGCAAGTGAACTTGTCCATCTGGAGTGCATACTGTTGAGTGAAGAGATGAGCAGAATCTGGAGTTTTTATGAATTTTACAAAGTAAAAACAAACTCTTGGACCTTGGCTCCTCAAGATATAGATAACCAGGTTATCATACAGCAATACATTATGCATTATAATCAAAAAATGTATCTTGAACACCAAAGAGACGATTTACACTGGTATAGAACATCAGATATAGTACACTGTATTTGCCACCTTTAAGCAGACTTTGCAGTAATTTTAAATAACAACAATACTTATACCCAAATCCAAAAATGTAATATATTGCAGCTTACCAATCATTAGATGGTGTGGCTGCATTCATTTTCTATTTTAATTTTTCCCTCTGGTTTCACCTGGTGATCTGGCCAGTAGCACACCTCCTGAATTAGAGTGCCCCTACTCTGGATGAATGAGCACAGGCACAGAGCAGACAATGGCATTTTTATTCTGGGGGGAAGAGGAGTGTTGGGTGTACTAACACATTAAAAATACACTACCAAATTGAAGCCAAACTACAGCTCCCACTGCATTTACAGAAGCAACAGTTGTTTTCTTTTGGGATAAAGGTTTTACATGAATAAATAAAAGCTGATCATTGTAAGCATCCCATCAGTGGTAAATAGTTTGTTACATAATTACATAGTAGGTGAGGTCGAAAAAATACACAAGTCCATCAAGTCCAACCTATGTGTGTGATTATTTGTCAGTGTTACATAGTATATCCCTGTATGTTGCGGTCATTCAGGTGCTTATCTAATAGTTTCTTGAAACTATCGATGACCCCTGCTGAGACCACCGCCTGTGGAAGGGAATTCCACATCCTTGCCACTCTTACAGTAAAGAACCCTCTACGTAGTTTAAGGTTTGAGGTTTGTCTCAACACTTTTAAAGTGGTTGTAAACCCACTTTTTGGACTTCTATCTATGAGTAGGCCTAGAATAAGGCTTACCTATAGGTAGTGGAAATATCTCCTAAATGTGCACAGGAGATATTTCACTTGTAGTCTGCTAAAAATTCCAACCACACATGCCCGGGGAAGAAACAAAACGAAGTGTCGTTTCTTCCCTAGCCTGTGCCGTTAATCACGGCTCCCGTGCGCATGCGTTTGAGAGACGTCACACGGCTCTGGCGAATGGCAGAGCCGGAGTCCCCGCCTCAGAAGGGAGAGGGGCCAGAAGATGGACGCTGCCTACACAGGGGACATCACTGGATTCTTTTGCAGGTAAGTGGCACATAATGGGCTAGTATGTGATGCATACTAGCCCATTATGCTTTTCATTTGCAGGCTTTGCAGCAAGCAAGAGAGGAAGTAAAACCCATTAGGGTTTACTTCCTCTTTAATGGATACATTTGCAGGAGCACTTATTCTGTTGAAAAACAATAAACTTACTAGCCAGATCACCAGGTTCAAATAAGGGAAGAAAAACCTAAAAAAGAAAATGAATGCAGCCATCACATCTACAAATTTGTAAGCTGCAGTATTCTAAATGTTTGCTTTTTTTAATGCCACTTTAACCAGTTGCCGACCGCCGCACGCCGATGTACGTCGGTACAATGGCACGGGCAGGCATAAGGACATACATGTACGTCCCTTGCCTCCCGCGGGTCGGGGGCCCGATCGGGCCCCCGCCCGGTGCCTGCGGCGGTCGGTATTCGTGCGGGAGCGATCCCGGACGAGGGGACGGCCATTCATTCATGGCCACCCCCTCGCGATCGCTCCCGACGAATAGAAATCCCCGGTGACATCACTTCCTCTCCTGTAATGTAAACACAGGAGAGGAAGTGATGTATTCTCTCCTCCGTGTCGGTATTTTTCGTTCCGACACGGAGGAGAGCGGATCATTAAGTTGCACCAACACTCACACACACAGTAGAACATGCCAGGCACACTCACACCCCCCCTTTACCCCCCGATCACCCCCCCAATTACCCCTGCCCCCCAGTCACAGTGACACCAATGTCATTTTTTTTTTTTTTTTTTTTTTTGCATTGGTGTCATTTGTGACTGTAATAACTGTTAGGGCAGTTAGAGTTAGCCCCCTTTAGTTCTAATGTACCCCCCTAACCCCCCCAATAAAGGTTTAACCCCGTGATCACCCCCCGTCGCCAGTGTCACTAAGGCTGGGTTCACATTGCAGCGGTTTATGAGAACGAATGTGATTCGCACCGCACTGCAGTGCAAATCACATCCGATCTCTGTGCGATTCGAGTTCAGCCATTCGCCGCACCCGCCACACCCGCCGCACCCGCCGCAAATTCGCACGGGACCCTTTTTTTGGCCCGCAGCAGAATCGGATCGCATGGGTGTTCACACCATGCGATCCGAGTTTGCAGATCGCACTGCGATATGCGAACTGATCTGGGGGTGTCAGTAACATTTCACTGACACTCCCAGCAGTTCGCATAGGGCAGTGTGAACTGCCGCCGGGAGGCATGCGATGCGGGAACCCGCCGCGCATTCGCGGCGTTTCCGCATCGCTCCAGTGTGAACCCAGCCTAATAAGCGATCATTTTTCTGATCGCCGTATTAGTGTCACAGGTGACGCTAGTTAGGCAGGTAGGTATTTAGGTTCGCCGCAGCTTTTTATAGCGCCAGGGACCCCCATATACTACCGCATAAAGCCCCCTGATTGCCCCCTAGTTAACCCTTTCACCAGTGATCACCATATAACTGTTACAGGTGACGCTGGTTGGTTAGTTATTTTTTTATAGTTTCAGGGCACCCGCCATTTATTACCTAATAAAGGTTTAACCCCCTGATCACCCGGCGGGTGTCATTTGTGACTAATAACTGTTAGGGCAGTTAGGGTTAGCCCCCTTTAGTTCTAAGGTACCCCCCTAACCCCCCCAATAAAGGTTTAACCCCGTGATCACCCCCCGTCGCCAGTGTCACTAAGGCTGGGTTCACATTGCAGCGGTTTATGAGAACGGATGTGATTCGCACCGCACTGCAGTGCAAATCACATCCGATCTCTGTGCGATTCGAGTTCAGCCATTCGCCGCACCCGCCGCACCCGCCGCAAATTCGCACGGGACCCTTTTTTTGGCCCGCAGCAGAATCGGATCGCATGGGTGTTCACACCATGCGATCCGAGTTTGCAGATCGCACTGCGATATGCGAACTGATCTGGGGGTGTCAGTAACATTTCACTGACACTCCCAGCAGTTCGCATAGGGCAGTGTGAACTGCCGCCGGGAGGCATGCGATGCGGGAACCCGACGCGCATTCGTGGCGTTCCCGCATCGCTCCAGTGTGAACCCAGCCTAATAAGCGATCGTTTTTCTGATCGCTGTATTAGTGTCACAGGTGACGCTAGTTAGGCAGGTAGGTATTTAGGTTCGCTGCAGCTTTTTATAGCGCCAGGGACCCCCATATACTACCGCATAAAGCCCCCTAATTGCCCCCTAGTTAACCCTTTCACCAGTGATCACCATATAACTGTTACAGGTGACGCTGGTTGGTTAGTTATTTTTTTATAGTTTCAGGGCACCCGCCATTTATTACCTAGTCTCACTAGTGTACCCCTAAATTTAGGGGTGTCTACTTTCCAAAATGGGGTCATTTGGGGGGGGTTTGTGCCATCTTGGCATTTTATGGCCTTCAAAACTGTAACGCCCTTAGAAAGCCTGAAGGCGGTGCTTGGTTTTCGGGGCCCCGTACGCGGCTAGGCTCCCAAAAAGTCCCACATATGTGGTATCCCCATACTCAGGAGAAGCAGCAGAATTTATTTTGGGGTGTCATTTCACATATGCCCATGGCATGCGTGAGCAATATATCATTTAGTGACAACT